>NW_023601653.1:68731473-68778561 GCF_014898055.3 Talpa occidentalis
TAAAATATCAAAAAAATTAGAAACTCCAGATATCTTTTCTGACACCTGGAAGCATTATTTTCTGTTAGCTAGACAGGTGGGGCTGGGGCTGCTGAGCACCCAGATATCTAACTGTAACCCAGACCTGAGCTGGAACAAGCCTCCCTGGCAGTTTAGGTGACCCTCAGTCTACCTCTGCCTCTCTCTGTGCCTGTGGCAAGGGCATTCTGTGAACTCAGAATTCAGCTGAGAGCCTGGATATATTGGTAGCTCAGCACCAAGAGAATAAAGGACTAGCCACTCTGCTTTCCATGAGTTTTGACATAGCTCTTTGGCCTCCTGCCCTGAACAACATGTACACCAGGCATATATTTGCAAGAAAACCTGCTCTATGTTGTGGGTCTCAGATCTCTTATTTCAAACTCCAGTGCCAGCATTTACTTTAAGTCAGTCATGGAATAGATAATAAAACCTACAACTCCTCCATTTTTTATTTTATTTATTTTTTATTTTATTTATAGAAGCTCTAGATTTTATTCTCTCTTTCATCCTTATTTAAATTGCAATACTGACACATTATTTAACTTCTCAATGTATCTATTTTTTTGTATATGAAAGGAGAAAATAATAATACAGCAACTGTATTTGACAGATAAGTCAAATCTGTTTGAATGTTTTCAACCCAGGAATATAACCTGATTCTACTCCGTGGTGGGATTAGGGATACATTATATTTTCTCCTAAACACTGAATAACTCCAAAATTTGAATAATAGCAATTCCTGACATGAAGTTCAAGTAGAGATTATACTGTCTCAGGGAAGAAGCAGATGTGTGATGCCCATTGTCTCTGCCAATGTTAGTCTCATCTGACGTCGTCTCCCGTGTGAGGTGGCCCCGTCTACTCAAGGAGAAGTTCATTTTGGAGCCTAGAACCATAAATGAAATATTCTGGGTAAATCCTGGCTTGTCTCATGGTCCTTTCATTCTTCAGCTGTGAGTGACTATGACAAGAGCAGCTCTAACTGGAAACAGGTCTCCTGGGCTGCCTCCAGTGGATTCTGATAAGCTCACAACAGTTCCCTTTATTCAATAGCACGGAAATGGGTGTGATTTATAGGGATACCACCAGCTACAAGCCCTCTCTAGCCACTCTACTCTCATTTATCTGCTCAGGGCAAAGAGTCTGACATTTCGGGACATCTTGTCAGATGCCGTGTAGACTCTACATCAGGGTTACTCTGACAGGTCTGGTCACACCTGCTCTCTCAGACTGCTCACTAGTTGTTTTCCATTTCTCCTGTTCTTTCCTATTTTCTTTTTTTTTTTTTTTTTTATTTTTTAGAGGCATGCTTTATTTATTTTATTTTTGTTTGTTTTGTTTATACATGCACTGGGTACAGTCAGAAGCGTGGGAGGGTGAGAGAATTCACCAGAGCCAGAGCGGGGAGCAGAGCAGACAGAAGGACTGAAGTACACTGCTGAGGGGAGCAGTGGGCGGCAGGAGAGGTCTGCGCGCCATGTGGGACCCTCCTCAGGTGGCCGGGGAGCAGCCGGGGATCGAACCGGCGCTGCAGAGGCTGAGCGCAGCTTCGTAACCCAGCGCTCAACCGCTGCGCCACCGGGGAGGCCCTGTTCTTTCCTATTTTCAATGCTATTTTCTGCTTATTGCTGTAGGAAACCAGGTGCTGCCCCAGTGCAAGCATTGTTATCTACATTAGGAGGCCCTGAAGCCTCAGAGGGGGGCACAGCCAGTTGCTCAGGCGAAGGGTTCCCAGGACCAGGGCAGCCTTCCTCTTCCAGGTTAGATGCTCCTTGACCTGACTCTCTCCTCAGACAGCCCGCAGCTCCGCCTGGTGGACGGAGGCCATCGTTGTGCCGGAAGGGTGGAGATCCTTCTCCAGGGCTCCTGGGGCACCATCTGTGATGATGGTTGGGACCTGCCTGATGCCCACGTGGTGTGCAGACAGCTGGGCTGTGGAGAAGCCCTGGAGGCCAGAACCTATGCTTACTTCGGGGAGGGATCAGGGCCCATCTGGCTGAGCAATCTGCAGTGCACAGGAAAGGAGTCCCATGTGTGGAAGTGCCGGTCCCAGAGCTGGGGGATCAGCAACTGCTTTCATTTCGAGGATGCAGGAGTCATCTGCTCAGGTATGGTTAGTGCATTTTCAGGGGCTGAGGAAATAGAAAGTTCCTAGGAGGCTGGTGTTTTTGGGACAGCAGAGATAGATGGCCAGAGAGGTCTGTGCCCTCCATAAACCCGAGGGCACAAAGCTTCTGCGAAAGAGGAGCGTCCTTCACTCCTAAAGAAATCGCTCATCCTTCCTTCTTCTTTGGTCTTACCTGACAAAACAATTTTATCTATTATCATCATGATTAAAATCAATTTTTATGATTCTTTCATAATTTCCTTTTTGTAAGATAAACTTACACAAATCTCCACACTATCTCCTCTTGTTCAGTGAGGCTATTAGTGGGATGCTCTTTCCCTGATTAATAGTTTCTGGATAGTGTGAGTGCGGTATTGCACTGAGTTAGTAAGAGCAGAGACACAGGATGGTACCACTGAAGAAATCAGAGAATTGAATGGATTTGTGCCAAATTTCATGTCTCCTTTCTAAACTTAAGCATAAATATTCATAGTTCTTTTGCTAGTAAAACCAAAAAGCTATGGATGAAATACTTTGGGTCACAGATTCTCTGTCATTGCTACTGGAAAATACATTCTAATTTCCTTCAAAACACTTGTATAACTCAGTTTCGGAGGTTAAGTAGCCATGCACTGACAAGGCATTACAGTCCTAATAACTCTGGCAGCTGTAATGCTCCTAAACTTCATCCATTTCACTTTCTAGCAATCCTTTAGAAATGATACAGAAGATAGCTGGCACATTTCAGGGCAGGATCTGTATGGACACATCTTGGGTTCAGACCCAGGCATTGGATCTGAGTGCTAACTTCATGGTCTTGAGGACTCAGTGGATGAGGAAGAGAAGGGCAGGTGGGGAAGGGCTCTCCTGGACCTACAACCCTCTCTCAACCTCACAACCCTCTTCTATCCTCAGCCAGCAGATATGACTCAGCTTCTGCCCGTGGCATTAACTCCTTGACTGGGGTCTTTTGCATCATCTTGGGGACCCTTTTCCTTCTGGTCCTGGTCATCCTGGGGATTCAGGTGCACAGAGGGAGAGCAGAACACAAAGGTGGGCCATGGGGATGCTAAAGGGTTATTGTGGGAAGGTGTTGAGCCAATTATGATACCAAGAAAAGTGCCCCACATTGTCTCCACCCTCACAGTCTGGCAAAAAGCACCTTCTCTACAGTAGCCTTCAAGATTTGAGACAGCTGAATCCTTGGTTGAATGTAAAACCTCTCAAAAATTATGACTTACTATGGAAACAGTGTCAGTGGGAATTGAGTAACTGTCACCATCAGTGTCAGGAAAGCTGTCTCTGTCCCACAGAGCTCAGGAAGGGGCTCTGGCTACCAGAGGGAACCCCTGATTTGGTGCCCCTACAGAGCACCGTGTGCCTTACCTGTTTGTATAGGGACTGTCTCCAGGACTTTTTTCTGAACTCGTGCCATTTTCTGCAGCCTCACCTGCTTTCGAAGATGTCATGGATGAAGCCTTGTACCAGGAGATTGATAACTATGCTCTACCAGAAAAGGAGGACATTTTGGACAGTCCAGGTGTGCCCCAAGCCCTCCCTGCTGTTCCTCAGCTGTCCATGGGTTCCCTTCACATTTATAGACTCAACCTCTCAGCCTCCTCCCAAGGCAGGCACATCAGACCACTCCCTTCAATTCTGAAGCCTCAAGATTTCTTCTGAACCTTGACACTGAGGCCCCTATTATGGCAAACATTTTCTGTCTGTGATGTTTTCCCCCCACCAGGATACCTGACTAATGACTCAGCGACTATGCTGCCGTATTACACAGGGGACAATGAGAAGAAGGGAGACCCTGGATCTGCCCCAGGTAGGAGACACTGATTTTCCCTTGGTTTGTGGGGATGAGAAGGAGGAATCTCTTCTGAAGAGAACTTCTGTGATGAGGATGGAAGGATTCTCTCCTGTCTTCTTCACAAAATATTTTGTTCTCTTTCCCCACTCTGTCACCTCAGAAAGGAAAATATCAAGCCCAGTTCTCTGTATCCACAGCTACTTCTAATCAGTTGCAGACATACATCTAATTCTTATAGACTGAAAGGCCATTTTTTCAGTAATATCTGAAACTGACATTCTGAGAATTTCCATGGTGAGCTTTGGTAAGTGTGGTTTGCACATGACATGGTATGATATTGGTGGGTCATGTACATACTGAGACCCCAAAATTGATTTTGCTAAGCACTAGAAAACATGTACCTGGTGGTACAAAGGGTTATGTCCCAGCATTATGAAGCTATCTGCAGCCAATGTAGCACGAGTTCAATCCCCCACCAGGGAGCTTACACAGCAGACCTCTCCTGTCTCTCCCACTGCTCTCTTCAGCAGTGTATTTCAGTAGATCCTCCTGTGCTGCTTCCTACTCTTTTTCTGGTAAATCCTCTCACTCCCTGCACCTCTGGCCTGTACCCCAGTTCTTGCATGCATAAGTAAATTAATAAAAGAAAACATGGACTGCTGGTGCTTTTATTTACCAGCTACCAGAAACTCTTATTGACAAGGGACCTAAGAGAGGAGAATGTTCCTCTTGGATCTTTCCCAGATAGTGATTAAGGCTAGCTCTTGGGATGAGACATGTGACATGTCAGGGGGATCCTGGAAATTGAAACCTCATATCAAAACATCCTTATATCAGTGGAGTGAAACCCAGGCCCCTTTGGTGCAGGATAAGGGATTGCCTGTCTAGGAGTGAGAGGTACCAAGCTTCCTTCTCCTGTTTGCTCTGTGTTTCCCAGAGACTCAGAGGCATGTGGACAGGTGGGTTCTCTTGTCCCAATTCACTCTAAAACATTGATTTGTACATAGTATATGTTTCAAGTCTGTAGCATGTGCTTGAATGTAGTACCAGTTTTCATATTACAATAGTTTTTGTTGGCTTCATGGCACGAGAAGCCATGGTAGGAAAGTATACTAGAATATGTAGAAGAGTCAAATAATTTCTGAAAATATTGAGATGAAATATATGTCAGAGACAGCCCTGCAATCTAGAGCTATACATATCAGCTGTCCTAATCTCTGCAGTAGAAAGGACTGATCATCCCCGAGTCCAGCCTCAGTCCTTGTCCATTTCTAGAGCCTCCAGGACAGCATGTCAGAGCCACTGGGATGGTTATAATGATGCTGAAGAGTTCCCTGTTCCTGGAATTCCTTCTTCTCCAGTAATGAGTAGGGATTATTTTTTTTCCCCAGAGGAGGAAGCTGGTGCAGGGTATTCCCAGCCAGATGAGTGTCACTCTGTCACCAGTGGCCTCATTTCCTTGTCAGGGGGAGGATGAATTTGGATTTGTCAATAGTCAGTTTATCTTTACTATTAACATCTGGGGCCCTCTAGACCTGGAGGAGGTGTCTCTTGGATGTTGTCTATTTCATCTCTTCTGAGAGGAGACACATATTGTGTTCTCATGTCCATTTCTTCTATCATTATGATACAGACACTCCTGTATAAGTGACAAAGGCTTTATTCTAATTTCTTCACACCTCCAATTGAGAATTACGATCTGACAATAAATTTGGGAGCTTTTTCAGATTGTGAGAAGTAATCTGGAAAGTTTCAATAGCAGTGTAAATTAAATTTGAAAGCTAGAAAAAATTGTTTGTGGGAACCATATATCCAGATGTTTAAATTTGGGGTTGACTGTTATTAATGCAGATGTTCAAAAGCCCTAATTAGAATAATAAAATCTCATCTGTAGAATGATACTAAGAGATAATTTTCTTGAATTGTTTCAGTTGTAGATGAAAAACCACCTTCCTAGGACTAGGCCTCTGCTTATGTGTGAGCATGTGAGGCCTGGGGAGCAGGAGGCCATGGGATGTGGTTGAGTTGTTCCTTTTGTCCTCTGACAGAGAACCCAGATTGTTCTCCTGAAGATTTCTGGGTCTAACTTGGGCTGGTATTGAGGTGGTATTCCTCAATCCCCAAGACAGAGGAATCTAGGGGAATCACCTCCTGTCCCCATTCCTAATGAAATCAGACCACATGCGTGTGAGTGTTCACCCTCTTCTCCAGTCCTCACCATTATTGCCCCAATGCCTTTCAGCTGTCAAGAGCAAGACATGACTTTGCACAGAGTAGCTGAGTGGAAGAAGCAGCGTTAGCCTTTCAGGAGCTGCTGGGTCTCACAGATACTCTGTAGTCTTTGTGCACTAATCTCTTTCTACCAAAGAATTTTTTATTGTCACCACTGAAACCAGATTTTCCATCACCTTGCAGGTCTCTCTCTGCAGTCTCCTGGAGGTGCTGTCATCTCTGGCATGGGGGAGAGAGGACTCCCATTGGTCCTGAGACAAGAAGACCCTGGGTATGATGATGTTGAGTTTAGCACCATGTAGCACCATTTTTGGATCAAATAAATCTTCAAAGACTCCTCTGTTATATTGTTTCCCTAATAAATGAAAATTCTGTCTTCTTCATTACTGCAGTGTTTTTACTTGGGCCTGTAATGAAAGGAAAATCTTCATAACATACACCCTGAGCTTCAAGGTCAAGTGTTGTTAAGAATCCAGATATATTGACCCCACTGACTTTGAATAACTCTGTCTTCAATCACACTCTACCCCCCAAGTGCAAATTCCATTGAACTATCCATGTATAACTTCCCTCATCCTACATTTTTTTTAAAGATTTATTTATTTATGCATACAAGAACTAGGGTACAGGCCAGAGGTGTGGAGGGTGAGAGGATTCACCAGGAACAGAGCTGGGAGCAGAAAAGGCAGATCTACTGAAATACACTGATGAAGGGAGCAGCGAGCAAGTCAGGAGAGGTCTGCTGCGCCATGTGGGTTGCCTCCCTGGCCAGGGATCAAACTCGTGCTGCATTGGCTGCGAATGGCTTCATAGTGTTGCATCTTAACCCCTCGTGCCACCAGGGAGTCCTCTCATCCTACATTCTTGCCTCCTTTATGTGCAAGCAATGTCACACTTTCTGGAACAGTATAAAAACCTGAAATCTGGCCCTGAGCTAAGTATTTACTCTTTAATACCTACAGAGAAACATTTAACTGAATATTCCAAAAGAGTGCCTGGCCTCCTTTGCTAAAACCCACAAAGGAGTTTCAAAGTGAATGGGGTGGATCGGGCAGGAGGGAAATGGTTGCAGCTTTTCTAATTTTGCCAACAGGTTTATGAAATACCAATGTCAAAAGTCAACTCCTTACAACACCATTTATCTTCTCTTTTTATTCTCCAACATCCTCAATTTCCCCTTTCTCTATGAAATTACACCTCCTGGTGTTCATAAATCCTGATGGTTTCCACCCTTTTCCTTTAACAGCTATTTTCTACTCCATGCTCTGACCATTTATTTAAGCCCATGACAATTGAACTTCATCATTACAACCCCTTTTGAAGTAGCTGTATTTCTTCCCAGTTCCAATCATCCTCACCTATTTACTTCAGTTGCATCAAGGCAGGTAGAGGGGAGGTAGACCTAGAGGGAGGGAAGCAGGCAAGTCAAACAATGAAATTCTTCTGTCTGGAAACTCTTCTGGTTCATTATCACTACAGCAACATTTCAAAATAAGTCATCTGCAGATCAATAGAGTGAACATTTACAGCATTCTAACTTCAGAAGATTTCATCAAGGTTTCATGGTCTTTGTAAAATAACTACTTTTGGAAATAAGATAAGTACTACCAAGAATGTCCATGAAATAATGGAAAACTTTTCCAAAATGCACCAACTACAAGTACGATCATTTTATTTCAAATGCTCCCCATGTACTTCCTTAAATCAAAATTTGGAAAACACTAGCTACATTAGAGTCACAAAGCCCTGAGCTGAATCCATGATGCTGCCCACATGTGGAGCTCAGCTTCTCTCATCAGCCCCCTTAGCTGTTTCCTTAGAATCATTTTAGGGACCAACAACATGGAGTCTGTCAGCTTTCCCTAAACAGATCAGGTTCTTTTGGAGGCAGGGACCAAGTTAGAGTCCCTTGTCTAAGAAGAGTGACACCTGGAACATTCATGAATCTGGACAAAGTACACCTTGAGTTGCCTGTGAGGAGGTGAGAAAAGTCAGATCACTCACCTATTTCCTTGAAGAAAAGTGTGTTTGAGGACCAATTGTGTAAGAGCAATTAGGGTGAAACTTACTAAATTAGCAACAAATAAAAAGTACTTTATTCAGAATGTTTAATTTTGAGCAATTTCTTATACAAGTACAGGTCTACACTACTCTATCAGAATACAGGCAATTATAACATCTGCAGCCTCATCTCAGTTTTAAAAATCATTTTGGGAAACAGCACTGAGGATGCTCCAGGGACGATGTTCATTCAACATGTCATGTGCAGGGAGCAGCTGGGAACTGTCTCCTCCTTTCTCAGGATTAATTGCTCCTCTAGTGACCTGCCAAGAAGAGTCCAGCACCATGAAGAGAAGTTTGATTAAAACTGTGACAAGGGGGCCTCCCTGGTGGCGCAGCGGTTGAGCTCTGGGTTGCGAAGCTGCCTGCAGCCTCTGCGGCGCCGGTTCAATCCCCGGCTGCCCCCCGGCCACTGGAGGAGGGTCCCACATGGCACGCAGACCTCTCCTGCCTCCCGCTGCTCCCCTCAGCAGTGTACCTTGGTCCCTCTGCCTGCTCTGCTCCCGCTCTGGCTCTGGTGAATTCTCTCACCCTCCCGCGCTTCTGACTGTACCCAGTGCATGTATAAACAAAACAAACAAACAAACAAATAAATAAATAAATAAATAAATAAATAAATAAATAAAACATGCCTCTTAAAAAAACAAACAACTGTGACAAGGGGACAGACAGTGGCTCAGGGAGGAGCAGGACCAGTGGATGGTGATGACAAAGCATCCTGGAAACCCAGAAATGCTCAGGGTGTTCAGACTATTTCATATTAGTTATAGCAAGAGATAGAGCAGGGAAACCTATAAGCACCCAGTGTATGTGGTCTCTGAATCATCAGAGATCTGTGGCCACCCAGAGGTGCTCTATGAAGACCTGTATACTGGTTCTCCTGGTCAGCAGCCATTGACACAAGAATGAGAAGAATAATACAAAGGAAGGTAAGAATTTCTCCTTTTACATTTTCCAAGTCTGAATTATCAAGGATAAGGAGATAGAAGAGAAGATCCAGAGGAAGATCAGCTCCTCCTGACAGTATATCTTTGCTGCTAGTAGCCTTTACTTATGTTTCCAAAACTCCACATACCCATCCATCCATCACATTCTCCCCTTCCAACAATCCAATGGACTTCCTCTCTGACAATGAGCATTTTCTTTGCACATTGAAATGACTGGAGTAGAACAGCTCATGGCTGTCACAAATTCTGAGTTTTAAGTCATTTCATTGTCAGATTTGGGAAATAAAGCTCAAATAATCTACAAACCTTTATGAACACATATTGGGGAAATTGTTAGGATGTCAAAACTATGAATGTTTCTTCCCTATCAAGACAACTGATAGTTTAAGGAAATGATGTGGTTGAGGTAATGCATGTTTTAAGTGTCAATATATGAAGTCACACAAATTTTTAATATACAGGGTGATAGACCCAGTGGAGCTCAAATCTTCCTACACAGGACAGAGGTGAAAGATCACAGAACAACTACCTCTTCACCTGTCTGAGTGACCCTCATCAATTCTCCTTCTACAGGGAAACCTGTCCCTCATTCATGCCAGATGCAGAAGGAACCTCAGGGACTGGCACATGTTCAGCATCATCATAACACTTGCTTGGGGCACTGGGCCTCTGAGCTGAAGGTTCAGATTAAAACCACAGCAATTGGGTGGCTAGGTAAAAGTGAAATACCTGTTCACCTGAGGGTGCCATGGCTGCTAAACATTCACTCCATGTCTAAGGGGTCTTTTCCTAGGCCAGTATTTCATTTTGAAGTGCATAAGACAGAAAAATATCCAAATCTCAATATCTCCTGGATTAGACTACCTATTTCCAAGATATTTCTACATTAACAAGCATTACTAAAATAAATTGTCAGATTGTATTTCCCAGATGTTATTTTTTAAGACAATATTTTACAGGCATATTGCTTACAGTTGCTCTGCCTCCAGGACTCTCCATGCCCACAGGAGGGAGTTCCTGCCCCTGCACCTCACCTCATCCAGCCAGATGAGCCCTGATCCCTCCCCAAACTTAGCGGATACCATGGCAGTGAGGGCATCTCCACAGCCCAGCTGTCTGCACACCACGTGGGCATCACGCAGGTCCCAGCCATCATCACAGATGGTGCCCCAGGAGCCCTGGTGAAGGATCTCCACTCTGCCGGCGCAGGGATGGCCTCCATTCACCAGGTGGAACTGTGTGCTGTCTGAGGAGAGAGTCAGGTCATGGGGTGCTCTAACCCCGAAGGAGAGGGATTCCTGGTGCTAGGGGCCCCTCACCTAAGCAGCAGGCAGCACCCTCCTCTGAGGCTGCAGAGAATATTGTTGGGGACAGGTTCTAGGTGCACAGGGGCAGCACCTTGGTCTGGTTTCCTGCAGAGTAGCGAGGTCAGAGTGTTAGTGGGGTTGAACAGCAGAAAGCTGAATTAAACTACATAATAATCTAGTGGTGGGGTCTAAGATTAACTCTGTAGTGGGACAGTCATGGCATCATAATTTAGAGTTTACCTTCGTGTGGAGAGTTCTGTCTTTGACAATGCTAATGTTTCTATTTTAAGCCAAATACTGAGAATGATCTGAGAGAGGTGGTATAATCCAATAGTGTCTGAAAGTGTTGCAGAGCTCCCAAGACAGTGAGGATTTTTGGAGCCAGACTCTCAGACAGAAGCAAAGAGCAGGGCTGAGCCTCTTTCACCTTGAGATTTTTGTCAACCAGTGTTATCACTCAGATTCTGAAACCCTCAGCAGAGATTTTGCCAACACTCAGGACTCAGGGAAATTCTTGTGTAATTCAGAGTTGGCCGAGGAGGAGGAGCTTGTTATCCAGAACCCTCCTACCACAGAAGAAGAGTAAACTGTGAGTGGACCATTCCTCAAGGGATGGAGGCCCAGCTTCTAGTCTCCTCAGTTTCTTTTAAATAAGGTCAAATTACCTGTAGGCCATGTGCCTGGAGGAAGCAAATAGGGTACACAATGTTCTCCTTAAAGAACATAAGAAGTAGTAATTACAAGAGAAAAACTTGATACACTGCATTTATTAATTTATTAAAATTAAGAACTTGAGTTATAAAGAAACACTATTAATAGAATGAAAATAAAAGCACACGCATTAAACACCCCAAAATGTACATTTTTAATCAAAAGATACTGTCATATTAATTTTAATAATTAGGAGCTGGAAACAGCTGGGTCCTGGTAGGGTCACAGACCCCACAGCCAGTGCTATACTCAGTGGGGAGACCCAGCGAGGGTTTATGCTAATTTGGATAAGTTGAACAGAGAAAGAAAAAAGTTGGATGATATCAATAGTATTTGGGATCTAAAAAATAAAATGAACTTGTATAAACAAAATGTAGATTGACGATTAGCAGGGGAAGGGGACACACTATTGGAGAGAGGCTTTTAAGGGTAAAAAATTATAACTAAATAGATAAATAAGCCCTAGAGATCTAATGCACTGTGTGGTGATTAGGACAACAACAGTATATTATAATTTCAAAGTTGCTTGGAAACTGGATCTTAGCAGCTCCACCACAAAAAAATTAATGATTATAATGGAACATGATAAAAGTGTTAATTAAATGGTAGTGTCGCCATTTAGTGGTGTGTCTGTGATACACATGTTTGTATAAACCCATATGTACACTAATCCATAGATCACATTTATGCAAATGTGTCATACATACACCTAAAATAGACACAATGACATGTGTCATTTATATTTAAATAAAAATAAATTACTAAGTGATAAAATAATGAACACTTGTTTTGTTGACAGCAAGGATGAGCTAAAGCAATTTGTGTTCAACTTATTCCATTTCCAAGCACTGTAATGACACCATCTTCTGGCCTCAAGGAGGCCAGAAAAGAATATGAAAGTTGACTAAGTGACTCATGAAAATGAAAGAAGGAAGAAGAGGCAGAGGGACTGAAATGTCGACAATGAGGACCAGGGAGCAGAAAGGCTCCTGCTACTAACCAGTACAGACTGGGCTGCCAGATGCAGATTGCCACAGTGTGAAATGGGGATGGATTTTGTAATGACATTATAATGTGTAGTTTCACCGTGTCCCAGGGAAATAGTGTTTATTCCTGGTAAAGTGTCGTACTGGCCATGGTAGTTTTGGGGGCAAAGAAGTTCTTAGACATGAAGGAAGGAAATACAGACTTTATGTTTGTTGCATCAGCAGCCTGGATTTTATGAGGCTTTCACTTACCAACCAGAAGTGGAAAAAAGGGAGCCCCACCTTATGAAGCTAATTATCATGCCCCCCTTAATGCTAATCTCAACTTATTTTTCCCCTAGAATTTTTTATTTTTCTAATCACAGTTTTCTACTCACCTAATTTTTTGTTGTTACTATTAGATCTTCTGTTTTCTTTGCAGCCTCAATATGTTGGGCAGTTGACACTGGGCAAGTAGTTTAATTAACAAAAGTCATCTCCCTTGGGCCCATGGGGTGGTAGAGCTGAGCCAGAAACCATCAGTACCAACTGACCCATCCCAGCTGAGCTGAACCAGTCAGTGAACCACACCCCCTAGTGTTGCTAGCCAGCCGCAGTAGTCTGGGTGTCAGGGGTTCCTGAAGGATGGGAAGGCATAGGCGCAATTGTAGAGAAATGGTAAGGGAGGGGGAAGGGGGAATGAGATGCGGACACTCGGTCAGGGTGCAGGCATCATCCTGCTGAGGGTCTCAGCAGTCCTTTATTTATACTAAGCAAATTGTGAGTGCACAAGCATATGCATTAAGGTAGGAAGATAACAATCATCACATGTTTTTTCAAGAGCAGACAAAGGTCTGTTTGCCATCCTGCAGAGGTTATGACATTTATTATTCTTTGTCTTAAAGAAGGCACAGTTGCTAAACAAATGTTTTCAAAATAGTTATTTACTTTAAACAACCCAACAGTTATTATATTACTAGCAAAAAGCCTATGTGTCTGCAACTAACATTTCTAAGTTTGTCATGGTGAACGATTAACTAAGGGCTAGAGGAAAACAAAGGGCAGGAGGTTACCTGGGGGAAGGGAGACAACAGGATATTTTCTAACTAACCTATAAAGTTTAGACTGGCATATAACCAAATGATTAAAGCAAAAAACAGAAGGCTATTATAAAAAAATCATCATCTATAGTATACTGTTTTAATATTGATTTGATATTAAGGAACCAAGGGCCTGGAGGGTGTCAATGTCAGGCAAGCCGCACTGACTCTTCCCTTAGCCCCCAGCTCTCAGTAAAGGGAGGAAGTTTCCTAATCTAACAAAAGAGTTT
The DNA here is from genome assembly GCF_014898055.3 of Talpa occidentalis. Taxonomy (NCBI): domain Eukaryota; kingdom Metazoa; phylum Chordata; class Mammalia; order Eulipotyphla; family Talpidae; genus Talpa; species Talpa occidentalis. Next base: position 68,744,968 of record NW_023601653.1, read on the forward strand.
TCTACCTATCACTCCTCTACTTATCTAGTCAGCCTAGTTTCCGTATCTAACTTGAAGATCACGGGAAATTTCCATTCTCTGTGAGATTGCTGGTTGTTGTTTTAAGGAACTACAAATATTTCATCAGGGACTGGGCGGGAGATGGTTATAGCTTTTGGCTTTCAAAATGTTTAATATGTGACATATCAGTAGTTGTAACATTGACTATTTCCAAATGTATTATTTGTGCTGCCATGTATATTAGTTTAACCAGTAACAAAATTGTTGTTGACTATTTTCTTTTTTTTTTAAGATTTATTTATTTATTTTTTATTTATACAAGCACTGGGTACAGTCAGAAGTGCGGGAGGGTGAGAGAATTCACCAGAGCCAGAGCGGGGAGCAGAGCAGGCAGAAGGACCGAGGTACACTGCTGAGGGGAGCAGCGGGCGGCAGGAGAGGTCTGCGCGCCATGTGGGACCCTCCTCCGGTGGCCAGGGAACAGCCAGGAATTGAACCGGCGCCGCAGAGGCTGCGGGCAGCTTTGCAACCCAGTGCTCAACCGCGGCGCCACCGGGGAGGCCCTTGTTGACTATTTTCAAATGCATACTCTAACAGCTACCATATCAATTGTTACATCCAAGGGAATTAGCCCTAAACAAACAGGAAAAATTTAGCAGGAGCTGGCTATGGGTTTCCTGGCTTAACAGGAATTTTCTTAAGGAATTTGGCCGAGAGATGTTTACAGCCTTTTGTTCCCAGAAGTTTTTTCATTTTGTTAATGTAAAGCCGAATGTTGAATTACTGCCTTTTGGCAGAGAACTACTAATTTTATAAAAAATGTAGTATTTGTATCATGCAGTGCCATTTGTCATCAAATTGGTTATTTAGTAATTGATCAGTATTTGCAGTTTCACTTTTAAATGTGTATTTTAGTAATGGTAGAAACTAGCCATAAACAAATGAAGAGAATCTAGCAGGAGTCAGCTAACGAGATTCCAGATTTTTCAGAAATCTGCCCGGACGACATGAGTAGCATGGCTCCCCATACCCTAGGGTGGAGAAAAGGCAGTCACGCATCTTTCTTTAACCTACCTTTTCTGTGTCCTCTCTGGGGACAGATGACACCTGATGTCAGAAAACCTCGCCTCTCATATAAGGAGATATTTAAGATAGAGCATCTAATTGGTGTTTGAACCTCAGAAAGTTTCCATTTATGGAGTGTCTGATGGCAGGGATGATGTTCAACAGGGTTTCTATTGGCTCCAAAAGATGGCAAAGTCAGGGGGTGGGACTATATAAGCCCCTCCTGGCACTGGAAGCCCCCATTAAGGACTGAGGAGCTTCTTTGTATATTTGGGGAAACTGAGGTTGTTAACATGAGGCTCAGAACTACCATGAATGGACACTTCTTTCTCCTAGGACTTGCTTTTCTCCTCTCCGCTGTCCTAGCGAGAGCCCAAGGTAAGCAGAACCTTACTACCTAAGATCAGCAGAGACACTGGATTAATTCTCAGGCTCTGAGGGGTGAGCCCTGGAATTGCAAAGGCAACTTCTCTTTGTTGACTGCTTGGTTTTGTCCCAATGTGATCTTTAGTGACAGTGAATGTCCATTTTTCTCCTGTGGGGGCCTCTGCTTTTCAAGTTCACCTGTGAGATGTTGCCGAGATTCAATGTTTGTTCTCAGACCGACTGAGTCTGTGTTCAGATCTTCCCAATAACACCTCAAAACAATGAAGAGTCTGATGACTTCCCAGTTTTCCTGTAATGGATTATGACTGAGTGACTTTCTGAGGCTGCATCTCTTAGCTTCATTCCTGCTCCCCGTACTGCCTCTCCCCAGTAGGATTATGGGTTTCTGCTCCTTCAGCCTAAGGATGAGTGTTTGTGTGTGTGTGGTGGTGGGGCGGGCAGGGATAAAAGGGAGTTTGAAGAGCATGTGAAGGTTGAATGTGTGGGCAGGAGCATGTCTGCCTTTGGAAAATCTCATTTCTAAAAAGGAGTCCACAGAATCATACTCTAAGGCAGACATCTGGATTGTGGTAAAATGGTGGTGGTTCTTATGTGTGTGTCTGTATCTATGATGAGGGCAGATATGGATACCTTTGAAGAAAGCCCTCCCAATACAAACTTTAATTACACCCCCAGATATGCCTGCACCTGCAATCTAAGCCTGCTTGTGAGTTGCTTTTTTCTTCCCCACAAACTACAGCTCAAACGTTTTCCTGCTTTACTGCCATATTTCCTCAGCACTAGGAGCTGACAGGATTGTCTCCCTGCTTGTGGTGTTTCCCTTGCTACATCTTGGCTCCATGGTCCTCCACCCCAGGGGGGCAGCAAGAAAACTGACACAAATGTAGGGGCTCCTGGGTGAACTGATAGGGACACTGCATGCAGAGGGATGTAGCCTCTGAGACTCCAGGATGGGGCTCTCTTGGCCAGTGTTCCCCACCCCCGTGGGTTATCGATCGTGCCTGTGACATCCTAAGGGTCTGCTGTTGAGGAAGAGCCCTGAGCTTGTGACTGTCCTTAGGTGGATTTCTCACTGGTAGTTCCTCCAGACTTGACATGGCATCTGCTCTGCCCTGGGCCCCTGACCAGCAGAGTCCAAGCTATCAGGGTTGATTCCTGAAATGAGAATGATCTGCACATCCTGGACAGCCAGTCTCTCAGGTGTGGGCCTTGGGCCTGGCTGCTCTAGATGCTCCTCCCTCTCCACCCCTTCCCGGTTCCCTGTTTCCTCCTGATTTCAAAACTTTCCATTTAGATGTCTCCATGTCTCTCTTCTTTGTGAATGGTTCCAACAGGTGTTGTGCTCCTCATTGTGTTGTTGTATTTCTTGGAGCTCCCATTTCTAGGGATGTGATCACATGTGAGGATGGTTGACCCTTCTCCAGCTTCGCAGTTATTTAGTGGTAGAAGTGGACTGTCGGTGTGAAATACAAAATTTATGCTGATTCCATTCTGGCCTCTCCAGCTATGAGAGCAATGAGTACATTTCTCATTTTACTAAGAAGAAATCACATGTCACTCCTATAAGTATGATTTTCTTTTGTCAGACAACTTTTTGTAAAATCATGGGACTGAAGCACAGGCTCACATATTAAAGCATGAGTTCACATGAGTTGCCCCATCTGCTTGTGAAATTGCAGCCCTGATATCAGGTGCCAAAGGGCATTGATTCTTTCCTAAGCTCGGCACATGCAGTCAGGATCTACTGCTCCCTGTCATCCTTTCTGAATGTGAAGTCTCTGCTTTGATAGAGGCTTGTCTCATAGAACAGAGTTACAGAAATATTTTGGCTTTCTCTTCCCATTCACCTACTCCTTTTCATCTGTATCTAGTCTAAAGGATACTTCACCCAATGAGTGTTTTAGCAATTCTAAGATCTATTTGCTTCTTTTTAATGTGTCTGGTTATTTCAACAGTCTCTCTTACAGCTTGCACATTTAATTCTACTGTTTATTTTTAATAAATTTAATATAGAGAATTAAATTTATCAATAAGTTTATAATAAATTAAAGTTGGTGATTTTATGTTTATTTACACAATTATATGTCATGTTTGTTATTAAATTGATAAATAATAAATAATATTGATTTCATGTTAAACTTTATTGATTTAATATTAATTTAATGTTAGGTAATAAAAATAAATTTAATATCTGGGTACATAGTAGCTAAAAATAATGGCCATATTATTAATATTTGGCTATTATTAATATATGGCTATTATTAATATATGTTAATATTTGACTATATTGTTTATATGACAAATCCATCATCTGAGTATGATGGAGATCAAAAACTGTTATCTTTCTATGGTCTGATCTTTTATTAGTCATTTACTTATAAAATATTTGAGTGTCATCTGTTAGGAAATTATGTAGGTACTTGTGATAGAACAGTGAACAAAAATTTTTTAAACTCTACCTTCATGGTACAGATTTTGGCGGGTTGATAAACACCATAAATATGTAAGGAGATAAGCTAAGTGCAAAAAATAAAGGAGCAGGGGGAGTGTGGTGAGAGGGTAAAAGACAATGGGGCAGACATGTTTGCAGTTTTCCATACATTGTTTGGAGAAATCCTCGGAGACAGGGGCATCCCCCCTCCTGGGCTATGTATTTGGTGTTCATGAGGTCTAAATTGGTCTGCTGAAGGAAAGACTTGTCTTTGCAAAAAACCTGCAAATGGGCATGGTCAAAGGATACAAACTTTCAGTTAAAAGATTATACCCTCTGGGGATCCAAGGATAGATTGTGACTATAGTGAACAATACTGTCTTATGAATGTTGCTAAGAGAGCAGATCTTTTGGTCTCACTACCAGAAAGAAATGGTGTTTATATGAGTTGATGGAGGTGACAGCTAAAGGTAGGGTGATATTATTTTGCAACATGGAAGTGCATCAAGTCAACCTACTGTATACTTTAAATTACAATATACAATTTGTCAATTATATCACAGCAAACTGGAATGTAGGGGGAGGATTAAAGCTGTTTTAGGAACACAATTTAAAGTCAATAATCTACTCAGGAGCTCATCCAAGAAGTCATCTTGAAAAAAAAGAAAGTAAGGGATACAGTGTGATCTAGAATTGAAATTGCTTATAAATACAGTATCTATAAATATCTATATATTTAAATATCTCTACTATAATATTCATAGAGCACGCAGTCCATATTTGTATGTGGACAAACACACACACACACACACACACATACACACTCATACTTTTTTGGATACAAATCAAATACTCCATATCCTATTTTCTCCTCCTATATTGGTCAAATTCTTATTTCTCTGCATTCTCTCTCTTAAGGTTGCTTTCTTTCTCACTAATTTGTTCTTTATTAATTTCCCAAAGTTATTTCATTCCAACCTCCTTCATACTTTATTTACTGTTCTTGTAGTTTCCTAAACTGAAGCTTACATTTTTTTTCCCTCTCTCAATACTTCCTCTTCTTTAAGTCTATAGTAAGAATTTCTTTTATGTACTACTTTAACTGCATTAGAGGAACTTGATTACATCATGTTTTTATAATTATTAATTCACAATATTTTTCAACTGTTAATTTATACCTGGGCCCAGATATTTTTTAGAGGACTGTCACTTAATTTCCCAAAATTTAGGGATCACTAAGTGTATTTTCTTGTTAATTACTAATTTAATTTCACTGTGGTCAGAGGAAATGCTGTATATAAATTGGGTCACCTGAAAGCTCTTGTCCCATCATAGGGTGATTTTTGATAAACATTCCATGTGATTTGCGATAATGTGAATTTTTTCATTTTGGGGTTCAGTGTTCTAAATATATTACTTTACCTAAATGTGTTGATTGTGCTGTTTTTACATCTACTAGGGTCTTCCTTCTTTTCTGTTATGTTATATTTTTGTCATTTTGTTTGTGAATTTGTCTATTTCTTCTTTTCATTCTGTTAAGTATTATTCATATTTCAAGGCTATTCATGGATTTTGATATGTATAATATCTCTATTAAGAGATATTATATCTCTTAATATTATATATTATATCTTACCCACTATAAGCCAAACATTCCCTCTTTTACTCAATAGCGTATCTTGGCTTAAAGTCTACTTCTTATGTTACTGATAAGCTTCTCCACTTTGTTATGGGTAATATTTTCATTATTATATATATTAGTCCATCATTTTATTTTCAATTTTCTTTGCCCTTACATATTACATGAGTATCTTGCAAGTAGCATTTGCTTGAATTTTGTTGTTTTATCTAGATTTGCTTTTACTTGAAGGATCTAATCCATTTACTTTAAATACAATCACTGATATTGTTGAGTTAGTATCTACCATTTACTTTTAATTGATTCACCTGCTGTATATGCCTTTTTCTCTCCTTTTTTTTTTCCTGGTATTCTCTTGTATTAAAGATATCTCCTTTTCTTTGATTTTCAGCAGCTTTACAAGGTGTTGGGGTTTTCATATCTTCCTGGTATTTTCTGAATTTCTTGAAAATATGAGTTCCATTTTTCACCCATTTGTTTAGATTCTCAACCATTATCTCTTCAAGTATATTTTTACTGTTCTCTGTCGTCCTCTTTTATCTCTTCCTCTTCTTTTTCTGTTTTCTTGTCTATGGGACTCCTCTAAGTCACTAATTCTGTCTTGAGTTCTTTAACTTTATTTTAAGCTAATTAATTCACCTCTTCTAGATATTTTATTTTCAGTTGGCAATTGTTTCTTTGATATTTTTATATTTACAATTCTTTAAAAATTCTTTTTGTTGGGCCTCTCTGGTGGCGCAGCGGTTGAGCGCTGGGTTGCGAAGCTGCCTGCAGCCTCTGCAGCGCCGGTTCGATCCCCAGCTGCTCCCCAGCCACCAGAGGCGGGTCCCACATGGCGCGCAGACCTCTCCTGCCGCCCGCTGCTCCCCCCAGCAGTGTACTTCGGTCCTTCTGCCTGCTCTGCTCCCCGCTCTGGCTCTGGTGAATTCTCTCACCCTCCTGCGCTTCTGACTGCACCCAGTGCATGTATAAATAAATAAATCTTGAAAAAAAATTCTTTTTGTTCTTTTATTTGTTTTTTGTCTTATTTCCTCTTTTTTCCCTAAATTCATGTATCATAGTTAAGGCTCTTATCTGCTAACTCAACCTATTTATTATGTTTTTCTACCTTTTCTTAGCTTCTTTTTTCTCTTTGTGATTTGATCCCATCTTTTTACATGCCATGGAACTTTTTAGTTAATGTTAAAAATTAAGTTTATCCAGATATATTTTCTACATCTGATGCATCTTTTGTTGTTCTGCTAGGCAGGTGGGGCCGGGGCTGCTGAGCACCCAGATATCTAACTGTAACCTAGACCTGAGCTGCAACAAGCCTGGCTGGCTGTTTGGGTGACACTCAGTCTACCCCTGACTTGTCCCTGTGCCTGTGGCAAGGGCATCCTGGGGACTCAGAATTCAGCTCAGATCCTGGATATTCTGGTAACTCAGAACCCAAATGAATAAAGAAATAGCCACTCTGCTTTCAAGAGTTTTGACATCCTTCTTTGGCCTCCTGCCCTGCACAACATGTATACTGGGCAAATATTTGACCAAACACCTGCTCTTTGGGTGTGGCCCTCAGGTCTCCTATTTTACACTCCAGCACCAGTGTTTACATAAGTCATGGAACAGAGAATAAAACCAACAAACCCTCCATTATTCATGACAGCAGAAGCTCTAGGTTTATTCTCTATTCCATTGCTTATGTTGCAATACTGACACATTATTTAACCTCTTGGTGCATCTCTTTTTTCAATATGAAAAGAAGAAAATAATAATAAGAAAGTCTGTCAAAACTGCTTGAGTGATTTCAGCTCAGGAATTTAAACTGTTCTGCTCCTTGGTGGGATTAGAGATACATTATATTTTGCCCTTAACAACAAATAACTCCAAATTTTGATTAAGGGGAATTCCTGACATGAAGTAGACATTAGATTTGTTTGTGGGAACAAGCAAATGTATGATTCCCAGTGTCACTGGCCAGTGTATCTGCTGTGATCATCTCTCACGTGAGGAGACCTCGTCTACTCAAGAGTACATTCTGGAGCCTAGATCATTAATGAAGTATTCCAGGTAAACCATAGCTGGTCTCATGGCCATTTATCTTTCAGCTCTGAGTGACTATACCAAGAAGAATGAGTCTTACTGATGGGACTCATGGCTGCCACTGGAGACTTCTGATAAGCTCACAATAGTTCCCTTTAATCCAACCTTCTAACTCTCAAGTAATAGCGTGGATGTGAGTATGATTTATAAGGAATCCACCCAGCTGCTAGTCCATTACAGGGATCTGAATTCATTTCACTGCTCAGGGCAGAGATTCTGACATCTCTGGACATCTCAGATGCCAGGCAGACTCTACATCAGGGTTAACACTGACAGGACCAGGTAACACCTGTTCTCTCAGAATGCTCACTAGATTATTTTTAGTTACATTACTCCTGTTCTTTCTTACTTTCACTTTATTGCTCTGCCGACTGCTATAGGAAACCAGGTGCTGCCCCAGTGCAAGAACTTTGTCTCCACCAGCAGGCTGTGCAGCCTCAGAGGAGGGCACTGCCAGCTGCTCAGGTGAGGGGCCCTCGGGACCAGGAAAGTCACCTCCTTTGACCTGATTCTCTTTCCTCAGACACACTACAGCTCCGCCTGGTGGATGGAGACCATCACTGCAGCGGCACAGTGGAGCTCTTTAAACAGAACTTCCGGGCCACTGTGTGTGATTACGGCTGGGACCTGCGTGATGCCCACGTGGTGTGCAGAGAGCTGGGCTGTGGCGAGGCCCTCAATGCCACCGTCTCTTCTCACTTCGGTGCGAGATCAGGGTCCATGTACCTTGGAGAGTCTCAGTGTACAGGAAAGGAGTCCTACCTGTTGCATTGCCCGTCTGTATCCCGGAAGAACTACTGCAAGTATGGCAAAGATGCAGGAGTCATCTGTGCAGGTATGGTCAGTGCATTTTCCAGGAGCTTAAGGAATGGAAAGTTCCAAGGAAGCTGGTGTCCAATCTCGGACAACAGATCAGATAGGTCTGAGATACATTTTACCTTTCCATAGTCCCGAGGGCACAAAGCTTCTCTGAATGATGAGTGTCCTTTACTCCTAAAGAAACTGCTAGTCTTTTCTTCTGCATTGGTGCTACCTGACAAAATAACTTATTCTGTTATCATCCCAATTAAAATCAATCTTCATAAATCTTTATAAGATTTGTAAGAGTAAACATTTGCATATCACCATACAACCTCCTCTTGTTCAGTGAGCCTATCAGTGGAAGAGACAGAATGAGGACCAGCTTTCCCTCATTAATTTATTCTGTATAGATAGTGGGAATGTGGTTTTACACTGGGTTAGTAAGAGCAGAGACACAGGGGATATCAATGAACAAATCAGAGAATTGTATGGATTTGTGCCAAATTGTGTCTCCTTCATAAACTCAAGCATAAATATTCATAGGTCTTTGCCAATAAAACCAAAAAGCTGTGGATGAAATGCTTTGGGTCATAGATTCTCCTTCATTATTACTGGAGAGACACTCTATTTTCTTTCAAAACATTTGTGCAGACTCAAACTTTGGAGGTTAAATGGCCAGGCACTCACTAACAGTTCAATAGTGGAGGCAATAATATGTTAATTTGTGTTTTGTGGAAAAAGATTATGTAGATTTTACTTTATTCAACGGCTTCAAAATGAATTGCATTGTGGGATTGACAAGAATTGATTGTGGGAACAAAATTTAATTTTCAAAGAAGGAGGAAGCAGTTTATAGTATCTGGGATGGAGGGGGATGACCAGGGCAGCTGAGAGGACATCGGGGGTTCTCTGAGCAGCATGAGGGTGCAGGGTGTGTGGAGGTGCCATCTGTGCCTGAGGACACCAGATGTCTTTACAGCAAGGGACCAGACAAGGACATATCTGACTATAACTTTCATTTTGCCCATGGTGGGGTCGATGCATGTAATAAATCGCTCTCTGAAGCAGCAGTTCCCCTTGCATTATGCCTTCCAGTTCTCTCCTAGTCTTTCAAAAGTCTTAAAACTGTCTACTGGTTGTTTTCCCTCCACTAGAAGTAAAGTTCTGCAAAGATAAGGACATTGATGTATTATAATTCATATTCCTAGCACTTGGAAAGTTTCCTGAAGCATGGCAAACTCTGAAATGACAATTGTATTTTGAATCAAACAATATGAAACACTATGTTGCTATCCAGGTAGCAAACTGTACTGAGTTTGGAGATGTTTCCTCTGAAACCTCCCCTCTGTCTCCATTTTCATCATTTCCCAATTAGAGGCTCAATATTGCCTCATTTCTGGACCCCTGTGACCCACTCTCCTTGTTCTTTGCTGCCCTTGATGGGAAAGTCACCCTTTGGTTTTCCAAGGTGAGGAAAGCCTCATTGTCCCAAGAGCAGAGCACAAGTTTGGTCTTCAAATAAGCAGTGACCTGATACCACATCCCATGGAGACATTTCCCACATCTCAGGCACCCTGTGCTCTGTTCCAACAGAACAGTCAGAGGTTGGAGGCATAGATGAGGACCCGGAAGGATCAGAGGCAGGCGAGGCTGCTGGTCAGAGGCCCTGAGAGTTGGTCTAGATGCAGATAAGTCACAACTGAAGGGAGGACAGTGGAGGTATCTTGATCAGAGGGGAAGGAATAAAGAAAAAAGGTGATGAAGACCAATCAGGTCATCCTTGCTCTCTTGCTTCCCTAGAGAAACCAAGCCCTAAGGCTATAATAGTGAGAAGAGAATGTCCTTTGACCAAAACAGCCCCAATATCAGCAGAAGCTGAGATGTAGAAAATTGGGGCTCTCCTGACTCAGGTTTGGTCAGAGAGAACAGATTCCTGGAAGTTGGTCCCTGAGATCCCACCTATGACTCAGTTGATGTCTCCCTTGCACATGGGCTACATTGAAAATTGGGGGTCACCTCTGTGAGAAAAGTGTAGGGGTAAAACACCAAGGAGAGAGGGCCAGAGATATACTTAACACTGGGCCTGAAGGAAGATGAGCCTGTTGTGCAGGAATCTGGGATGTGGAGCTATTGTCAGGAGTATAAAACAATCACCAAAGCAGGTACATCTGGAGGCCAGAGTGTGCGCAACTCAGTAATCCTGAACCAGTCACTCCAGCCACTCCCTGAGTTCTGTCTTCTCTGGACTAAAATAAGAACATAGTGCTTGAGTATCACAAATATTATTTACAGCTCTTAGAGCTCATTGATCTAATCAATGAAAGAGCCAAACATTGCTAGGCATGGACCTGGGTGTTTCCCATCTTTCTGACTGAAGGATTAGTGTGTCTGCATCTTTTCAAATTTATGACCCAACATGTGAACCTAGTTCCCTACAACGCACATTACACAGTTCAAGGAATTTTGTTATCTTCAGTTTTCATTATGTTGGTCCATTAGGTTTTTGTTGTATATGGTTAAATGGATCAATTACCACCTCTGTGGTCCTTGGTAAAACTGTTTTTTTTCCCCTGCCATTTCATCTATTAAGCAGATTTTTAAAAGTTTATCCTGACAGAATCCAACAATGTATCCATAAGATAATTCACCATGACCAAGTAGGATTTATTCCAGGGACACAAGGATGGTTCAACATCCGAAAATCAATCAATGTAATCCAACATATCAACAAAAAGAAAAATAAAAACCATATGATAATATCAATAGATGCTGAGAAAGCTTTTGACAAAGTACAACACCCATTTATGATAAAGGCCTTGAAATTCTTGGAATACAAGGAACATACCTCAACATCATAAAGGCCATCTATGACAAGCCCATAGCCAATATCATTTTCAATGGTGAAAATCTGAAAGCATTTCCATTAAGATCTGGAACAAGACAAGGATGTCCACTCTCACCACTGCTTTTCAATATAATACTGGAAGTCCTAGCCAGAGCAATAAGACAAGAGAACGACATACAAGGAATCCAAATAGGCATGGAAGAAGTCAAACTATCACTATTTGCAGATGATATGATAATATACATAGAGAACCCCAAAACTCCACAGAAAAACTAATTCAACTCATCAATCAGTTTAGTAAAGTGGCAGGATACAAAATCAACACACAAAAATCAGTAGCCTTCTTATACACAAACAATAAATCTGAGGAAGAAGAAATCAAGAAAACCATCCCTTTTATTATCAAAACAAAAAAAAATCAAATACTTGGGAATAAACCTAACAAAAGAAGTAAAGGACCTGTACAAAGAAAACTATAAAACACTGTTAAAAGAAATAGAAGAAGACAAAAAGAAATGGAAAGACATCCCCTGCTCATGGATAGGAAGAATTAACATTATCAAAATGGCCATCCTACCAAAAAAATTTTACAGAGTCAATGCTATTCCAATAAAAATTTCAATGTCATTCTTCAAAGAAATAGAACAAATATTGATGAAATTTATATGGAGCCACCAAAAACCCCAAATAGCCAAAATCCTCCTGAAAAAAAAAAAAAAAGAAGGGAATGGAGGCATCATGTGCCCAGATTTCAAACTATATTACAAAGTTGTAATAATCAAAACTGCATGGTATTGGAAAAAGAACAGACACACAGACCAATTGAACCAAATAGAAAACCCAGAAATAAACCCACAGATTTATGGTCAACTAATCTTTGACAAAGGAGCAAAGAATGTACTCTGGAGCAAAGAAAGTTTGTTCAACCAATAGTGCTCAGAAAACTGGATCGCTACATGCAAAAGAATGAAACTTGAAAGAGCCAAACACACACCATGCACAAAAACCAACTCAAAATGGATTAAAGAACTAGATATAAGACCTGAAACCATAAAATATATAGAAGGAAATATAGGCAAAACACTACATGATATGCACCTCAAACATATCTTTACAGACACATCACGCAATGATAGTGAAGGCAAAGATAAACAGCTGGGACTACATCAAATTAAGAGCTTCTGCACAGCAAAAGAGTCAATAACCAAAACGAGGAGAAACCCCACTGACTGGGAGAAAATTTTTGCACACAACACTAATGATAAAGGACTGACCACAAAAATCTACAAATTGCTGAAGAGACTCAACAAAAACAAAGAAAATAATCCAGTCAAAAAATGGGCAGAAGAACTAAAAAGAAACTTCTCCAAAGAGGAAGCACAAATGGCCAACAGGCATATGAAAAAATGTTCAACTTCACTTGTAATCAGGGAAATGCAAATCAAAACTACCATGAGATACCATCTTACACCAGTGAGAATGGCACGTATTAAAAAAACTAGCAACAACAAATGTTGATGAGGATGTGGAGAAACAGGTACTCTCCTGCACTGCCTGTGGGAGTGCAAACTGGTCCAACCACTATGGAAAGCTGTGTGAAGATTCCTCAACCTACTAAATATAGAGCTTCCAAATGATCCTGCAATTCCACTCCTGGGTGTTTACCCAAATGACACAGAAATATTAATTTCAAAGGACATCTGCACCCCTATGTTTATAGAAGCACTATTTACAATAGCTAAGCTCTGAAGACAACCCAAATGCCCAAAAATAGATCACTGGATCAAGAAGATGTGGTATATATACGCCATGGAATATTACTTAGCAATCAAAAAAGATAAACTCATGCAATTTGCAGCAACATGACTGGAGCTGGAAGGGATTATGCTCAGCGAAATAAGCCAGAAAGAAAAAGAAAAAAAAAACAGATGGTCTCACCCATAGCAGGAGTTTAGAAAACCTAAATAAGAGATCAGGAAAAAGAATAACTATAATAAAGAAAAAGTTAAAATCAACAAGCAACTCTAAACCAGAGACACACTATGAGGGCAGGGGGGGAAAGGAGAGATTGGGGTCAAAATAAGGGGGGTGCAATTGTATGGGGAATATAGCCAAGATAAAAATGCGTACATTGTGCAAAAATGAAAAATGATGTAAGAAATATATAAAAAATTAAAATTTAAAAAAAAGAGAAAAAACAAAGGGAACTAAAAAAAAGTTTATCCTGACATATCAGGATCAGGTCAGTAGGTCAGTCAGTAAGACTGATTTGCAGTAAAAGGACAAAGAGCTGGACAGGACCTGTCAGTGAGAGCCCAGTCTTCACCCTGATTCATTCACTTTCTTCAGAAGGGCCTATCAGGAACTCAGGGAGGAGCTCCACATCAGCCAGGCTCTTCCCTGGACATCAGTTGTACAGAAACTTCACCCGCTTCTAATAAATATACAAATGACACCAAAGAATTGGGTGTCTTTCTGTGGTGTGGTGAACTCAAATTCTACTTACGTCAGATGAACATCGATAGATGTTAACATGCCATTTCTCACTAATAACACCAGTCTTACCCACATATTAAAATGTCCTTATCAAACCTATGGCCTTTACTACAGCATGGATGGAGCTAGAAGGGGTTATGCTTAGTGAAATAAGTCAGAAGGAAAAAGAGAAATATCTGATGGTTTCACTTATAGAAGGAATATAGAGAAACTGAACAAAGGGTTATGAAAAAGACAAGCTTGCAGCTGATAGAACTCATATATCTGATGCTTACAGCGCGATAAGGGGACAAAGAGATGTCAAACAGGGGAAGGAAGAGCAGAAGGAACTTTGTTATGGATCACGGGTTCTCTAGTGGTGGGAGAACACCCAAGGACAACACCATAGGGGGAAATCAAATAATTTCCAAAAAGTAAACCACCATTGAGAAAAAAAATTAAATTTAATAAAATTACAAATTAAATAAATAAAATTTTCATTATCAAATTTTTGACCACTGAAAGGATTTCTATCCTATCACAGAGGTGAATGATTTTAAATTAGGTCAGCATTAGATGACTTGCTGGAAATGATCATGTTAATAAGAAAACCCTAGAATTAGTTTTCCTTTCAATCAACTGTGTTTTTCAAAGAATGTGTATAATTAACTTTTTTCTCTTAATTTTTTTCTGCTCCACTTCTTATATATATGTTTAATTACTATAACATTTATTTCAGAGATTAATATCAAGTGGGAATATGTTTTATTATTTGAAAAACATAGCTCTACATTTTCAACATTGTTTGCTGAATGTATCTTCTTCAATGATTTAAAATATTCCCTTTACAAACACTAAATTTCTGTCTGTCTTTGAAATGACTAGATATTCACATTCTGCTCCTTCTGACTCTTGTCAGATCTTAATTGGTTTTATTATTTTTAATATCTAAACCCCTCACATCTAGCTTTGATTTCATAGGCCCTTTATAATTTTCTTTCATGTAAATTTTAAAATCAATTAGAAAACAGACAGGAATTAACAGTAATTGGCTTGAGAAGGCTCATTCTTGGTATGTATGAGAACGTATCAGTTATTCAACATGCATTTGCATATCTAATATATGTCAAGTATATTAAGTAAAATAGTATAAAAGAAATATTTCTTTCTTATTCTGAGTTTGTATTTCATGAGATTAATATTGAAACTATGAAAAATTATTCATTATGATTTGAGAATTTATTTTTTTCCTTGAATTATCTTCATTGTATCCAAAATATAGTCACTGAATGATGAACATGCATCCTTTCTTTGGTCTCCCCCATTAAGTTTAAACTTCACCCACTCCCAATATAATCTACCACACACCCCACCCACACCCCCACTTATACAGACATTGCTGCCATATTTGATTCTTCCTTCTACCCAATTATAACTCTTAAGATTGTTTCTTTTGTCTAAGTGAAAGAAATAAAGGAATGCAGGGATAGGTGGTGAATGGGAGAGGTATAGGTTGATAAAATATGTCCAAATCTTGTTGGACAAATATTTTCCTCAAATACTTGTATCTTTCACCCACATTAAGGCTTGTGCAAGGTGAGAGACTCCAGATCATGACCTGTATGTACCCTCCTCCCCTTTCCTGCACCCTTTGCTTCTTATTCAAGAACACACACATAGAGGAATATGCAGTTAACTTAGTGATAGCATTAAAATACATCAATTATTCTCATTCCCTAAAATTTCCAGATCTTGGAAAAAATCCTGTAGTAGGAAGGGATCAGCAAGTTCAGGTGTCTAATAATCTTCCACTGAGATCTCACTCTCCTGCAGGTTCACTGAAAATCCCAAGGATTCAGGAGAGAATGCTAGGATCAGGCCTCCTTCTACTATGACCCTGAACTTTCCAAGCATCCAAATTCATCTGTGCACAGCTTCTGTCACAATAAGGTGACCTAAGAAATTCTTGGAATTTCTTTTCATCAAGAATTATCAGAAAATAAAATGCAAAACCATGAAAGTGGACATTAATGTCTCTGTTTCCTCCCTTGAGCATCAGTCTGTCTGTGGATGGCAGCTCTCAAAGGCCAGGACTTGTGGATTTCCTTGCACTCAGTCTCTTGAGGACCAGCTCCTAAGTCAACACTGGCCACAATTCTAACCCCAGAAATCTCAGAATGGCCCTCACATTTGGATGACAGTCTTCAAGCCTCTATAATAACACAGCTCTTTTTTACTCTGGACTAGTCCATCTAAGGGGCAAGTCTGAACGCCCCTGTAATTTTATTAAATTTATTTTTTTCTCAAGTGGTGGTTTACTTTTTGGAAATTATTTCATTTCCCCCTATGGCGTTGTCCTTGGGTGTTCTCCCATCACCAGAGCAATGGCCTCAGGTCCTCTAGCTTCCTGATTCCTAGACAAGGATTCACATTTCTAACACATCAAAGAGTATATAGTCTTGGGGTTCAGTCATTCACAGTTATCCTGCAAATCCTTCTGAATTTCTCTTCAGAAACTCGCAATTCTGACTCTCAGATTCTCTCTCTGTGCCCTCTCACTAGAAAACAAAGGTATTCACACCATTGCCTGTATATGTTGTTTTTGATGACACGGACAGTCCTGAGCATTCTCTTATTTTTCTTTTCTCTAGGATTAACTGTGCATCTGGCTGGAGGGGGTAGGCCCTGCTCAGGGCGAGTGGAAGTGCATTCCAGAGGAGACTGGACTCCAGTGTCTGATGGGAACTTCACATTCCCCACCGCCCAGGTCATCTGTGCAGAGCTGGGGTGTGGCAAGGCTGTGTCTGTCCTGGGGGGCGTGCCCTTCAGAGAGTCAGATGGACGGGTCTGGCCTGAGGAGTTCTGGTGTGAGGGGCAGGAGCCAGGGCTCTGGTCCTGCCCCAGGGTGCCCTGTCCTGGAGGAATCTGCCACCACCATGGGGCTGTTTACCTTGTCTGCTCAGGTGAGAATCAAGCAGGGTTCACCCTCCCTGCTTCTTCTGCTGGGTAAGAAGCACATGAGCTTTGGCTGAAGCCCTGTCTCCTCCCCCCAGCATATACAGAAGTGCGGCTCATGAGCGACGAGGGCTCTCAGTGTGAGGGACAGGTGGAGATGAGCATTTCAGGGCACTGGAGAACACTCTGCGCCTCCCACTGGAGTCTGGCCAATGCCCATGTTGTGTGTCGTCAGCTTGGCTGTGGAGTGGCCCTGTCTACCCCCAAAGGAGCACACTCTTGGGAGGAGCTGACCAGGTCTGGAGGGGTCGATTTCGCTGCTCGGGGGCTGAATCTTTCTTGTGGAACTGCCCCATGACTGCCCTGGGTGCTTCCGACTGTGCTGGTGGAAACACAGCCTCTGTGATCTGCTCAGGTGAGTGGGGGCACTAACTGCACTCAGGGTGCTCGGGTCCCTCAGAGCAGGGCATGTGGGAAAACTGGTTCATGAATAAAGAGTGGATTATGTATACACAAATATTTGTCAAAATATACCCCATTTACTCTTAATGTTGGTGTTTTATTGCATGAGAAGTACACATTAGTAGAGTTTAATGAATTTTTAAAGGTTTTCTTTTGTTTCTAGCTTAATTCTCTGTGGTCAAAACATGGTTATATGACTTTTTCTTAGTTTTCCTTTGAAAAAATTTGGAATTCATTTTTGGCACAACAGTTTTGGTAAATGGCCTACATGCTCTTAAGAATAATGTGTATTCTGCTGTTTTGAGGTGCAGCTTTTGCAAATCATACCATTCAGATATTCGAAATACCACTGATAGCTTTTTTACTCAGAAGTTTTACTTATGTTTTCTGAATACATGTTGCTTCGAAATGCAGAAATGGAAAGTAATCACTTTATTTTTTTTCTTCCAATCATATTCTCTTCGGTCCTTTAACCCCTCACCAATAGTATCCACTAAACTGATCAGCCTTCTACTGATCAGCTCTTCTGACTTCTGCCTACTGTCTCAGCCCTAGAGGAACAGACCTGGACTCCTATAAATAGAGATGCTCTCTACATCCATTGACAAGTCCTTCAGACACACATTTTAAATTCTCTGTAGGAGAAGCTTAGTAGAAGAAAAGTATTTTTTTTTTCTTTTTAGGCCTCATGATAAGTTCCTGGTTTCTATTGATGTTACCAATTTGCCCAAAATCTTAACAACAGAAACAAAAATGCATTCTATTTTGCTGTGATTTCCTGGGTCAAGAATTGGGGGGAATCAATTTGGCAGTTTTGTCTCGTACTTTCACATAGCTGTCATGTGAGACTGAAGTCACGCAAGAGCTGCCTAAACTGGGAACTCAGGATGCTCACTGACAGGATGGTAGACCCCCTGCCTATGGCCTCTCCCCCAGGACAGGCTCAGCAGAGCCACCTCCCCTAAAGCTTGTGTCCTCTTGAGGCTGGGGAGGCTGCACAACTTTCCTGGCTTGGTGCAGGAAATCAGCAGTGTTGCCATTGCCGCATCATGTTGTTTACAAGCAAGTCCTGAGGATCAGTCCAGCTGCAAGAGAAGGGAGTAAGACCTCACTCCTCAATGGACACGGTAACAAGGATTTTGTGGATATATATATATATATATAAACACCACCAAGGTGTATGAAGTGTCCCACTATAATAGTGGGTTTTTAAGTTTCTACTTTCCTTCTTTCACTTGTGGGTTTAAGGAATAAAACTTAATACACATGCAGCTTAGACCTTTCACCTTATCTCTTGTTTTCATGTTTTCTATTGTTCCCTGTGCTGAATTCTGTATATTTTCTCTGATCTTCCATTCCATTTTACTATTCCTGCCTCCATATCTCTGTTTCAGTTTTCAGAGACATCTATTATGGCTGACTTGAGGTAAGTCTCGAGGGCAAATCGGCTTAGCCCTGCTTTAGCTTCTCCCTGAGCATCTGTGTCAAAAATTCTCACTGTTTTGGGAGCTCTGAAACACCTTCATACACTTGGCATATACTCATTTTTTTTTAAGATTGATTTATTTATACAAGAACAGCATACAGGCCAGATGCACGGGAGAGTGAGAGGATTCACCAAAGACAGAGTGGGGAACAGAACAGGCAGACTGACGAAATACACTGCTGAGGGGAGCAGCGGGTGAGTCAGGAGAGGTCTCTGTTGTGCCATGTGGGTTTCTCCCTGGGTGGCTGGGATGGACCGGCGCTGCAGAGGCTGCGGACAGCTTCACAGTGCTATCTCAACCACCTGCACCACCAGGGAAGCCCTATCTCACTTTTCTAGGGTCCTTATCCAAGTCTCACCATTCCAAGGTCCTTATCATAGTAACATCTATACAGTCACTTTTTCTTTACAAGGTAACATATTCACATGTAAGATGATAATATTCACAGGTTTCAGGATTCAGGATTCAGTGTTTCTTAGTGTTTCACTTAAAACAGAAACCATACAAAGAAGGTAAATGTTACAATCATGATAACGATGACAGCCCCATTACAGTGCTCACTTCAGACTGAGGTTATCATGTAGTTTAATTCAGTTTTCTGCTCTTCACCCCCACTAACCCTCTACTCACTGCTCTGCAGGAAACCAGACACAGGTGCTGCCCCAGTGCACCCACTCCCCGTCTCCACTAGCAGGCTCTGCAGCCTCAGAGGAGGGCACAGACAACTGCTCAGGTGAGGACCTTCCAGGACCAGGAAAGAGTCTCTTTCCAGGTTAGATGCCTCCTTGACCTGACTCTCTCCGCAGACAGCACACAGCTCCGCCTGGTGGACGGAGGCCATCCCTGCGCCGGCAGAGTGGAGATCCTTCACCAGGGCTCCTGGGGCACCATCTGTGATGACGGCTGGGACCTGCGTGATGCCCACGTGGTGTGCAGACAGCTGGGCTGTGGGGAGGCCCTCAATGCCACAGTCTCTGCTCACTTCGGGGAGGGATCAGGGCCCATCTGGCTGGAGGAGCTGCAGTGCACAGGAAACGAGTCCCTCCTGTGGAAGTGCCCGTCCCCGGGCTGGGAGCTCAATGACTGCAGGCACAAGGAAGACGCCGGGGTCATCTGCTCAGGTCTGCACTGCACATTGTCCAGGGGCTGCCAAGAAAAGAGGCGGGGGCGGGGGAGGACAACTTATTTCTTGGACAAAGTGTGAAAGAGCAGAGGGAAAGGAATCCTCCTCCAGTGGTCCTGAGTCTCTAGAAGATGTGAGGATTAGGCCCCTCCTTCCTTCCTGTGCCAGTGAGAGTCTGGCTCTTCTTTCTCTGCAACATCTTCTGACAGAGCAACAACCTACAGTTTCCATTTGCAAGCAGGGCTCACTTTTCAGGTACTTACGCTGATGGAATCTTGAAACCCACCACTGATTTCCACTGTGGTTGTAACAAATATTCACAAAATTAGTGGTTTAAACCAAGTTATATGTATTATCTTGCAGTTCTTGAGCTAGAAGTCTAACAAACTCTCACTGGGCTAAAATCAAGGTGTGAGCAGGGCTGCTCACTTCTCAGTTCCTGGGGAAGAATCAATTTCAGCTCTAGAACCTGTCTGCGCTCCTTGGCTCAGAGCCCCCTTCCTGGGTCATCAGGCCAGCAGTGTTGCACATCTCTCACCATTCTCCATAATCACCTCTCTCTCTCTAACCAAAGCCAGATATGGTGTTCCACTTTTAAGACAGTGGGTCTTGGGCCTCCCTGGTGAAGCAAGGGTTAAAGGCACAGCTCTATCAATCTGTCGGCAGCCACTGTGGCATGAGTTTGATCCCCAGCCAGGGTGATAACCCTCATGGTGCAGCAGACCTCTCCTGACTGGCCCGCTGCTCCCCTCAGCAGTGTGTTTCAGTAGATCTGCCTCTTCTGCTCCTCACTCTGCCTGGTGAATCCTCTCACCTCCTACATCTCTACCTACACCCCAGTTCTTGTATACATAAATAAATAAATCTTTTTTAAAAAGAGTGATTACATTGGGATCACCTGGTTAATCCTCGATGTTCCAGGTTAGTCTCACCCTTCCAAGCTCCTTATCATAGTCACATCTATACAGTATCTTTTGCCTTGCAAGGTAACACATTCACATGTAAGATGATAATATTCACAGGTTCCAGGATTCAGGATGCAGACATTTCTGGGGGCCATTATTCTGCCCCCACCCCTCTTGCCACACCACCTTCTTCATATTCTGTGGTTTTGTCAGCATCCAGCACTCCTTCTCTGCAGAGGGCCCAGAGTGCCAAGTGGGGTGCTCATGGTGCCTTGTCTCCCCCTTTCTCTTTCAGAGTTCCTGGCCCTCAGGGTGGTGAGCGAGGACCAGGACTGTGCTGGGTGGCTGGAAGTTTTCTACAACGGGACCTGGGGCAGTGTGTGCAGCAGCCCCATGGATGCCATGACCTTGTCCGTGATCTGCAGACAGCTTGGCTGTGGGGACAGCGGGACCCTCAACTCTTTGGTTGCTGCTAGGGAAGGTTCTAGACCCCAGTGGGTAGATGGAATCCGGTGTAGAAAAACTGATACCTCTCTTTGGCAATGTCCTTCTGACTCTTGGAAATACCATTCATGTTCTTCAGGAGAGGAAGCTTCTGTCATGTGTGCAGGTGACTGTTGTATGTGTCTGTGTCCGCCCCATAGGCTGTCACTAGTGATGTTCTATATTTTCAAATATAGCTTATGAGTTTAAGATAAGTCTGTAAAATGAAGTTGGGTAAATATTTAATCCACATGTTCCAACTCTGTTTCAGAGGAGAAAATAAGGAAACTTGTGCTACCTGTAGTTTACATGAAAAATACTAGGATGATTGTGTTGAAGTGTGGGGCATATGAATAATCCTCTGATGGACTCCTAAGGAATGGCTAGTTAATTAGGACTAGCTAAATGCTATGTGAACACCTTGAGATAACTCAGAGCCTGGTCCCCAAGCTCTGTTCTCTTATGCTCTTAGCTATTGCATCGAAATGCATCGGTGCTAGTCAGACTCCAGGTCAGTCTGCTGGCAGCGAGTAAAACATGTCTTGTGGAAACAAAATTACACTCCAGGCCAGAGGACAGAGAAAAGAGAATATATAATTTCTGCCTTCATGGTCCATAACATCCCAGGTTGTAGACTCTGATTAAGCAGAAATTCAAGAGTCTTGAGTGTGGAAGTGTGTATGGGGCCAGAAGATAAATCATGTTTTAGTGGAGACTTGAAGGATGAGTAAGAGTCCCATCAAGGATGAAGTGGGAAGATTCTTAGATACTTAGAAAATTCCCTCATGACAAGAGGGGAAAGAAGATGGGGGAGAGCTCTGAGGGGACCCTGGAATACAGAGCAGAGGGAGACCACTTCAGTGCAGGGTGCAAGGAAACAATTCTGTCAAAGAGCAATTTGTTTATTGCCTTGGCTGTCACTGCTGAAAGGTCAGTGACCTGGATCAAGCAGATCTTTCTCCTGCATTGATTACTTGATCTGTTATATAATTGTTCCTTTAAAAAGTGTAAGTGAATTTTTTATTATGAATGATTTCTGTGATTCTACAGTTATTTTAAAATTTTTTTCTTCTTTATTACCACAAACCATTGATATGATTTTGTTTCTCTAACAGCTTACTCATGCATAATAACTTAAAGGAATTAAATCTCACCACATTTTAGTCATCCATTCATTCAGGAGATTGATCAAACCCTCTCCCCAGTGCTTACAGAATGTTCTGCACACATGTGTTGAATGAAGACCTGTGGGGCACTAGGCACTGAGCTAAGAGCAGGAGCACAGATGTGAGTTAGATGTGCAAGGTCCTTCCTCTGGCTGAGCTGCATCTGTGTGTGTGTGTGTGAGAGAGAGAGAAAGAGAGAGAGAGAGAATATTGTGGAGCATGGAGAGTGATAGACAAGACAAAGATAAAATAATTTCAGCTGCTGATGAGGGTGAAGATCCAGGGAGAGTCCCAGCCACTCAGCCAGTAGATTAGCTAGGAAGCCCGTGTTTCCCTTGTCATTTGGGCTGAAGCAGGTGACCTAGTTTGGGAGCAAAACCACTCACTCCTGTCGCTGACCCAGCATTACTCCTTTGCTTTTGCAGAAAAGAGGCCCAAGAGCTGTCCATCTGCAGCCCCCTGCACAGGTACATCAGCCCCTCCCAGCTCACCGGGTCCGCCTGGGGCTCCTCCTCCAGCAGGGCCCTAACAGGGGTCCCCTGGCCTTGCAGACAGGGAGAAGCTGCGCCTGCGGGGAGGAGACAGCACGTGCTCGGGCCGCGTGGAGGTGTGGCACGCGGGGGCGTGGGGCACGGTGTGCGACGACTCCTGGAGCTTGGCCGAGGCCCACGTGGTGTGCGGGCAGCTGGGCTGTGGCTCGGCGCTGGACACCCCGCGCGCGGCGGCCTTTGGCCCTGGAAATGGCAGCATCTGGCTGGACGAGGTGCGGTGCAGGGGCGGGGAGTCCTCCCTGTGGGAGTGCCCTGCGGCTCCCTGGGGGCAGAGCGACTGCAAGCATGAGGAGGACGCGGGAGTGAGGTGCTCGGGTGAGTGGGCGACCCCCTTCTGTGGGGTGAAGGGAGGAGTTGCATCCAGAATCTCTTCCTGGTCTCACCTGCTTTTCTGTACTTTGGCACCTGGAGTCTATTGCTTGGCACCTGGAAGCTGGGAGAGAACAAGGTGCCAGAGATGGTAGGTGTGACCCTGGGGTTTTCCCACCCAACTCAGTAGTTTCCCATTACCCCTTCTCTTCGCTCCAGGTGAGAAGACAACAGTACCCCACAATCATGGAAGTAAGTGTTTCTTCTCTGAGCCCTGAGATAGAGGTGATACCCACATCATCAGGGCCATACACAATGGAATCTGCATATTTATGGAAAATTAACCATATTGTACAGGAAAGGCCTAATGCTCAGGCATTACAGTCCTGTTCATTGTGGCAGCTGTAATGTCCAAATGCTTATCCATTTTCACTTTATAAAGATCCCTTAAAATCACATGCAGAGACAGCTGACACAGCTCAGGGCACGACTGGGGTGAATCACACCTTGGGATTCAGGCCAGGCATTGTATCTGCATGGTACTTCATGGTCTTGAGGACTCAGTGGATGAGCAAGACAAGGGGTTGAGGAAGGGTTCTCCTTGACATACAATCCTTTCCTAAATCTTATGACACTTTTTTCTCCTCAGGCAGCAAATCAGACTCAGCTCTAGGCCTGGGCATCTTCTCCCTGCCCGGGGTCCTCTGCATCGTCTTGGGGGCCCTTCTCTTCCTGGTCCTGGTCATCCTGGGGATTCAGCTGCACAGAGGGAGAGCAGAGCACCAAGGTAGGCCAAGGGGATGCTAAAGGGACGTTGTGGGAATGCTGTTGAGCCAGTTTTGATACCAAGAAAAGTGCCCTAGTATTGTCTCCACCCTCACAGTCTGGCAAAAAGCACCTTCTCTACAATAGCCTTTAAGATTTGAGACAGCTGAATCCTTGGTTGAATGTAAAACCTCTCATGAATTATGACTTACCATGGAACACTGTACATGAGAATTGAGTATAGGGTCACAGTCAGTGTCAAGAAAGCTGTCTCTGTCTCACAGAGCTCAGGAAGGGACTCTGAGAGCCTGGCAGTTTCCTCAGGAGTGAGCAATGGAGTGCATCAGAGGTCTTGCCTGTTGGTGTAGGGACTGTCTCCAGGAGTAGTCTCTGAACGCATGTCTCTTTCCACAGCCTCACCTGCTTTTGAAAATGCCACTGATGAGGCCTTGTACCAGGAGATTGATAACTATGCTCTACCAGAAAAGGAGGAACTTTTGGACAGCCCAGGTGTGCCCCATGCCCTCCCCGCTGTTCCTGAGCTGACCATGGGTTCCCTTCACATTTATAGACTCAACCTCTCCCTCCTCCCAAAGCAGGAGCTCCCAGCCCTCTCCCTACAACTCTGATGTCTCAAAATTTCTTCTGAACCTTGACACCGGGCCTCCTGCTATGGCAAATGTTTTCTGTCTGTGATGTTCTTCCCACCAGGAAGCCTGTCTGATGACTTAGTGACAAAGCTGCCGTATTACACAGGGGACGATGAAAAGGGAGACCCTGGACCTGCCCCAGGTAGTAGACTCAGGGTCTTCCCTGGATGTTGGGCTGAGGACAAGTGATCTCATCTAGGAGAACTGTGATGAGGAGGGGAGGAATATCTTCTGTCTTCTTCACAAAAACCCTTTTCTCTGTCTGCCCACTCTGTCATCTCAGAAAGGAAAATATCATACCCAGTTTTCTTTATCCACAGCTACTTCTAATCAATTACAGATTCACATCTGTGGTTTGCACTTGAGATGGTATTATATATGTGGGTCATGTATAACTGACCCCCAAAATTGATTTTTTTTAAAGCCCCAGAAAACATGGACTGCTGGGGCTTGACTTATCAGTTACCAGAAGTTCTTATTAACAAGGGACCTAAGAGAGGAGGATGTTTCTCCTGGATCTTCTCAGATTGTGACAATGGATAGCTCTTGGGATGAGACATGTCTGGAGGGATCCTGGAAATTGGATCCTTAGATCAACATAGCCTTCAGGGAATTGAGACCCAGGACTCCTGTGGAAGGGACTGGTGGTTTTGCCTTTCTCTGGGTGACAGGTACCCAGAGAGCATGTGGGCAGCTGTGTTCTCTTTGTCGATATCATCCCAAGACACTGATTTGTACATATTATATGTTACAGCTCTGTTGTATGAATGTAGTACCTGAATTCCTATTACAATAGCTTTTGTTGCTGCTTTATGGTATAAGAGGCCGTATTTGCTTTATGGTATAAGAGGCTGCTTTATGGTATAAGAGGCCGTAAAGTATAGTAGAATATGTAGAAAAATCAAATAATTTCTGAGAATGTTAAATCAAATAAATGCCCAGAGACAGCCCTGGAATCTAGAGCTTATATGTATCAGCTGTTGGAATCTCTGTAGTAAAAGGGCCTGAGCACCCCCTAGTCCAGCCTCAGTCCTTGTTCATTTCCAGAGCCTCCGGGACAGCATGTCAGAGCCACGGGAAATGGTTATGATGATGTTGAAGAGTTTCCTGTTCCTGAAATTCCTACTTCCCTAGGAATGAGTAGGAATTATTTTTTCCCAGAGGAGGAAGGTGGTGCTGGGTATTCCCAGACAGGTGAGTGTCAGCTCTGTCTCCCGTAGCCTCATTTCCTAGTCTGGGGGAGGATGAATTTGGACTTGTCAATAGTCAGTTTATCTTTACTATCAACATCTGGGCCCTCTAGACCTAGATGAGGTGTGTCTGTTTCATCTCTTCTGAGAGGAGACACATACTGTGTTCTCATGTCCATTTCTTCTATCATTATGATACAGACATTCCTATATGAGTGGCAGAGGCTTTATTCCCATTTTTTCATACCACAATTGAGATATGTGATCTGAAAATATATTCGGAGCTCTTTCAGATTGTGAGAAGTAATCTGGAAAGTTTCGATAGCAATGTAAATTAAATTTGTAATGTAGAAATATTTGTTTGCGGGGGAATCATATATCCAGATGTTTAAAGTAGGCTTTGTTTGCTACTAATGCAGATGTCAAAGGCTTAATTAGAGTCATAAAATATGAGCTGCAGAATGAAACCAAGGGAAAATATTCTCCCATTGTTTTAGTTGACAACGACCCTCCTTCCTTAGGACTAGGCCTCTGCCTATGTGTGAGCATGTAGTGCTGTCTGGGGAGTAGGAGGTTGTGGGAGTCACTTGAGCTGCTCCCTTTTGGCATCTGACAGAGAACCCAGAATGTTCTCCTGAAGACTTGACTGGCATTGAGGTGCTGAGGAATCTAGGGGAGTCATCTCCTGCCCCCATTCCTTATGAAATCAAACCACATGGGTGTAGAAGAGAGTATTCATGTTCTCCACTCCTCACCATTATTTCCCTAATGCTTTCTAATTTTCAAGAGCAAGATATGACTATGCACAGAGTAGCTGAGTGGATGAAGCAGCTCCAGCCTTTGAAACAGTTGCTGGGCCTCACATATATCCTGTAGTCTTTGTGCACTCATCTCTTTATACCAAAGAATTATTCTTGTTGTCACCAGATTCTCCTTCACCTTGCAGGCCTCTCTCTAGAGTCTCCTGGCGAAGTTGTCATCTATGGCATGGAAGAGAGAGGACTCCCATTGGTCCTAGAACGAGAAGACCTGTGGTATGATGATGTCGAGCTTAGCACCATGTAGCACCATTTTTGGATCAAATAAATCTTCAAAGACTGCTCTGTAATATTGTTTCCCAAATAAATGAGAATTCTGTCTTCTTCATTATTGCAGAGGTTTTACTTGGGTCTGTGATGTAAAGACAATCTTCATAACATACACTCTGAGCTTCAGGGTTGTTAAGAATCCAGATACATTGACCCCACTGACCTTGGAAAATTCCATCTTCAATCACACCCCATCCCCAAGTGAAATCTCAGTTGAAATATCCATGTATCACAGCCCTCAGCCTACACTCTTGCCTCCTTTAAGTGCAGAGAATGTCACACTTTCTGGAACAATAGAAAAACCTGAAATCTGGCCCTGAACTAAGTAATTACCCAGTAATATACACTCAGAAACACTTCACTGAATATTTAAAAAAAAAATGCCATGTTTCCTTTGCTAAACCCAGAAGGGAGATTCAAAGTGAATGGGGAGGGTCAGGCAAGAGGGAAATGGTTGCAGTTCTTTTAATTTTGCCCACAGGTTTATGGAATAACAATGACAAAAGTTTACTCCCTACAAGATCCTTTCCCTTCTCTAGTTATTCCCCACTATCCCTAATCTCCCCTTTCTCCATCAAATTGCATATCTTAGTGTTCATAAATCCTGATGGTTTCCATTCTTTTCCATTAACAACTCTCTAATTAATTAAGAACCTGAAAATCAAATGTCACCATTACAAACCCTTCTTAAGTAGCTGTATTTCTTTGAATGCTTTCCACTCCCCGTCATCCTTACCTATTTACTGCAATTGCATCAAGAGAGAGAGTTGGGGGCTGGGGAAGTAGGACTAGAGGCAAGCAAGCAGGAAAGTCAAACAAGGGGGTCTCACTCAATGACTGGTTCAGCTCAGCTGCTGGGAGGGGCAGGTGGTGTCAATGGTTTCTGGGTCAGCTCTACCACCCCATGGGCCCAGGTAAAGGTATTTGCTCAATGAAGCTACATCTCCCATGTCAACTGCCCAACATGTTGTGGCAACAAAGAAACAAATAGCATCTGAGTAAGAAGAAAAAGTCAGGTGAGTAGAAACTGGGATTAGAATGACAAAATGTTTTTGGATTAAAAAAATAAAAGGCAGATTGACATCAAGGGAACACAGTCATTAGTCTCACTGGGTGGGGCTCCCCTTGTCCCACTTTTGGTTGTGAGAGAAAATCTGGGGTTCCTGCTGTAACAAGTATAAAGTCTGTCTTTCCTTCTTTCACGTCTAAGAACTTTTTTTTAAATATTTATTTATGTATACAAGAACAGGGGTACAAGTAAGAGGCGTCAGAGGGTGAGAGGATTCACCAGAGACAGAGTGGGGAACAGAACAGGCAGATTGACTGAAATACACTGCTGAGGGGAGCAGCGGGCGAGACAGGAGAGGTCTGCCGCTCCATATGGTTTTCTCCCTGACCGGCTGGGAATCGAACCTGCGCTGCAGAGGCTGCGGACAGCTTCACAGCGCAGCACTCAACCCGCTGTGCCACTGGGGAGGCCCTAAGAACTTTTTTTACCTCTAAAAATACCATGACCACAGAGACACTTCACCAGGAATAAACTATACTTCCTGGAACATGTTGGGACTACGCATTGTAATTGAATTACAAAATTCATCCCCATTTTACAGTGTGGCAACCTGCACCTGGCAGCCAGCCCCATCTTCAGTTGTTAGCAGATATGCCGCTGCTCCTGGGTCCTCGCTGTCAACATTTCAGTCCCTCAGCCTCCCTTTCATATGAGCAGCGAGATGACTTTCATATTCTCTTCTGAACTTCTTGAGGCCAAATAAGATGGCATCATCACAGTGCTTGGAAATGGAATCAGTTGGACACAAATTGCTTTAGCTCACCCTTGCTGTGTTCATTATTTTATCATTTGAATAGCATTTTACTAAAATATAAATGACACGTGTCATTGTGTCTATTTAAGGTGTATGTATTGATACATTTTTATATGTGTCCTCTAAGGATTAGTATATATGTGGATTTATACATACATGTGTGTCACAGACACACACACCACATCTATGGAGGCGACTACCATTTAGTTAATGCCTTTATCATGAACCATGATTATTATTTCCTTTTATCGTGGAGCAACTAAGATCTAGTTTCAGAGCAACATTGAAATTTATAGTATAGTGTTGTTTATAATCACTACACTGTGTGTTAGATCTCCAGGATTTATAGTAGTTACAATTCTTTACCCTTCAAAAGCATCTCTCCAATAACCCATCCCCACCCCCTAGTAATAACCACTCTACAATTTATTTATATGAGTTTAGTTTTTTTTAGATTCCACATACTATTGAAATCACACAGCATTTGTCTTTCTGTCCAACTTATCTCAATTAGCATAAAGCCTCCCTGAGTCTCATTACTGTGTTAGTGTTGGCTATGGGATTTCTGTGATCCCACCACGTCCAACTGTTTCCAGTTCCTAATTATTAGAAAGAGCATGACAGTGACTTTTGGTTCAAAATGTATATAAAGGAGTATTTAACTCTTGCTCTCTTATTTTCATTCTATTTATTGTGTTGGCTTATGAGCCAAGTTCTTAATTTAAATAAATTAATAAATGTGGTGCATCATGTTTTTCTCTTATATTTGTTACTTCTTATGTACTTTAAAGAGAACACATTACTCTATTTTTCTTCCTCCAGGCACATGACCTAGGGGTAGCTTTGTCACCTTATTAAAGAAACAGGAGACTAGAAGCTGGACCTCCATCCCTGTGAGGAACTGTCCACTTGCAGTTCACTCTCTTTCTGAGGAAGGAGGGTGCTGGGAAACAAGCTCCTCCTTCTTGGCTGACTCTGAATTATACCAGATGTTCCCTGAGCCCTGTGTGCTGGCAAAGTCTCTGCTGAGGTTTTCAGGGTCTGAGTTATAACATTGAGTTGACAAATATCTCAAGGGGAAAGAGGCTTGGCCCTGCTCTCTGCCTGTCTCTGAGTATCTGACTCCAAAATTCCTCACTGCCTTGGGAGGTCTGCAACACTAGTGACAAGTATTGGTATTTTCCAAGTTTTCTAAGAGCATTCTCAGAGCTTGCTTAAAACAGAGACCCTGTCATTGTCACAAGCAAAACTCTCTGTACAAAAGGTGACTCTAAAATTATACCATGACTGCTCCGTTACAGCATTCATCTCAGATCCTCCACTAGGTTATTATGTAATTTAATTCAGTTTGCCTCTCTTCAATCCCACTAAACTCTCACCTCACCCCATTGACCTGACTCTCCCTCCTCAGAGAGCACACAGCTCCGCCTGGTGGACAGAGGCCATCTCTGTGAGGGCAGAGTGGAGATCTTCACCAGGACTCCTGGGGCACCATCTGTGATGATGACTGGGACCTGCGTGATGCCCACGTGGTATGAAGACAGCTGGGCTGTAGAGAGACCCTCACTGTCACGCCTCCGCTCACTTTGGGGCAGCATCTGGACCCACCTGTCTCTATGCAGTGAGGTGCAAGGCAGGGAATCCTCCCTGTAGGTATGTCCTGGGGAGCCTCAGGGTAGAGAGATTGTGCACGTGAAGACTACAATACATTGTCTTAAAAAATAACATCTGAGAAACATAATGTGACAATACAGCTGAGTAATTCTTGTTAATGTAGGAGTATCTATGAAATAGGTAGTTTAATCATGAAATATTGAGATAGCTGGATAATTTTTCTGGCTCATGCACATCAAAGTGAAATATAGCTGAGGAAAAGACCCCTTAAACCTGAATAGAATGGATCCTCTGTTTAGCAGCCATCAGACTCTTAGGTGAGCAGGTATTTAGCTCTTACCTAGCCAACCCATTTACTTAGGTCTTACCTGATGACCTTGTCTAATTTAATTCCCTCAGCTCAGAGGCCAGATGCCCCAGGCAAAGGTTATGATGGTGCTGAAGATGTGCCAGTGCCCGAGACTCCTCATGCCTCTGGGATGAGTGAAGGGGAAGTTCCCCTAGAGGAAGAGAATGGGGTGAGGGTCACTCAGACAGGTGAGGGGTATAGTTGATCTGTGATCTTTCACTTCTGTCTCGAGAAGGATGATTTTTGAGCTCTTCCAGGTCTATCTTCCTGTATATTCAAAATTTGTGCAACCTCATATGTTTGACAGCACCATATTCTTTTCCTTAATGTTGGCAGGTGCCTTTATAGGGAGGAAAATCCATGGTGTTGGTATCATAACTTTATCCCCACATGTGTATAATTTGACTTGGAGATTAATTGAGTATATTCCCCAAATCTGACAGTGGAAATACTGGTAAAAATTTTTTGTTCTCATTGTTTGTGGAAGGTGGTTAGAGAATTTTAAGAAATTGCTGTTTTGGAATTTGTGAGGCATTTGTTTATATAGTATTTTAACACTAATATGTACAAGGTCTATAATATATTGTGGTCTTAAAAATTAAGCTCTGGTGTTGGATTCTAGACTCAGAATCTGGGGACAGCCAAGAGTTTTTCTGCTCCAGATATTTCTTTTTTTTTTTTTTAATTTTTTTTAATAGAGGCATGTTTTATTTATTTATTTGTTTGTTTGTTTGTTTGTTTGTTTGTTTTGTTTATACATGCACTGGGTACAGTCAGAAGCGCAGGAGGGTGAGAGAATTCACCAGAGCCAGAGCGGGGAGCAGAGCAGGCAGAAGGACCTAAGTACACTGCTGAGGGGAGCAGCGGGCGGCAGGAGAGGTCTGCGCGCCATGCGGGACCCTCCTCCAGTGGCGGGGAGCAGCCGGGGATCGAGCCGGCGCCGCAGAGGCCGCGGGCATCTTCGCAACCCAGCGCTCAACCGCTGCGCCACGGGAGAGGCCCCTGCTCCAGATATTTCAATGGGCAAATGAGATGCTGAGTCTCAGAAGCAGTTCATGTGACTGTGGGAGAGGGGAATGTGCTAGATGGATGCTCTAAGGCTGTGTCTTTGGACTTTTGGGAACACAAGTCAAGGCCACCAGCAGCAGAGCTGTCAGGAGGAGCTGAGCTTCTCTACATCTGCTTTGCTATCTCCTTATCCTTGCAAATTCAGACCTGGAAATTGTATGATTCTCCCTGTTCTTGGGTCAACTCCTTGCTAACTGGGTGAGCCAAGACACAGGTCTTCACAGAGCACCTCTGTGTGGCCACAGATCTCTGATGATCCAGAGACCACATGGTCTGGATTTTGATAGGTTTCCCTGATATATCCCTTGCTTTAGCTAATATGAAATAGTCTCAACCCCATGAGCATTACTGGCTCGCCAGGATACTTTCTCATCACCACTCACATGTCCTGCTCCTCTCTGGGCCACTGTCCTGTCCCCTTGACACAGCTCTAATCAAATTTTTCTTCACTGTATTAGACTCTTCTTTGCAGGTCACTAGGGGAGCAGCTGATGAGTAAGGAGGAGGCTAGTCCTGGCTATTCCCTAGGAAGAAAGGGAGCCCTGGATATGACGATGTTGAACGAACTAAGTGTCCCCGGAACATCCTCGGTGCTGTTCCCATGATGGTTTTTTTAATTAATTATTTATTTATTTATACAAGAACTAGGGTACAGGCCAGATGCACAGGAGGGTGAGAGGATTCACCAGAGACAGGCTGGGGAACAGAACAGGCAGACTGACCAAATACACTGCTGAGGGGAGCAGCGGGCACGACAGGAGAGGTCTGCTGTGCCATGTGGGACCCTCACTGGCTGGCCGGGATTGAACAGTCGCTGCAGAGGCTGTGGACAGCTTCATAGTGCGGCGCTCAACCGCCTGAGTCACCAGGGGAGGCCCTGTTCCCATGATGTTTAATTAAAATGGAGATGAGGACTCAGATCTTCTAATTACCTGTATTCTGATAGAGTAGTACTGACCTGTATTTGTATATAGAATTTGCTCAAAATTAAATATTCTGAATAAGCACTTTCTGATTTGTTGCTAAGGTAGTAAGTTTCATCCTAATTTCTCTTACACAATTGGTCCTCAGATAGAATTTTCTTCAAAAAAATAGGTGAGTTACCAGACTGTTTTCTCACCTCCCTCACAGGCTACTCAAGGTTTATTCTGCCCAGATTCACAGATGTTCCAGTGTCACTTCCTTAAAGTAACTGTAAGGAAATAGCGAAGGCTGCTGGAGAGAGACACCAAGCTCCATATGTGAACAGTTTCATGGGCTCAGCTCAGGGCTTTGCATTTTCTAACAAAGTTCCACGTTTTCCAAAAATAAGTGTAAATATTTACCATACATTTTAGAAAAGTTTTCCATTATTTTATAATTATTCTTGGTAGAATCTATTTTATTTTCAAAAATAGTTGTGTCAATTTGATAGTATAATCTTGTTGAATTACAATAATTCTGCAGTTAGAACGTGTATATGGAAGCATTCGCAGTGTTGGTCTGCAGATTACTAATTTTGAAATGTTGCTGTAGCAAATTTGAGCCAGAATTGATTTCCCCAAAGGACAATAACATTGTTTTGGTTGCCTGCTTGTCTCCTTCTGCCCCTTCTCCTCCACTGTCTCTCTAGATAGGACTCTAGTAAACAGGTGAGGATGGTTTATAATGGGAAGAGTTCAAAGGAAATACAGTAATTATAAAGTAACCTTTTAAGTTAAAAGGGTTTGTAATGAGGAGGTTTGAGTTATCACATGTTTAAATAAATACAGTTGGAGAAGAGAATGGGAAAGAGATGGTAATGGAAAAGGATAGAAACCATCAGGATTCTGAACACCTGGATGTGCAATTTGATGGAGAAAAGGGAGTTTGGGGATATTGGGGAATAACTAGACAAAA
>NW_023601653.1:69978661-70300241 GCF_014898055.3 Talpa occidentalis
ATTCCTGCTGAGAACTCACCTTGTCAAGTTCCGTTTAGGCTGTTCCCCCACCCCGTCCCCTTCCCCACCACTCATCACTCCCACTCTAGTGACAGATCCCAACATGGGAAGATTTTCTTGGGCTGCCCCTAGTCATGTGTATATCTAAGTTTTTCATGGGCATGTTTGACCACTTTTCAAGGTCACGTACTGTCACTAGCAGGGGTATCTCCAGAAAAAGCTATTGAGCCTTGGGCCTCCCCGGTGGCACAGCGGTTGAGCTCTGGGTTGCGAAGCTGCCCGCAGCCCCTGCAGAGCCGGTTCGATCCCCGGCTGCTCCCCGGCCACCGGAGGAGGGTCCCACATGGCGCGCAGACCTCCCCTGCCACCCGCTGCTCCCCTCAGCAGTGTCTTCGGTCCTTCTGCCTGCTCTGCTCCCCGCTCTGGCTCTGGTGAATTCTCTTACCCTCCCGCGCTTCTGACTGTACCCAGTGCTTGTATGTATGTATGTATAAATCAATCAATCAATCAATCACTAAATCGTAAAAAAAAAAAAACTTAAAAAAAATTTAAAAAAAAAGCTATTGAGCCTCTCCTTGCCACAGCGTTCTTTTTTTTTTTTTAAGATTTATTTATTTATGCATATAAGAACTGGGGTAGAGGTGTGAGAGGATTCACCAGAGACAGAGTGGGGAACAGAACAGGCAGATTGACTGAAATACACTGCTGAGGGGAGCAGCGGGAGAGTCAGGAGAGGTCTGCTGCGCCATGTGGGTTGCTCCCTGGCTGGTGAGGGATAGAACTTGTGCTGTAGAGGCTGCGGACAGCTTCATAGGTTGCATCTTAATCCCTTGCGCCACCAGGGAGGCCCCCATCGACAGGATTCTTAACAGTAAAACAATGGGGCCTCCCTGGTGGCGCAAGGGGTTAAGACGCAACCTATGAAGCTATTCGCAGCCACTGCAGCACGAGTTCGATCCCTCACCAGCCAGGGAGCTACCCACATGGCGCAGCAGACTTCTGACTCACCTGCTGCTCCCCTCAGCAGTGTATTTCAGTCATTTTGCCTGTTCTGTACTCCACTCTGTCCCTGTTGAATCCTCTCACACCTCTACCCCAGTTCTTGTATGCATAAATAAATCTTAAAAAAACAAGTAAACAGTGATTTAAAAAAACAAACAATTCAGGGGCCTCCGTGGTGACCTAAGGGTTAAGTCTCAGCACTATAACTGCTATGGCCTGAATTCGATCCCTGGCCAGGGAGCTAACACACATATCATGTAGCAGACTTCTCCTGTCTTCCCACTGTTCCCCTCAGCATTGTATTTCAGTAAATCTGCCTGTTTTGCTCCCTACTCTGTCTCTGCTGAATCCTCTCACCCTCTGCACTATGGCTTTCACCCCAGTTTTCTACACAAAAATAAATATTAAAAAAAGAAAAAAAGTATGCCTTAAAAAATATTCAATGGCTGCTACAATAGGAGCCCCGTTTTATTACTGGGGAGAATGGAAGCCTAAGGGTTAAATAAATGAGTTGCTTAGAGTTGCACTGTAACCAGTGAATGGACTAGAATTTACACCTTGACCCTGAGTGCTTTTAATGTTTAATACACAGTCTCTTCAAGATCAATTTCAGTTCTAACATTAAATATTTCTGTGATTAACTTGTGTTTCATCCCTTGGCATCAGTTCCTAATAATGGGTTTAATTTCCATTCTGTCAAGAGATAGCTAAAATATTTGTAAAGCAAAGAATTTCCAACAACCTGGGTCTTGTCTTCTTTTTCCTTGTTCCTTCTTTTTCACCCAGTGCTATCTCTTTTTTTTTTTAGCTGTAAGAATGCAGACTGTGAGAAGTCGTGTAAGCCCTTCTCAACAGAACCATCTCAGCACCCTAATGACCCAGGTGAGAAATAACCAGGTGCCCACACTCACCTGCCCTCCTAAACCTTGACCCTCAGCCCATTTTGCTACCCACCCCTCCTGTCTCCTGCTGCCCCTTCCTCTGACCACAATCTGCTTTGTCCTCCAGGCACTGCGGTACTGTTGCCCATGGTGATCTTTCTGGGCGTTTGCCTTTTGTCCCTCCTCTTTGTTGGCATAGGATGCCGCTACCAACGGTGGAAACCCAAGCTCTACTCCATTGGTGAGTGGGGCCTTTGCCAGGGAAGGGTGCTGGTGGGGGTATGGGAGGTTGAGTGGGTAAGATGGACAAGTGTGGAGAGAACCAAGGGGTGCCCCCTTAGCTTGCTGCCAAGCACTCTGTTGGCAGGAGTGGCCATGGTGACAGGTGGTACTGCACGGGTGGTTCTCTAGTCCCTGGGGAGATGTGGGCCCTGAAGCTTGTCACCGCAAGTCCCATCTGACAGCCCTAGTATGAGCCCAGGCGTAAGAGGGGAAGTGAGCTTATGACTCTTTGTTTCTTTTTTCTCAGTTTGTGGGAAATCGACACTTGTAAAAGAGGTAAGAGGAAAGTAGGCACCTACCCTCAATCTTCCCGGCCTTTCTATTATAATTCTGTAATTCCCAATTCATCTGGGATCACCCTTTTGCCCTGGGGTTCCCCTAATTCCCTCTAGCTCCAACTCCCATGTAGAATAACAAGGACTGGGCTGTTGGGCCTCCCCTGGTGGCGCAGGCAGTTGAGCACAGCGCTGTGAAGCTGTCCGCGCTCTCTGCAGCGCTGGTTCGATCCCGGCCAGCCGGCAGGGGTCCCACATGCTTCAGCAGACCTCTCCTGTTGCGTACCCGCTGCTCCCCTCAGCAGTGTATTTCGTCAGTCTGCCTGTTCTGTTCCCTGCTCTGTCTCTGGTGAATTCTCTCACCCACCTGCGCATCTGGCCTGTACCCGGGTTCCTGTATAAATAAATAAATAAACAAACAAACAAATAAATAAATCTTAAAAAAAAAAAAAAGGACTGGGCTGTTTTCTCCCTCCTGCATTCATGCTATGCCTCCTCTCTTGCAGGGCGAGCCTGAGGCCCTGGCCCCGGCGCCAGGCTTCATTTCCACCCCGGGCTTCAGTCCCATCCCCACCTTCAACCCCAGCCCCATCTTCAGCCCTGGCGACTGGCCCAACTTCAGGACTGGACCACCCCATACGGAGATGGCCCCACCCCACCTAGGGGCAGCCCCCTTTCCTCTCTCACCTGCAGTCCCTACCCTCAGCCACAACCCTGCTCCTCTTCCGAAGGGGATGGACAGTGTCCACCCGCAGCGCCCAGACGGTGAGTTTCTCCCAGGGGATGGGGATGGAGGGCGGGTGGGCCGGGATCCCCGAGGGCCCCTGTGCGGGGTAGCAGAGCCGGGCAGGGATCTCCAGGCTCACTGCCCGCTGCGCTGCTGCCCAGATCCGGCGACCCTGTATGCGGTGGTGGACGGCGTGCCCCCGTCGCGCTGGAGGGAGTTCGTGCGGCGGCTGGGGCTGAGCGAGCACGAGATCGAGCGGCTGGAGATGCAGAACGGGCGCTGCCTGCGCGAGGCGCAGTACAGCATGCTGGAGGCCTGGCGCCGGCGCACGCCCCGCCGCGAGGCCACGCTGGACCTGCTGGGCAGCGTGCTCCGCGACATGGACCTGCTAGGCTGCCTGGAGGACATTGAGGAGGCCCTGCGGGGCTCCGCCTTCCCGTCCACCAAGTCCTGCCTTCCCCGGTGAGGCCGCGCCTCGCCCCCTCCTGGGCGGAGCCTGCTCCCAGGACACTTGCTTTCTGCCTTGGGGCACCCTGGAAGGACCTGCAAGGTGCACTCTGGACCCCCTTTTTTGTGGAGAGGAAGGGTCTTGGAGGGGCATGCACCAGCTCGCAGCCACTTGGTACTACTCCCTCAGTGTACATAGCTTTTCAACTGCCTGAGCGCTGCTGGGGGGGGGGGTCACTGTGTGTGTGTGTGTGTGTGTGTGTGTGTGTGTGTGTGTGTGTGTGAGAGAGAGAGAGAGAGAGAGAGAGAGAGAGAGAGAGAGAGAGAGAGAGGAGGGAGAGGGAGAGAGAGGGGAGATGTACCCTTGAGCTCCCGAGAGACGCTGAATGTGCCAGGAGCCCAAGTGGGGTGCACGAGGGACTTCATGCCTCATTGCCCATATGGGCTTTGGAGAGCGCAGCCAGGCTGCTTAGGGGCCCTCTAAGCCTTTTTCACAGTACTCAAGCAATGTTTGTATCAGTTATATTACACTAATAGAAACTTGGCATGCCTTCGCCCCTGCGGGGACAAGCACAGCATCAGCTGACTTGTGGGGGGCAGGGGCAGGGGCAGAACAGCAGGGTGTCCAGCTGGGGTTGTGGACTTTTGTAAATACACTAAAACTCTGGATATTAAAGCTCTGCCTCTGGAGGGAGTGGCTTTTTGAGTGCTGGGTGTGGGGTCTGGGACCGAGAGTGAGCCCCTGAGAGATGGGGTGGGGCCAGATACACCCCCACCATGACGCCAGCTGACAGGAATAGCCTGTGCCTCGTGACAGCCCAGCCCCCGTGCTCCTCACACCATCTAGCACCGACCAAGCCGTCATTTCTATGCACAACTTTATGGGGGTGTCTGTTGTGTGGACGGCACATAAATGTACAGCTCTTGATCCCCTAAATCCTTGAGCAAGAAGCATGGGGGGCCTGGACCAGGCATCTTCGTGGGGAGTGTGGTCCTTGAGGTAGAGTCCAGGGGTGGGGGGGTGACCAGCACTCTCGGGGAGGAGTTTCTAATGCTCGACGTCCTTAGTGTTCCTCACGCCTCCCTGAAAATGAAGGAAGTTGGAGTTAGGTAAAGTCAGGGCGCTAAGGGCCCTTCCCCGCCGTCTGTGCCCTCCCCAAATTCTGGTGCCCCCTCCCCCCACGCGCTGGCCTTCCCGTCAGCACTCACGATGTGGTTAGGGTGCTGTCCAGCTGTATGACATGGTTCCCCCGCATCCTGAGCAGCTGGGCCTGGGTCAGCTTCTGAGGCTTGCAGTCCCTGGGCTCCGGGATGCCCTCGATCCTTTGGCAGGCCAGATCCTCCCGGATCTCTCGGAGCCTGTCCTCTCTGAGCCTGTCCTCGGCCCGAAGGTGGTGGAAGAAGAAGGACGGCTCTTCTTCCTCATCCCCTGACGACTCCCGGGGGCTTTCCCCAGCAGAGTCAGTGTGGGCTGGGGAGAGGGGGACCTGCCCCCGAAGTCGGGCCCTGTGCAAGCTTTCCACCACCACATTCTCGCCCCCCAGAGTTCTCTCTTCTTCCCCAGACCAGGCGGCGGGGGGGCCCCTGGGAAGAGTGCCGCCTTGTCGGATTCCTTCCTCTGGCAGTTCTGGGGCACTTCGTCGTTGGAGGGCTTGGGGGTCAGGAGGCTGGGGGCGCAAAGAAACATCTCGGAGGTCCAGGGTGGAACG
The DNA here is from genome assembly GCF_014898055.3 of Talpa occidentalis. NCBI lineage: Eukaryota > Metazoa > Chordata > Mammalia > Eulipotyphla > Talpidae > Talpa > Talpa occidentalis. The sequence goes on from NW_023601653.1 coordinate 69,983,985, forward strand.
GATGAGGCGAGGGTCCCGCCGAAGGGCTCGAGGGCGTGCACGGCTCAGGGGGGAGCGGAACCCCCTGGAGGAGTTTGAGACCAGCGTGCCGTAGCCGGAGTCTGAGGTATCCTCCTGGCCTGAGGGAGCCTCTTCCTCTGTGTCTTCCGTCACCACAAGTCGGGGGTTGACGGCGGAGAACTCAGAAGTCCTACAGGGAAGGATGGATGGGCAGTCAGAAGCTGAGGGGCAGTTAAAGTCCAGTTAAAGTCCAGGAAGTTTTCTGCCATCACACCACCGAGATGTGGCCCTTCCTCCAAACCGACTTCTCTGACACCGTTACTCTGCACTGGCTGTTTTTCTCAACTTGCTGACTGGGCTGGGAGCTCCCTGAGCGGCCTCGAAGGCATTTTAGCCAAGAACTGGGTCTAGGACCTGTATCAAGAATTTCCTGTGTGCTTCTAGGTCCCTGAGGTTCTCCCTCAGGGATGGATTCTCTTTTTCCTCCTCAAGCAGGCTGCGGAACATCTTGTTATTCTGCTCGGTCACTCACTTTTTTGGAGATCTGGACTAGCCAGGTCCTTGCAGCTTCCACACCCTACAAATCCAGTCTGTCCTTCACTCCCCATTCCTGGCGGGAAAGCCTGTTCCTCTCAGGGAGCTCATGCCCCTCATGACTGTTTGCTTTCCCTGTGCCAACCCTAGGCTGGCTCTCCTCAGGCTGTCCATGAAGCCTTTCCAAAGGCTGGTACCAACCTGCTCTTTGATCTGGGCTCCTCAATTCCCTCCTCTCCCTAAAGCTGCAAGGCTATTGTGCACCCTTGTGGGTTCCCCTTTTCTCCCTCCCTGCCTGGGTTGCCCCCACTTCATTTTGGGTGATCTCAGGATCTATGGGTCTTACCTCTCCTCCGTGCTGCTCTGAGAGCTCTCCAGGGAGACTGTGGAGGGTGTGGAGGGCCTGGTGCCTGGGGACTCTTGCTTCTGGTCCCGGTAGAGGGCCAGGAGATCCCTCCTCTGTTGGGTGTACTCTTCTATCTTTAGCTTTTGCAGGGTGCTCTGGGGTGGGGATATTGTCGTTAGAGCTCTCATTTATTGAGCACTTGCTGTATGCCAAACAACTCGGCAAGTGTTTTATGTGCATTATCTTGTTTAATCTCCACCACAACAGATATCAGGCAGCTATAATTTTTGACTCCTATTTTACTACTGAGAAATGGAAACTCTGAGGTTAAGTAACAGTCAAGATCATGCAATAAGAAAGTCGATGGAGCCAGGGTTTGAACTCTACAGCTGGTTCTGGATGTAGGTGGCAGGAACAGAAGGCCCATTTTCCTACCTCTACTGTTCTTCCCGCTTCTCCTTTTCTCTTGGCTGGCAAGCCCTCTATCCGGCCTTTCTCCTCCTTCAGGAAGCCCTCCATGAATGATGATGGTGATGGTATAAATGCTCTGAATGGTGCTGGGCCCTCAAATTACTCTTTCTTACCACCAAGGTAAACAGGGACAGGCTCTGTCCTGGACTTTGGACTCTGCTGTCCCTCAGGGAGGAAAGCAAGACCATTCCAAGGGGAATGGAGAGAGGACACATTACATTTTCAGTCTTTTCTTCCTCAACATTTTCATATAGGTACCATCAGAATAAAGTAATCACAATGAGAAGTACAAGGCACTTCCACATGAACACCATCATTTGAACCACACCATCACCCTGCAGGGTGGAAAGCAGGGATATTGGCCCATTTACAGATGAGAAAACAAACAGAGATGAAGGGACTTGCTTAAGGTTGCATAGGCAGTGAGGCATACTGGGACTGGGCCTTTTTCTTTGAGTCCTACTTCTGCAACTGCATTGTTTTCAAGGGCAGCCTGAAAGGTAAATCATTATTAAATGTCAATGTTTATTTGGGGGAGGAGCAAGTGGGGGAGGTAGCAGAGCCCAAGGTGTGATTGGAGGAGGAAGCTTGGCCAATGGGGAGGTAGTGCTGGCTGCTGTGGGCAGGCCTAGTATCAGGACTCACTGGTATGGCTATATCATTGTCAAAATGTTGGAGAACTTCCAAGCTGGTAGCAAAGGACTGCTATCTGAACTTTCCACCCCTCCCACCTTCCCCCCAAGATCCAGAAACTAGAGGGATAACGTCTCACACAGCAGGGGACCTCTAGGAGCAAATGCTCCACTCTGTCCATGCCCTTGCCATACTGGTTGTTAGAGATTCTGAATTTTTCCCTAGATTTAGGTACATGAACCAACAACTCTTGGACACCTGGACCTTTCCAGAGTGTCTCCAGAATAAGAGACACATCAGAGAAATGGATGAACAGGGAGAGGAAAATGATATCAGGTGTATGTTTCCAGCTTTCCTTTTCCTGGTCCTAGCCACTCAGTCTCCTGAGACAAAGCAGTGCAAGGATTCTTAGCTATCTTAAAAGACTTGGTCTGTTGGCAGAGCAAGGGATGACGGTGCCTGGGGGGCAGGGAACAAGCACACCAGGGTCAACCCTATAGTCTCCTCCCCTACCCCCAGACCTCAGGTGCCATCTGGCTGGAGTATGGGGCAGAAGGGCTGAGGTTGTCTATTTCTCCTGCTGGAAGCTGTGCGCTTTGGCCCCACGTGACTCAGTGCAAATTTGTTTGGAATGTCCAGGCCAGATTTGGTGTGTGGAGTTAAAGAACTGAAGGAAGAGGGCGGTTCCCAATATCTGAACCGCCACTAAACTTGCCCTTGGCAAGAAGCAGGGAAGTTGGGGTTAAATCAATACTGTGGGATAGAGCTATAAGTATCCCCAGCCACCCAAAGCCTCTCTAGCAGTCCTGGGAGGGCTTTCTCAGTTTGGGTAAGAAGAGAGACATGTGGCAGCGTGGGAAAGGAAGAGGAAATTGGTGTCTGTGCCGGAAGGTGACCCTGTCACAAAGCCTGGAAGAGGGATCCCCCCACCCCCGCACAATTCTTCTTCCCTTCTTCCGGTGCCCAGCTGGAGAATGAGAGCCCTGATAGGAAAGACCTCCTCTCCCTGCTGCCTTGCCAGTGTCCTCCCAGGGTCCCCCAACAAGGACTGGCACCCATCTCTTGAAGGTGCCCATAGACTAGTCAGCTTTGGCCCTGCCCAGGCAACACCACTACCCCTTTGTCTTAATGATGACAATAACAAGCATTTCTGGAGTGCCAACTAAATGCTACGCTTCCTGCCAAGCAGCTTTCAAACACAATCCCCCACCACCACCACCCCCAAGTCCTGCAGTGTGCTTCCACAATCAGTGCAAGTCCCTGCACCTGGACCAGCTTACAGAGGAGCAGCAACAGGTGACGAGCAAGAGCTGGGCTCACACAGCCGCCCTCCTTCATTCTTTGGCCTTCCTCTTTGACAGCTCTTTCTGTTCCCATCACTAGTTCCTTCCCTCTTCCAGCCCCTAAATATGGGTATTTTGCAAGTTCAGTCTCTTCTCCTTGGAAAGGCACATTTTCTCTAAATGCTTAATCTGCCACAGCCAGATCCACGAGGAATAAATCTCCATCTACGTTTCCGTAAGGAGCATAAACAGTCTGTCCTCTTGCTCGGAGGCTGCTCTACTGCCCTCTTCTGTTTACAAACGAAAGACGTGGACCGCAGCACCCCGAACAATCTGATAGGAGACAATGGCAGGAAAAACTAACTTCCAAGGTCCGGGGCTCTTTGTTCTGCTGAGCGAGGCCGAGAACTCTGTGTACTGGAGTCAGAAGCTACCTCCTCTCCTCTATTAGTCAAAAATGAAACTGCTGGGAGGGAGTTGCTTTTGCAATAATCACATCCCAGCAATTTGAAGGGGTTCCCTGAGGATTAAGGGCACAAGGTGAGGGCCGGGGCCTGGGAACCGAAAGAAGAGAAAGTTGTGATGCTTAGGGGTGGTTTAAAAAAAAAAAGGAGGTTGCCATCTAGTAAGGGTCCCCCTACCTGTGGTCCTGGGGAACCCTGAGGCTTGTTTCTGGTTCAGTTCTCTGCTTCCCTCAGACCCAGCCTTCAGCGAGACTTGATGAAGCGCTGAGACTAACCGCATCCCCCCTTGTGGACACTGGGCTGGGACTGGGGGCGAGGGTGGTGTAGAGTGAAGACCCCTGCCACCCACAAACAGGGGCCTAAAAGGGCAAATGGGGGACCACACTCACCACAAAAACCACCTTTACCCTGTCCCTACCTCTGGCTTCCTGGGCTTGTCACCATCTTGTTTAAGTGTAAGGAAGTGGGCCAGCGGACACAGAGCTTAGGTTCCATCTTTCATTCTTTCTTTCTTTCTTTTTTTTTTTAAGATTTATTTACTGGTGCATTCAAGAGCTGGGGTGTAGGCCAGAGGTGTGGGAGGATTCACCAGAGGTGTGAGAAGATTCACCAGAGACAGAGTGGGGAGCAGAACAGGCAGACTGACTGAAATACACTGCTGAGGGGAGCAGCGGGTGAGACAGGAGAGGTCTGCTGCGCCATGTGGGTCCTGGGAGCCCAGTTCCTTGGCTGGGGATTGAACTTGTGCTGAGACTTAACCCTGTGCACCACCAGGGAGGTCCTTTCATCCCTATTTCTCACCCAAACTCTGGGACTGTGTCCCAACCCCCCTAAGATATCTCCACTTGGCTATCTCCCACTAGCTCCATTTCAAAGTGCTTCTGTTTAAAACTAGATATTACTGCCCTCCCCCATCCCTCCCCAGGAAGGCACAACTAAACAAACAGGTTTCCCTTTTCTAAGGATTCCACTCCTGCCAGGGAGACCACTAGCCAAGCAGTCTTTCCAGTGGGAACCTTGGTGGCAAATCCTCCTTTGTCCTGGTGAATTGCGCTGCTGAGCATTTCCAGAGCAGGCACCATGCCACCTGCTCAATCTCAATGCCTTCTTTGAATCTTCCCTAGAGGCAGGGGCTGTTATCATTTATATCTATTTCAGGTAAAGCAAGAAGAGCTCACATAATTCACCCCAATCACACAGCTTGTAAAAGTAAGATTGGTGTCAGAAACTAGATTTTCATGCATTCCTCAAGGCATATCCAGCCTTTCTTTAGCTTCTTTCTTCCTCTCCTGCCCTTGCTTTTTGCAGTGTGTCCCTAAGGCCATGGCAGTAAATGTCAGTGTTACACACCTAAACTACTACATTAAATCTCCTCTACCAGCCCACCTACCGCACTGCCACCAGACAATTCAAGACAAGACACTGATTTTTGCCATGGCATTCCCCTGCTTGAGATTTACAGTGGCTCTCCCTTGTCCAAGCCCAGAAATTCAGGTCATCCAGTCCACACTCGGCTGCAGCTCTTGGGGTCCTGCAGAACCTGGCCTCTTATCACCTGCTCACACACAAACCCTTTGATCCAGAATCAGACAGACATAGGTCACCGGCCCCGAAATAAATCCGGCCTAACAGCTCCCTTGAGTCTTCTACTTGTGGTTTTTACCTACTTTTAAAAATCATCTCAAATCTTTACCCAGCTTTGGCTACTCTGCTCCTGAAGTGGGTTGAATAGTGGCCCCCAGAAAGATACTTCTTTCTAAATTGCAGAAGCTGTGAACGGGACCCAATCTGGAAAAAGAGTCCCTGTAGATGTGAAAAGATCCTAAGCCAAGGATCTCAGGATTTAGGGTGGGCTCTGGGCCTGATGTCTTTCTAAGAGACACAGGGATTTAGACAGAGAGACATACAGAAAGGCTGGTCATGTAAGACGGAGGCAGAGGTTAGAGGTACTACACAACCATGTCATTATTTCCAATTCTTGCACGTTTTACTTAAACATTTGGTTTAAGTAATTAAACTTAACATTAAGAAATTAAACTTAAACATTTGGTTTAACTTAAATGGTCCTTCCCACTCACCCTTGTGCCTCTGACATATTCCTAGATATGCCCCCAAAAGGTGCTCAGACAGTAGCTGCTGTGTAAAGGCATCTCAGTTTACCTGTATTCCCTTCCCAAGCAACCCACAAGACACAGTGAACTATTTCTTCTTGGCCCTAGCGCCATCCCCTACACATGGCAGTAGTTGCTCCATTATTGTCTTTGAACTGAATGAAGTTTGGAAGGGAATGTTTTAGGGTGTTGAAACCCTTCGAGGATGCTCTCTTGGCTCTTCCTGCGGGCTGGCAAAGCAGCTGACTAAAGGCTTTTTCCCAGCTCCTCTAGATCCAGGCGCATCTCCCTCTTGAGGGCACCCCTGAGGAACCAAAGGTCCCATCTGAACCTGCATCCACCCCGGCCTTTCTCCTCCTCCTGTGTTCTTGTCTCCTGAGCTCCCGGGGTGTCCCTCCCATTCCTCCCAACCCCCTCCCTCCCTGCAGCCTTCACATACCTGGGCCTGCTGGGTCTTCTCCAGCCACCGGGCTCGGTCTGCAGGGCTGGGACAATGCACAATGAGGGCGCTGGAGGCGCATTGGAACTCCGTGAGGTGGATCATGAGGAAGATGTCTGGAAGGAGGAGAAGGTCTGCTTCAACGGCAGGACCTTATTTGATCCCCATCCCAAGTCCTCCTTCCCCTCACTGCAGAAGGGGAGCAGGAGAGGCCCGCAGGAGAGACATACTAGGCTCTCGGAGTGGTTGGCACACAAGCTTATCCAGCATGAGCGGGGCGCGGATGACCTTGACCTGGTCTGTTCTGCGCTGGGGCTTGGTCACCAGGAGCACGTCAGAGAAGAGCAACAGGTACACGTCCAGCTGGGGCGCGGGTAGGAGAAAGGCAGGGGTCAGCTGGAGCGGGGAAGGGCGGCCCAAGTGTGGGGGTGCTCATAGGCACAGGGAACTGGGCAGGCCTCGGAATGCTGGAGCCGGCAGGAGGGTTTGCCTGGTCCCATGGCGCACTTTCTAGGCAGGCTCACTCAGACGGCCAGAGCTCGGCTAGAGCCACGACCTCTCCCTGGTACACACCCTGCTCTCCGATCTCCAGCTTTCAGGCTCTTATGCTGCCTCCCCTCACCCTCCCTTCTTTCTCGTCTGCCATTTTCTCCTCAACCAACACCTGTCTTCTCTGCTCCCCTCTTCCCTCTGTCTCACCTTCGCTTCCCGGCCCTCCTTCACTCTGGCGGGTCCCTCATGCAGCAGCTGCCTGGTGTGCTCGGAGGCCACCCCCGTTATGGGGCCCAGCAGGTTCAGGGAGGAGAACGGACGCAGTCTCTGCGCGACACAGAGGGGAGAGGATCAGGGGGCCGGCTGCCTCCCAGCCAAGGCGGCTCTCGTTCTGTCACCAGTGTCCAGTGTCGTCTCTTTCTGACCTTTCCAACTCGGAGGAAGAAGCATCTGGTGCCTTCTTTTCACTCTTTTGAACTTCACCCCTTGACCCCTGACCCTCCCTCCCCCCAGGACTGGTGGGCACGCCCTACCCCCAGGCTCCTCTGCCCCTTTCTTCTTGGGTATCTGCTTCAGGCACTGGCTTGGCCCTCCCTTCCTCTGCCCTCTCTCACCTTCTCCACCTCCTCGTTGGATGGCTCCAGCACCTCATAGCGTCCAATGCGTTTGGTGGCAGCCTCCAAGCTCTTCTGCTCCTCACTCTGGCGGACTTTCTTATTGATGTCCCGCAGGAATGACACCACGGCTCCAATCTACATGGGGTGGGGTTGCAGGGAGGCACAGCCACACTGTGACGTGCACACGAGGAAAGAGACCCTCAAGAGTTCCTGGAGATCAGTGTGTATCCGCAGCCCCCAACTCCCGGGTCCTGACCAGCGAGGCGGCCTACCATGGCTGTCAGGGCCTCCTGGGCCCGGGCCTCCGGGCTCCTCTTGAGCACAGCCTGGAGCAGCAGTGGGTACTTGGTGATGCGCTGGTGGGGCTTGATGAGCAGGTCCCCCAGCTGCTGTCTCCCTGAGCACTTGTGTTTCTCACACCACTGCCAGAGAAGGTAGGCAGGAGCTCAGGAGTCTGCAAGCTCCCTGCTGCCCCCTCTGCTCCAGTAACCCAGCTGGAGATGGAGTGGCCTGGTATCTAGGATCCACCCCATGCCCTGTCCCCACACAACCCCTTTCCCACCTGCACGAAGACATGGAAGAGATGGTTACTGTCTTGCAGCTCCCGGGCATGAGCCATGGTCTGCCTCACTTGTGTGCAGTACTTGACATAGGGATGGAACCGCTCCTTGAACTGGACAGAGCAGGCAGGCAGAAGGGTATGAGATACAGGCTCTGGCCACAGAATGTGGGGAGCAGCATGGGGAGAGAGCCCTCATGGAGCGTTAGTCGGCTCTTGTGATGGCTCTCTCCCATGACTGCCAGAGCCCCTGTCTCTGGATTCCATGTGGGAGCTGAGATCCCAAGAGAGGTGCACCCGGTGCTGTTGTATGAACCCCCAACTGGGCCTACCATACCCTGCGGCCTGGCACCTATTCCCCACCCTCAATAATTCAGCTGGAATGTTTTCAAGACACTGAAGGTCCCATTTCACCTGGGGTGGGGTAGGGTGAGGACCCGAGGCTTGCCCAGACCTTGCTCCTGTGGAAGTGGCCTCTAAGGCCACTTAGAGGTGTCACCCCTCCCCGCCAACCTTTCTACTCTCTTCCCAGGGCCCACATTTTCTTGGATGGGTAAAACTGTGGAAGAAAGTCTCATCCTAGGCCTCTTGCTTTTTCTTATCACTCTTCTCCAGTGCCCTGTGCCCTTTTATACCTCCACCCCCATGCCCTGGGGGACACCTCCCTTAGGCCCCATTCTAGCTCCCAGCTGTGTGTCAATGGCCCTCTAAGCACAAATTAATATTTTGTAGTTGACAAGAGCTTAGGCTTAACCCTTCTCTGAGGTAGCTGCCTTTTTAATTCATAAGGTTTCCAGAAGATCTTATGTACTTGAGGAACTAAAGGGCAGAAGTTAAGGTGACATTTTGGGGTAGGGGCTGTACCCTCAGGCCCCCCAAATCATGAAAGGATTTGCGTCATGTGAGAATGCCCTACAGACAAGACCCCTCTCGGCATCTGCAGTCCCCTGGACCTGAAGGTAGCCCTTCCCCACGCCTCACCTTCAGGAAGCCATTTTGCAGACTGACTGGGTCCAGAGGCTGGCCTGAGGCTCGAGTCTCCTGCAGGGTGGGCCCCAGCACCTCCTCCCAAAAGCTCTGGTGGGCTCGAATCAAGCTGGGGACACTTCCAAAAAGGGGCTCAGCTGACACCTGGAGGAGGAAGTAGGACTCTGCAACATGCTTTAGCAGGTCACCGCCAGGCAGCACTGACTGTGCACGGGCCAGACTGCTAAGGGTGGCAGGGGTGCAGGGGGAGAGATGAACTTGACAGCGAGCCTGAAAGAGCTAAGGGAGTCCAGTCTTCCCTTGCACTTGGGCCTCATGGGGCTAAGGGCTGAGTACAGGAAAGGAGCAGAGGCTGGAGGTCTCTAGCCTGCTTGGGGTCTAGAGCAAGAAAGAGAGTAAGGAGGACAGGCAGTGGAATTCAGACTGGACAGCCAGAGGGCTCTCTGCAACCTCACACCCCCCACTCCCCAGGCTCAGAGCTTGGGAGGTGTCAGCTGCCCTCCTGAACGCCCACTCACTTCTGTTAGCAGTCCCACACGGTGCAAGTTCAGCAAACTGTTGACGATGAGCTAGATGCAAGGAGAGAGGGAGTCTCAGTGCCTGACCCCTTCCCCATAGGACACAGCCCCTCAATGCACGCTGCACCCAATGTCACCAGTGTCACCTGTTCTCCCAAGATCCCAGGCTCAACTCAGGGGAAACCCTTGCCCTCCTGTCCTTCTCTCCCAGTGCCCCTGCCCCTGCTGGCCTGGAGGATAGGATGATGCAAGAGAGATGGCGGGGGCGCTGAGGGAGGCTCACGTCGGTCATAATCTTGAGCTTCTGCACGTAGATCAGCTCAGTGGTCAGTAGCTCCCAGAGTGCTTCCTGCTGGTGGCAGAGATCCCGGCTCATCTCCTGGGGTGGGCACAAGCTGGTTCAGTGGAGAAGACCAGAAGAGCAGCTACCATTTGCTAAATGCTACCGGATCTACTTCACAGATGACCTTCTAATCCCCCAGTGTGGAGGTGGTGTTATCCCCATTTTATAGATGAAGCAACTGAGGCTCAGAGAGGTTTGCTGTCTGGACCAAGATCTCACTAGTAAATGGCAGAACTGGGATTTGAACCCAGAGCAAGATGCTGTCAAATGTTTTCCCCACAAGACCCTAGACCCTGAGCTCTTACCCTCCTCCAGGATAGAGGGGAGATGTGTGGGTGTGTAATCCCACGGGGACAGACACTGTTTCAGGCCCACCTTGTGCCCTGGCACCAGCTCCTTCCAAGACGTCTCAGTGGCCAGGCTGCCCCAATTGCCTTCTCCGATCTCCCAGTGCTGCTGGTCCTCGGGAGGCAGCCGGGGTATCCCATACATGCTGAATTCATGCAGCTTTGTCTCCAGCTCATGAGTGTTGGGAAACTCCTGGGGGAGCACACAAGGGGGTCAGCCCTGGGTGTCCAGCCTACCTGGCCCAGGAGGGAATTGCACGTGAAAGCATACATGCGTGTGCATGTGTGCATGGGAATGGGAGGTGGTGAGCAGCAGTGAATGTGAGTGAGGCCTGCGGGACAGGGATGACCTGGGACCAGGATTACAGGGGACAGGGCATTGCTGGAACATGGGTGGAGGGGCACCCGGGTCTGCAGAAAGGCCCCTGGATGAAAGTTGGGCTCCCTCACCAGAAATATTCCTTCAGGAGGTCTGAGACAGAACCCTTCAGGGGAAACTTCGGGTAGAGACAGGACTTAGGGAACCAGCAGTCTGAAGGCAACATTTTAACATCTGCCCAGAAAGCGGACATTTTAATGAGGCAGCATAACTTGGAGACAGATCCCTGAGGGGTCTCTAGACAGAGCCGAATCCCATTATTGGGGGGCTGCCTGTGCACTCAGCTCTGATGTCTGTGGAGGACATCACGGCACGGGCTGTGAGTGGTGGGGGGACCCCTTACCTTGACTTTGGGGGAATGAGGTGGGCCATGCCGCTTCTCAGACTATGGCTCCCAAAACCCCAGTGGAGATAGGGCTCGGGAATGGCCAGAACTCTTAGTCAAATTCTGCATGTGCAGGCGACTGGGATCCCCCAGAAGAATCCTGGGGGCTGCCTCCTTTGCCCCAGCAGCATCAGGCTTGGCTCCAGAGCGTGGCACGTACGCTTGCTGGCTTACCTTCCCCCCAGACCAGTTTGCTGTGAGCCACTCCTGCCCTGAGTCACAGTGGCTGCTGCCAGGGAGGAGTCGGGCAGGGACATGCCAACCTGGCTCCCCAGTGGACCCAGGGCAGAATTAGGGACCTGCTCAGGTGTAGGAGCACAAGCGTGCACATGCCTGGGCTCTGGTGTGTGTGTCCCCCAGTGCCCGCCCCCTCCCACGCCTGCTCTCTGTGCCCAGGCTTGTGGCAATGTATGGGCAGTGCACAGGACACCCTGTCTTCTGGGTGCCTCACAGCCTCCCTGGTCTATGACCAGACCCCTGAGCACATGGGGATGAGGGCCCACACACACGTTTGGCCTCCTGCCCAGGGGCGCACGCAGCCTGGTCCCGTCCACTTGGGAGCGGCTGCCCTTCCATCCCTTCCATGCAGGAGGTTGAGGTCATGGCCACGAGTCTCCTCCCCATCAGGCCCAGTCACATTCTTTGATCTGCCTGTGGCCTGATTTACCCCACGTAATTCCTAGTCTCCCTGCCCACCCTCATCCTGGGAGAGTCCCCGGCTGTCCTCCAGTGAGACCAGGTATACCCCGAGCCGGAAATAGAACAGTTTTCTAGGTGGAGGGAAACCTGGAGGGAAAGACCATGGCTCCCACACCCCTTTTGTTGGTCAGCACTGGAGGTGGGCCAGAAGGGTGGGGTAGGTGGAGTTGTGACAGGTCCCCACACCCCCTGCACTAGTAGAGTAGGGACACCCTGAACCTTTGCTCTTCCTCCAGCCCTGACTCAGAGGGAGGCAGATGTCAGTAACCCACAGACTCCTCCTAAGTAGAGGCACTAGTGTGGGAGGTGCCAATCTCAGGGCTTGGTGGACTTCCTCCCAGCTCTGGGCCTAAGACCTGTCTAGCAGCACCTCCTCTGAGGGCCTGGCTACTCCTGGCTTGCTCCCTTGCCTGCCCCAGCTGTCTGGAACGGGTGTGGCCTCCTGGGAGCCTGGCCCAGCACTGCCCTCCTCTCCCTCATAACCCAGGAGAGAAGGCAGGTACGAAGAGGGCAGCAGGTGAACCTGCAAGGGGACAGAGACTTGCAAGCCCCAGAATCCTCCCTCCTGCCCCACCCAGGTCACCTGCAGTGCAGAGTCCGAACTTACCAGCTTAGAGACTCCTCTGGGATGGAGACTGTTAGTCTGGGATTTGCCCCCATAGGTCTCAATGCGGGAGGCAACCAGGCCGTGGGTAACACCCCAATCTGGAGAATCAACAGCCCTCATCCCTTCTCTCCTGGGTCACCTCCAAAGGGTCATTGTCCCAACGTCCAGGAGAAAGGGGTCTCCTGAGCCTGCAAAGAGAAAACAAGGAATGGAAAGTCCAGTCTTGAACACTGGGTGTCACCAGTAGGGAGGGAAAGACAGTGGAGTGGGAGTAGGGGGGTGCTAAGGGCCTGCATGACTGCCCCATGGGCGGTGTGAGTATGTGGAGATAGACCTACCCGTTCACATGAGGGCACACTTGGGGTACAAGCACCCACTCTATCCTGAAGGGATGTCGTAGCCCTAAGCTGAGAGCAAGTGTCAGACAGGAACTTGGCTTCACAGATGTTGCCAGAGGGATTCCCCTTTCATCCAGCTACACCCTCCTCTTCCCATACAGAGGCGGGGGAAATCTGCAGGGACATGGGGGTGGGGGTGGGGAGTTGGAGAATGCCTGACCTGTCATCTGTTTTTGTGCCCATTTAAATAATAGGGAAACAAAACAAATGAAGAATAAGATTCCAAACACATGAAAATTGTATGAATCATATGAAATTCAAATGTCAGTGTCCATCAAGTTTTACTGGACACGGCCAAATTCACGGACTTGCCAATTGTCTGACTGCTTTCCTGCCACTTGCCGCAGAGACCTTATAGGCTTCAAAGTCTGAAATATTTACTATCTGGCCCTTTCCTGAAAAGCGTGCCCACCCCCTGCTTGGACCCAGTGCCCACAGGCAAGGAGGCGAGTGAATTAAGGAGGCGATCAGGCCCCGATCAGCCAAGTGCAAGCAGTTCTCCCTGGACCTGGGCTGTGTTTGGTCTTCCCCAGCCTCTGGGAACACCTCCAGGGACTGGGAGCCAAGCGCGGGGCTCCATGCCTTCCCCCTAAACCTGAATAAAGGCCCCATTCCTCTGCGGGGCAAAGCCTAGGGAGGAGAGGCCTCTGGGCAGGTGCAGGTCTCCCTCCAGGGCCCTGAGGTCCCTGCCCCACCCCCCTTACCTTTCCGCTGATTTGTGGACAGGGGAGGAAATCGTTTGATGTCTCCGAGACACCCAGCCCCCCTCCTGCTGCCCCCCCTTCGCCCCCCCCCCCAATAATCCTTCCTCCAAGGATTCGGCTCTTCCTTCTTCTTCCTGCTCTAAGTTCCCTTTTAGCGTTGTCCGCGGCGTCCCATCCTCTGCAGCCGCCGTGCTCGGGCCCTGCGCCCCGCCCCTGCCTGTCCAGCCTTGCAGGCGCTCACCTGTACGGGCAGGTGTCCCGGGTTCCGCAGCCAGCGCGGCCGGTCCCCGCCCGCGGGGCTCCCGGTGACCCACGGCTCCCCCAGCGATGCCCGCCGCACCGCCCGGCCTGGGTCTGGGACCAAGCGGCCCGCGGGACCGGGGCCGCGCTGAGCTGGGCCGGGAGGGACCGTGGCGGGAGAGGGGCGGGGACCGGGGCGGGGACCGGGGCGGGCCCCGCCCCCCACCGCGCGCTCCGGTCCAGCCGCGCAGCTGGGCGCCCGCGGGGCCCTGGGGACTGCGGCCTCTTGCCCAGGACGCCACCGGCCAGGGGCGCTCAGTCCGCTGCGCCCCGCAGTGTCCCCTCTTTCCTTCTCATCGGAACCGACCACCCGCCGGCCTGGACGGAAGGCTTAGAACCGTGCGTCCCTCGTGCGTCCTGCACCCTTGACCAGACCCTTGCGTGTGGCCAGAGCGCTGAGGCGTCCGCGCCCTGCCGGGCGCGCTGGGGGAGGCGCGGCGAGGGTGATGGCCGAGCGATCATCCGTGGCAGGCGCCCTCCTCGCGGTCTGCGCAGCGCCGCTCGCCACGCCCTCCCGGACCTCGGCTTCCCTCTCCCGCCAGGCTGGGGACCTGGACTGTCAGCAGAAGGGGCAGAGTGGGCCCCGGGGACCCAGAGGCGTGCGTGCCATCCTAGTGGCCGTGGAGTCCAAAGTATGGCCCTTATCTCTCACTGGCCTGCCCTGGTCATCGGATGGAGGCTATCTCCGGACTTGGACCTTGCTTCAGGGATGGTACCTGGTGCCACGTTGAGGCTTGGCCCCACACTGGACACTGAGGCTGGGGTGGCCAGTGTCGGAAGGGGGCACCCGCACGCTCCGCTGGCAAGCAACGGTACTCCAGGCCCAGGCGTGCCACGGCTCGCCCCAGCACCTCCCGCGGTTGCGAGGCTGTTTAGGAAGGCTACCTGCTGGACACGCCATGAAAGGGCCTCATTTTCCCATCTGCAAGTCAGGGCATCTCCTCCGACAGAGGCGCTGCATGTTGGAAACCAGACGGGTTTGCAGCGAAGCCAAGACCCTGCAGTGGGGTCAGGGCGGAGCTGAGCGCCCCCACCCCTCTGGGGTCTTCCTCCTGCGCATCCCCACAGCAGGGATGGCCACAACTCCGTGTATCTGCAGAGGCGCTGAAGTTTAAGGAGCACTTTCAAAAGGGAAATCTCTGTATCATGGCGGAAAGGGAGCCATTCTCCTTCCCTTTCCAGCGTGACACACAAATGATCAGAGGTGGTTTAGTCCTCGCTCCTACGCTAGTCACTCTGTTTTATTCAGGAGAGGAATCTTCATCATTTGAGGGTTTCTAATTTTGTCTGCCCTCCTGGTTTTCTTCCCATGTTCTCTTTTTCTGAGCTTGCTGCTATGTGACGGCTGCGTTGATTCAGAAGAGTTATTTGTGCCTGCAGCTCTCAATCCAATCAGCCCCTTCCTGCCTCCAGTTGACGGGGCTCAATATTATGTTCCTAAACCTTCCCTCTCCCTAGTCACAGCGTGGGAGAAACAGGGAGAGGGAGAAAGCAGAGATCCAGGGGTGACAAGAGTAGCCTGCAGGCAAAGAGAGCTCACAAACGGGAGGTGGTGATTACTGGCAGCATTCAATGACACCCCAGAGAGAGCTGGTGCCAAGGCCCCTAGCTGCTTCTCCCTGAGTCTCCCAGAGGAGGTGGAAGGCGGGGGAGAAAAGAAGGAAATTGAAATTGAGAGAACACAGACAAGCCTGAACTTAGAGCGCCTTGGGGTGAGCAGGATCGACTGGCCCAGCGGACCTGGGGAGAGTTAACCCTTTCACGTCCCTCAAGGCAGAGATCCAGTCTCCACCCTCCACTGCCCTAGGGCGTCTTCAGCCTTTTGGGAGGAGAGGTTCCCAGGGAAAGTTGGAGTCTAAAAGCTGGAGGTGTGACTGCAGTCTGTGGGCAGGGAGGTGGGGACTCCTGTGCTCTATTTGTTCCCTTCTGGCCTAGATACAGTTCCCCATCCCCCCATTTTTCCCTAGCCCCTCTTTGTCATGGAGAGAAGGTGCCTGCAACAAGCAGGCCTGGAGGAGAAGCCAGTTCTGGGAGCTGAGTGATGCCTCAGGACTTGGGAGTGTGGAGACTGGGGTCTGCGTGGCCCTGGGGAACTCCTGGTCCTGTCGGAGAGCATCTGACCCTCAGCCCAGAGAGAGGCACCTGGTCACTTGTCTTTCTTCCTGACTGGCTCAGAGTTTCATTATATCTCTAGCTCGAGCCCTATCCCTCTTGCATGCTTCAGTTTCTCCTCTAGTGCCAATGCTCCCCAGCTCCACCCACAGCTAAAGAAAGTGTCTGTCCAAGATCGGAGCTCTGCATCCAAAGTCTGAATGATAAAGCATGAGGGTAACTTTCTGGAATTGGCATTTGGCACCTCAAGTCCCTTCTTTCCTCCCTCACCAGACAGGTGGGCCAGGGAAACTCATGGCGCCCTGAGCACAGGCAGCCATCCCCTCCAGGGCAGAGGTGGGGCCATCTGGGTTAATGAGGTCTAGCAAGTACTAGCAACAGGAGGCAACTAATGTGAGGTGTGTCCTTATTGCCCCAGAGTGGGGGAGAGGGCGGGAGGCTGAGGGTTGGAGCTGGGAGGTGCAGGTCACATGAGGCAGAGAAAATCATGCCAGGAGACCAGGTCACTGGGCACGGCTGCCAGTGCCTTAGACCAGAACTCACACCCTCCTCTCTTTCCTTTCTTCCTCTTGACTCTATCCCTCTTCCCCCACTTATTGGCAATCAGTGTTCATCGGTGCCAGGTACTGGAGTAGATAGAATAGACATATTCCTCATGTGAGGAACGGTCCTATTCCTAGGGTGAGTCCTGGCCTTCTGGACATTGCAGGCTGGTGGTGAACAGAACACCAATCTAAAATTTATGCATAGAAAGAATGAAGAAGGCCTCCCTGGTGGCGCAAGGGGTTAAGCACAGCATGATGAAGCTGTCTGCAGCCTCTACAGCACAAGTTCGATCCCTCACCAGCCAGGGAGCTACCCACATGGCGCAGCAGACCTCTCCTGACTCTCCCGCTGCTCCCCTCAGCAGTGTATTTCAGTCAGTCTGCCTGTTCTGCTCCCCACTCTGTCTCTGGTGAATCCTCTTACCCTCCTGCACTTCTGGCCTGTACCCCCCCGTTCTTGTATGCATAAATAATATGCATAAATAAATCTTAAAAAAAAAAAAAAGAATGAAGCAACCCCATGGGAGTGTTTTGGAGGGACTAATAACTACACCAGTGATCCGAGGAAGGCTTCTAGAGGAGGCGAGCTTTGTGCTGGGATTTTAAGGATGGGTAGGAATTTGCAGACAGAGGAGGAAGGAAGGATATTTCAGAGGAGGGAAGAGCAGGAACAAAGATAGAGATATGTGTTTATTTATTTTTTTTGCAAAAATATGGAATGCCTCATGTCATCCTTGCACAGGTGCCATACTAATCTTTGTATCGTTCCAATTTTAGTATATGTGCTGCCACAGCAAGCACACAGAAATGTATTTAGAAAGTAAGTAGGAAAGGATAGGCTTTACCAAAGTCCTCTGAGAGCCTGTCCTGATGGCCACTTAGGGACTTTCCCCTGTGCAGCAGCCAGTCTCTGCTGGGTAGCTTAGGAGGACAAACCCTCTTTCTGACATGCATGTTAGGAGTTCTACAATATCACCCCTGAGACACTCCTACTTCCCTCCATGGACCTGTCCCCATTCTCTGACTCTGACTCAGCTTCCTGAATCCATGCCTGTGCACAAGCTCTGCCCCCTGAGCTGGCATAACTACCTTGACCCCTTGTCTTCCCATCACCACTTCTGCCCCGTTCAAGGCCCTTCCCACAGGTTGCTTCCTTCAGAAAACTTTTCTGATCATTTCCCAACCTGGGTGATCACTTTCCTCCCTGCTTCCAGCTACCAGCTTCCAGTTCTTTAAATGAGAACAAGGCACCACTTTTATTCTGCCTAGTATTGCTATTCACATATATGTCCACATCCTCACTAGGCTCCAAACTCCTCAAGGGCAAATGGCCGGGACCTGATGGAGGACTGGTTCCAGTGTTTATGGAATTGAGCTGCATGGACTTGCTGGAGAACCGAGCTAAAATCACCTTGCAGGGAGGCATACCTACTCACTCTGTCATCGCTCTGCCCCTGACCCAGTGAAACACCTTTGCCTTTTAGATATCTGGAATTCCTTTCTAACTGCAGTTTGGCATTCCTGGCTCATTATGGTCGTGTCAGCAGTTTCCCCAGTGTTCCTTCTAAAGGTCCCTGACCCCTTAGGACAAACACATCAGGAAATTTTTTACTTTGCAAGCCAGTTCTGGTGGGTTATCAGTGGTTTCCCTAGACCACTATGTCGAGAAGAATGCTGTGAATGTTGGGAGTTCAGAAGAAAGAGATGTCTGAGCAACGCCTGCATGGCGGGGGTGGGGTGGGGGGGTGGGGGTGGGATGCAGGGCTCCTGCTGTCTTTGTGTAAAGAGTCTAGCTTAGGCCTCCCTGGTGGTGCAGAGATTAAAAACAGCACTATCAAGCTATCACCAGCCACTGCAGCATCAGTTTGATCCCCCACCAGCCAGGAAGCTGACCCACATGTTGCAGCAGACCTCTCCTGTGTCCCTGCTGCTCCCCTCAGCAGCGTATTTCAGTAGATCTGCCTGTTCTTCTCCCCACTCTGTCTCTGGTGAATCCTCTCACCCCCCCGCACCTCTGGCTTACGTCCCAGTTCTTGTATGCATACATAAATTAATCTTTAAAAAAAAGTCTAGCTTATCGCATTCTTTTTTAAAACATTAAATCAATATCAGAGCACTGTGAGAATGTGGGACTTTTGCCTCTGGTGGAAGCAGAAGGGGGGAAGTGATAGAAGAGGATCTGGGGGCTCCAAAGGTAGATTTACCTTCTTAGGAGTTCTCAAGGGGATCCTCCAGTCAGAGGTCTTATGTCCAGATCTGTGCTCTGACTGTGCCCCGACCTGCTCTTGACATGTGGGAATTGTGGGACCGGCAGACTCTCCGATCCCCTGGGGCTTCCTGGCTCAGGATCCTCAGGGGTTCCTTAACTGGTGAGGCCAAGGGATGACTCTGAGTCTTCCACCTGTGGGAATGTTTCCCTCTGTTCTTGCCTCCCAAGCAACTCAGACCTTCAAGAATAACAAGAACACATCAAAAATGAATAATCTCTAGAGGACTATCATACCTTTAATACCTCATGACTTTCTACCTTTGCTCCATTGCACCTGGAAGCAGCGGTCTCCCCTGGTGGCAACTCCTGGAAATGCAACTAGATTTGACTGGGTTTGTGTGGTCAGGAGTGGAGAGGCCCCCAAGCTTTGGCCTCTCCCAGAAGGGGCCTTGCAACCCAACACTCCTCCCCATGCAGGATAGTGGCCAATGTCCTTGACAGAAGTCCTTGTCTCTGCCTGATCAACTGTTCCTAGAATCTGCCTTTGTACAAGTGGCTCTAATCAGAGCCAGTGTAACCACTTCTTTTATGCCCCTTCTTCTGAGCAGTGATTTGATTTTGTCTTTTATGTCTGTTCTGACACTGGATCTCCACCTCAGTTCATCTCAAGAGCAGGTGTAATTAAGAAGTATAAGGTTCTGGGACAGTCTTTGCAAAGGTTTTCTTTTAAAAAAGATTTTATTTATTTTTGCATGGAAGAACTGGGGTGTAGGGCAGAGGTGCTGGGGCAGGGCGTGGGGTGTGAAAGGATTCACCAGAGACAGAATGGGAAGCAGAACAGGCGGATTGACTGAAATACACTGCTGAGGGGAGCAGTGGGAGAGACAGGAGAGGTCTGCTGTGCCATGTGGGTAGCTCCCTGGCTGGGGATGTAATTCATGCAGCAGTGCTGGAGATAGATTGATAGCTCTGAGACTTTAACCCCTGCATCACCAGGGATGCCCCCTTGCAAAGGTTTTCAATGCTAGAACAACTCTTTCCCCAAACCATAGTAAATTTCTCTTAGCTCTGTGGTCCTGGACACTTAACCCAGGGTCACAGTCAACTCTTGCTGGTGGCACATGAATTTTCAGGCTCATTTGCTTGAGGAGGGGGGATGAGATGGCCTCAGCCCATCTCACTATGCCATGTCTTACCTAGCCCAAGAAGATGAGCAGACACTTTACTCTTAGAGTAGATACTAGCATAACTACCCGAAACCATTATTTCTGATTTTATTTGACAACCAACTTTAGGAACTTCTTACTCACCTCTGACCCAAATACCTCCCATTCAAGCTTACAGTCACTTCCTCATCCTCTGGGGAACATCCTTCTCTGTATCATAAATTCCTCCTTGGAAAAGTGAACCATAATTTGGGCCATTTTGGCAGGATAGAGTCCTGGATCCTTTCCCCAACATTCTCAGTTTGGGTTTTCAAGGGCAGGAACTAAGTCTGAGGATCCACCCTGTGTGCAGGGTCCTGTGCTGGGTGCTCAATAAAGACTAATCAACTTTCTCCTGACTAAACCCAACGAAGCAGCAGCTAGTGGTATTATCTTGTTTGGTAAACACAGACTGAGCCTCAGAAGTCAAGTAGGTTGGCCAAGGTCAAGTAGGAGGACAAGGCCTCCCTCGTGGCTCAAAGGGTTAAGACACAACACTATGAAGCTATCTGCAGCCTCTGCAGCACAAGTTCGATCCCCAGCCAGGTGCAGCAGACCTCTCCTGACTCGCCTGCTGTTCCCCTCAGCAGTGTATTTCAGTTGATCTGCCTGTTCTGTTTCCCACTCTGTCTCTGGTGAATGCTATCACCACCCCACACCTCTAGCCTGTACCCCAGTTCTTATGTGCATAAATAAATAAATATTAAAAAAAAAAGCCAGCATGTGGAATGGCTGGGATTCCACCTAGTAAGACCTTGGATTAAGCATTTGGGCCAACCACCAACCTCCAGACAGGAGACCACCGTGAGCATTGGCTCATGGCTTCCTCTGCTCCCCTTTCCAGTTTGCGCTGGTCTCCTCAGCAAAGGACCCAATGTACAGCTCTCAGTGGTCCGAAGCCATCTCTTGGTTCCACGTCAGTGTCTTCGCTCGCAAACAAATCCTTTACAAATGCTTTTGGGGCAGGGCAGACTTGGCTTTTCAAAGTTTCCATCTTTATATGTAAAATGAAGGCAATAATACTAAATCTTTGGATCATTATAATAATCTTTTTAATAAAGCAATTATGATGCACAAGCATAATGAAGCAGCTGACATGTTTTATTTCATTTAATCCCCTCAAAATCCCAATGAGGTAGCTATTATCCTCCTGTCACAGAGGAGGAAACAAGCTGAGAGAGGTTACATAACATGCTCAACAAGACGACGTAAGCAAGAAGAAAAGGCAGGACTTGAACCCAAATGTCTCACTCTACACCTGCACTTTCTACCACAATCCTTTAGGGAGAGGTAGGTTGCTGTGTACGAGTCTGCCATGTGGCCAGAAACCAAAGCAGACTGAATGCTTTGTTTCAAACTGAAGGGTCACCTCAGCATTCAAAGAAATTTCTAAGTCTTCAGAGGTGATGTTGGTCTTTTCTAAAGGCTGTTGACCTGGACCACCAAGGTCTACTGCTCACCTCACAGTGTTTCCTCAAAAAAATAAAATTGTCAGGCCTCCCTGGTGGCGCAAGGGGTTAAGACGCAACCTATGAAGCTGTCCACAGCCACTACAGCACAAGTTCTATCCCTCACCAGCCAGGGAGCTACCCACATGGTGCAGCAGACCTCTCTTGACTCACCCATTGCTCCCCTCAGCAGTGTATTTCAGTCAATCTGCCTGTTCTGTTCCCCACTCTGTCTCTGGTGAATCCTCTCAACCCCTGCACCTCTGGCCTGTACCCCAGTTCTCGTATGCATAAATAAATAAATCTTTAAAAAAATTGTCTTCACTATTGCTCCCTGTGCCCCAAATAGCACTCCCGAGACATAGGTTCCAAAGCCCTACACTCTTCTTTTTTCTTCCAACCTCTCTTCCTGCTCCTCCTAGAGCTCTGCCCCTTTTCCTACAGTCATCTACAAAGGTCCCTTTGGCAGCTCTGACTACTTTCCGCTCAGTAAAAACCAAAGACATTTCTGCAACCCAGCATGCCCGAAAGGGAAGTGGTAAACTCCTCCACTGGGTGTGATTGTTGTTGGCTTGTTGGGAGTGCCACGCTTGTCCAAGGTGGATAGAAACCCTGAAGGGCTGAGGAGACAGCTAAGAGGGGATTTAGAAGACTATTCCTCATGGTTCTTGCATCCCTTCCTCCATTGTGGAGTCCAATTTCCTGGAACTAACCTGTGAGTCAGGATGCAAGTGACGACGTGGCAGATTCTGGCCGATGGCATGAAAGCAGGACTATCCCATGGAGCGTTCCTGAAATGTTCCTGAGCATTGTGGTCTTCAAAAAATTCTGGAAAATTATATCCATCCTTGCATATTTTTTAGATCTAAAAATTTTCTTTATAGTTTAAAAAATAACTTTTAGTATATTATCAATATTAATATTTGAAATAAAAAGAATCACATTCATTTTAACTTAAAAATTTATAAAGAAAGTTGCAAAATAATGTGACTGTTTATATACTTTTTTCCTACATTTGCCCAATGAATTGGACAGCACATCCCCCTGAGAAGCCTAATCCCGCCCCGCAATCCAGAGACAAGCAGTTTAGCAGTTCTTTAGCTCAAGCAGCCTGGATGTCCTTGGTTCTGCCACGTTTTTTTCAGCTGTGTGGCCTTGGGCAAGTTACTTAATCTCTCTGTCACTCACAATCTTCATAATAAAAGTATCTATTTCAGAAGGTTGCCTTGAACCAAATGAGTTAAATAAATAAAATCCGGAGAACATTACCTGATGTGCTTGTAAGCCCAACTTATATTTATGATATAATTAGAATACATCTGCAGATAAATATTTATTGTTAAAAAATTAGGGTTCAGAGCAAATTAACAAGAAGAGAAGATAATATATTAGGTGTAAATTGGGGGATTACAAAAGATGTATGAATGATTGTTAAATGCATTATTTATAGGAGAATCACATCACTGTGTTAATGAGAACAAGGAAGGAATAAACAAGTAAACTGAGACGGTATTGACAGTCCCAAATGACTGATAAGCCCCCCCCCAAAAAAAAACCCACCCAACTTTCTGTTATGTAATAATTTGGGGGCAAACATAATTGAAAACATATTTCCTCTATGTGTCTGAATAAATGTTTGCAAAAGTTTGAAACACCAAAGTATCTCTGCTGTAAGTTCTGTTTATTTAAAGATGTCATGCTCATCTATTGAAAGGAAATGTGAAACTTTTCACTTCCTTCTTGAAGTCATGCAAATATGCAGAGGAGACCAGACCCAGGCAGGGCGTGCTGGCCCAGCTCTTTCTTACCCCGGCCCCCCCCCGCCCCCCCCAACCAAGAATCCAGCAAGGGTGGGGGTGTTCTCCTAGCCTTCAGCAATCGGTGTTTTTTAAGACTCATGAATATTTTAAAAATAGACAGGCATGGAGCTGTGCTGGGAGTCTGTCACCTGCCTAGTAGGAGGTACCATCGCCTTCAGTATTTCAAGGGTTTTATGCTCAAGGGATTCTCCTTCAGGAATCAGGCATTCTTGGACATTTGGAACACATGGAAATTTTTTTGGAAAGATTTATTTATTTATACATACAAGAACTGGGGTACAGGCCAGAGGTGTGGGGGGTTGAGAGGATTCACCAGAGACAGAGTGGGGAGCAGAACAGGCAGATCTACTAAAACACACTGCTGAGGGGAGTGTGGGAGAGACAGGAGAGGTCTGCTGTGCCATGTCGTAGCTCCCTGGCCAGGGATCGAATTCGTGGAGCACGTGGAAATTAATATCGTCATCACTACCACTGCTCTACTCTGTGATCTATTTCAATCCAACATGGGTCAAGACAGATGCTTTTTTTTTTTTAAGATTTATTTTTAATTTATTTATGCATACAATTACTGGAGTGTAGGCAAGAGGTGAGGGGAGCGGTGTGTGAGACCTGAGCATATTCATCAGAGACAGTGGAGAACAGAACAGGTAGATGTACTGAAATACTACACTGGTGAGGGAAGCAGTGGGCAAGGCAGGAGAGGTCTGCTGCACCATGTGCGTTATTCCCTAGCAGGGGATCAAACTCATGCTGCAGTGGCTGGTGATAGCTTGATAGCGCTGAGATTAACCCCTGCTCCTCCAGGGAGCCCCAAGACAGCTTTTTAAGTTCACACTGTGTCCCTAATAAATATATGTATATATGTATTTCATATATATGTCTATATATGATAGAGAAGCCATGAAGACTTATCACAGGGGATTTGATCAAAAGACAAGTTACCAACACCTAGATTTTGGTGTCTATTTGTTGGGGGGCCACTAAACTTTTACATTCCAAGCATTAAATCTTAAAACTCAGGAGAGATGAGAGCCTGTGGCACACCTATGTATTTGACAATGGTGGCGATTATTTTTTAACATGTCCCTCCTCCATTAGACAAAATTATTGTTAGCATAATAAAGAAATGGAATAATCACATTTCATGTTTGCCCTTAATAGATATAGCATTATAGCTTGTTAATTTGCCTTCTGTTTCTCTGTTTGAAATTTTAAACACTAATAATAAGTTCAAGTAAAGAAAAGTAAAATAAGTCAAGTTATTTATTTGTGCTCCTAGCACATCAGCAATGGGTGCTTTTTTTTTTTAAGATTTATTTATTAATTTATACATAAACCAGGGTACAGGCCAGATGCTAAAGAGGGTGAGAGGATTCACCAGAGACAGAGTGGGGAACAGAACAGGCAGACTGATGAAGTACACTGCTGAGGGGAGCAGTGGGCAAGACAGGAGAGGTCTGCCACGCCATGTGGGATTCTCACCCGCCGGTCTGGATAGAACTGGCGCTGCAGAGGCTGCGGACAGCTTCACAGCGTGGTGCTCAACCACCTGCACCAGGGGAGGCCCAAGCAATGGGTGCTTTTTAAGAACCGTGAATATTTTAAAAATAGAGAAGGCGTGGAGCTCTGCTGAGTCTGTCACTGTGTCACTCAGTCACTGCACTGTCCTCGTCTCCTTTGAATCTTCTATTTATGTGCAGAGATAATCCAGTTGCTCTGGGAAGGGTAACAGGTGGCTGGGGGGTAGGGGATGGGTGTTGTATTCCTGGAGTTTCCCAAGGAAATTCTAAGGAGAATATAAAGTGTTCTAAAGAACAAATTATAGGGCCTCCCTGGTGGCGCAGCGGTTGAGCGCTGGGTTGTGAAGTTGCCCTCAGCCTCTGCAGCGCCGGTTCGATTCCCAGCCACCGGGTGAGTGTCCCACGTGGCGCACAGACCTCTTCTGCCGCCCGCTGCTCCCCTCAGCAGTGTACTTCGTCAGTCTGCCTGCTCTGTTCCCGCTCTGGTTCTGGTGAATCCTCTCACCCTCCCGCGCTTCTGACTGTACCCAGTGCTTGTATAAATAAATAAACAAACAAACAAACAAATAAATAAATCTTTAAAAAAAAACAAATTATAAAAATATGCTCATTTGACATTTATATCTCCGTTATTAAAAACCAAGAGTAACTATTGCATTTGTTTAGATCCAGAACTTAGATGAAGAAAACGTATATTTTTTTTCAAGGAGTAATATTTTATCATCATTGTTTTTTAGAATTGCTGGCCTAGGGGATAATAGTGAGTAACTGACTCTTGGTTGATTGCTGTTTTAAAATTCTCTGCAGATAATGCACCTTTATTACCTGCCCTTGGTGGGCTGGTGGTGAGGGACAGTTCCCACTACCCTGATGTTGCACACCCTTGATAAGAGGCTTATTTTTCTTTCATAAAGTGGCAGAGTGGAGGCTCATGTCAATAGGAAGGTGGGACATGGTAGATACTTTCACTGGTATTTTTTTTTAAGATTTATTTATTTATGCATACAAGAACTGGGTGCAGGCCAGAGGTGCAGGAGTGAGAGGGTTCACCAAAGACAAAGTGGGGACAGAACAGGCAAATTGACTGAAATACACTGCTGAGGGGAGCAGTGGGCGAGGCAGGAGAGGTCTGCTGTGCCATGTGTTTATCTCCCTGGCTGCCCAGGATCGAACCTGTGCTGCAGAGGCTGTGGACAGCTTCACATTGCTGCACTCAACCGCCTGTGCCACCAGGGAGCCCCTCACTGGTATTTTTAAGAGGTATATTCACAAGTCTATTTTAAGAAAGTGGGGATAGGGAATTTGAGTAGTGGAAAGAGATCGCCTTTAAACTGTATACTATGTACTCCTTGGCAGGTTTAAAGACCTGTTTCAACCCCAGGACCCTCTTCTATTTGTTCCTGACTCCATCCTTCTGCCTGGGATGCAGATACCCCACCCTGAGTTGTGAGGCCGACTGCCTCGCTGTAAGGCTGGCAGAGCAGGAAGGCTCCCGGGACCGTGGATACTCCAGAGAGGATGCCCTGTATCTCTAGACACTTCCAGGGGCCAGAAACAGTCCTGACATTTAAAGGGTCAGAGATCTAAATGAAGAGTGTTTTCTGAGGGCCTCCCCTGGTGGTGCAGGTGGTTGAGCGCCGCACTGTGAAACTGTTCGCAGCCTCTGCAGTGCCAGTTCGATCCTGGCTGGCCTGCGAGGGTCCCACATGGCACGGCAGACCTCTCCTGCCACGCCCGCTGCTCCCCTCAGCAGTGCATTTCGTCAGTCTGCCTGTTCTGTTCCCTGCTCTGGCTCTGGTGAATTCTCTCACCCTCCTGTGCTTCTGACTGTACCTAGTGTTTGTATAAATAAATAAATTTTTTAAAAAAGAAAAAAAGAGTGTTTTCTGAGTAAACAGAAGAAGGAAGAGAATTTTAGGGAGTTGGAAGCTCAGGTAAAAGAAAAAGCCATAGTTAAGAGATGGTGTGGTGAATTTGAGGAATGGAAAGGGGCTCAGGATGGAAAAACTCAAGAGTTAAAGGGCATTTGGGGGTGTTTGAGAAGGAATGCCCAAAGAATAACAATTGATTTATTTGTGTTTTTGCCGTAACTTACTATCAAGGTCTAGGAACTCAGCGGGTTCTAGGAGGTTCTCAGAGACAAAGCCCAGGGCCCTACCCTTCCAGGGTTGCCTTAGGCAACTTCTGTTAGTAAAGAATGCTATTTATTACCTGCTGACTCACAGTCACCTGTGGTTTCTACAGTCCCCACCAACAAGGAAGCATAAATCCATCTTTAGAAGGTGGCGTGGGCAGGGTAGGGCTGGTTTCTTCCTTTTCTGGCTGAGAACTCTGCAGAATTCCCTAGTCATAGTAGAGGTGATGGGCAGGATGACTTTGTCAATGAACTTGCAGGTGTGGGTTTCCTTGGGAGGCATTGAGAGAGAGGTTGGTGCAAGTTGCTAAGTGGGATTCCAGGACAATCCCTGCAGCTGGGCCTGGGGGTATATGAGGGCAGAGAGAAAAACTACAGCCAGGCTCATCAGAAACCCCACTCCCTCCAAATAATTATGAGAAGATTCCCGGAGACAGAGACAGAGAAACAGAGACCCTGGGGCAGATTAGAGTAAGAGCGGGATTTGGGAGACTTGGCCACTTTCTTTACTAGGATTAAGTAGGGTTTGTTCTCCAAGATGGTGTTTGGGTGATAAAGCAGAGTTAGAAATGCAAAGTCATGGGAGACAGGTTGCTTGGTAACTCATGAGGATGTACACAAAGGATCCCAAACTAGGGAAGCCAAAGTGGCAGGGACTTTAAAGAAGTGGCCTCATGTCACACGTCTGCATGCCTTGCAGGTGGAGAGCAATGTGCGTCACTTTCCTCATTTGCTTTTCACAGAAGCCCTGTGAGGAAGCCAGAGCAGGAAATTCCAATCTAATCTAGAATGGGGAGACTGAAGTTGATAGACATTAACACATAACCAAGGTCAAAAACAGGGCTAGAATCTAGACCTCCTGGCCTCCTGTGTTTTTCCGACTAAAACAGAGTTTCTCAAATGTTGGTACCAACGGACATAATTTATTTATTTATTTATTTTAAAGATTTATTTATTTAGGCACACAAGAGCTGGTGTACAGGCCAGTGATATGGGGGGTGAGAGGATTCACCAGAGACAGAGTGGGGAACAGAACAGGCAGATCTACTGAAATACACTGCTGAGGGGAGCAGCAGGTGAGACAGGAGAGGTCTGTCTCACCATGTGGGTTGCTCCCTGGCTGGCAGGGGATCGAACTTGTGCTGCAGAGGCTGTGAATTGCTTCACAGTGCGGCGCTTAACCCCTTGCACCACCAGGGAGGCCCCCATCAGACATTTTTAATGATTGACTATCCGGTATATGCAAAGTACCAAAATTTGGGGGAAATTTGAAAAATGTTCACAAATTTTAAAGTAATGTAATAAAATATTTAAGACCAGCCACGGCATTGTTGTAGATCACTAAGATTTTATTTGTAATCTTTAATGTGATATTGGATACTTGGAGCCATAGCTCAGGTTCTGTATCCAGTCAGGTTTTCCCCTCTGCCCCCCGTATTTCTGAATTCGGGAACCTTAAGGAGTGACATTAGGTGCCTCATCAGATAGTCCTGGGTTCGTAGACAAAACGTGGACTCAGAACTCGGCAGTGTTCTCAGTGAGGATGGTTTGTGAACTACCAGAATCTAAGTTTTCAAGCACATCATGTTCAAAAGTTGGAAGTCTAGTTTAACCTGGGAAGATATAAGGATATCTTTATCTTTAGTTCATTCAGTTTTGGAAAGTACTTTTTGCTCTAATGTAGGATTTCAAGTGCTTAAAAAAATTGTGGTAAATATACATAACATAAAATTTACTATTTTATCAAAGCGTTTTTAAAATATACCCAACAATATCTTTTATCTTTCTCAAATAAATCAAATGTTGGGGAATTGCAAAGCTTTCATGATGCAACTGTGTCAGAGTTCTAGTTTTAAGAAATCCTGAAATTTTATTCCCAACATTAAAATTGTGAAATTTGGTCCTGGGTGACCAATAGGTTCTGATATATCACTAAGGAACACTACGTGGAAAACACTAAGAAGTCATTTGCAATAAAAGAAATGTTCTTCATTGACATTATCAATGTCACAAAGTGTCCCCTTGCATTTCAAATTCTCATGTAATTGTGAAAATATCTTTATTTTACAGATGTCATGATACTAGACATAGCAAATCTTAAAAAATTAAACAAAACACTGATTAGAGCCAATAAATTCACCAAAATTTCAGCATACATGATCAATATTAAAAAATGGCTTGCATATCTATCCACTAGCACTGAACAGTCTGAAAGTAAAATAAGAAAGCATTCCATTTACAATAGCATCAAAAAGAATAAAACCCTTAGGGATAAATTTAGCTAAGGGAGTACAAGACTTATACACTGTGAAACACTGTTGAAAGAAATAAAAAGAAAGTCTAAATAAATCTAGGGATGATCTGTATTCATTGCCTGGAAAATTTAGTATTGTCAAGATGGCAATACTTACCAACTTGATTTACAGATTCAGCGTAATCCCTATCAAAACTTTTTTTTCAAGAATTGGAAAAACTGATCCTGAATTTCATACGGAATCACAAGGGACCAAGAATAGCCAAAACAATCTTGAAAAAAAAGGAACAAAGTTAGACTTGTTCTTCCTAATTTCAAAACTTACCACAAAGTGACAGTAGTTAAGACAGTAGTACTGGCATAGGATAGACACATAGGTCAAAGGAATAGAGTTTAGGGAAAAAAAAAAAATGTATATTTATTGTCAATTGAATTTTGACATTGGTGCTAAGGTCATTCAATTGGGAAGAATAACTTCCAAGAAACAATGCTGGGATGGCTGGATATCTAAATGCAAAAGAATGAATTTAGACTTTGTCGCATACTGTGTACAAATCTTAATTCAAAATAGGTCAAAGGCCTATATATAAAAGAGCTAAAAGTATAAAATTTTTAGAAGGAAACACAGGTGAAAATCTGTGTGATAACACATGGTTTCTTAGATGTGACCCCCAAAAAAGAAAGAAGTTGGATTTCACCAAAATTAAAAACTTTTGTGGGTCAAAGGGTACTAAATAGAAATTGAAAAGACAACCCATGGAGTGAGAGAAAATGTCTGCAAATTATATATCTGATAAGGACCTGGTATCCAGAATAAAGAACTCTTACAACTTAACAATAAACACAGTTAAATACTGACAATAAGCACAGGGGACTGTGGTGAGGGTGCACAGGTGCCTTGGGGAAGGAAATTCTATGGGGACTCAACCTGAGGGGGTGGGGTGAGCAAATATTGTTTTTTTTTAAATAAATAAATATATGTTTTAAAAAACCTTCCATTTAACAAAAAATTAAGTGTCAAAACTTAGAACAGCATCATTTGGTTAACACTGGTATATATCAGGGTCCACTGGACCATATCTTAGTATTTAGGATTATTTTTTGAGTAATTATAACTCTTTGTAGAAATTTCTGTTTCACTTTTATTCTTTCTTATATGTCCTCCAAAGAACAAGAAATATTCATTCATTATTCTCAACTAGGCTAAAAAATTAAAAACTAAAATTAAAAGAAAATTGGCAAATGATGGAATTTCCAAGTAAGAATGAAATAATACTGTATTGTATTTTTGAACGTTGCTAAGAGAAGAGATTTTAAAATTTCTCATCACAAGGGAAAATGTAACTGGTTACATATTAAATAGATCTGTTGTGGTGATCAACTCCGAATGTATGTTGAATCATTAGATTTTGCATCTGAAACTCACATTATATGTCAATTATATCAATAAAAATGTCATTTATTAGAAAATTAAAAAAAAAAATACTGACAACAGGGCCTCCCTGGTGGCGCAAGTGTTAAGCACAGCACTGTAAATCTATCCCCAGCCTCTGCAACATGTGTTTGATCATGGCAGGCCAGCCAGGGAGCTACCCACATGGCGCAGCAGACCTCTTCTGACTCGCCCGCTGCTCCCTTCAGCTGTGTATTTCAGTAGATCCACCTGTTCTGCTCCTCACTCTGTCTTTGGTGAATTCTCTCATCACCTTGTACCTCTGGCTTGTACCCCAGATGTTGTATGCCTAAATAAATCTTAAAAAAAAGAAAAACTCACAATAAGGGGCCTCCCTGGTGATGCAAGGGGCTAAGCTCAATACTATGAAGCAATCTGCAGCCACCCTGGCCAGGGAGCTAACCCACATAGTGCAGCAGACCTCTCCTGTCTCACCCGCTGCTCCCCTCAGCAGTGGGTTTCAGTAGATCCTCCTGTTCTGCTACCCGCTCTGTCTCTGGTGAATCCTCTCACCCACCCCCCCACCTCTGGCCTGCACCCCAGCTCTTGTATGCATAAATAAATAAATCTTTAAAAAAAAATAAAAATTGACAATAAAAACCCAATTAGAGGACCTCCCCTGGTGGTGCAGAGGTTGAGCGCTGGGCTGCGAGGCTGCCTGCAGCCTCTGCAGCACCGGTTTGTTCCCCGGCCGCAGGCAAGGGTCCCACAAAAAAAACAAAAACAAAAACAAAAACAAAAAAACCCAAATAGAAATAGGCAAATAGTTTGAATAGACATTTTCCCAAAGAAGATATACAAATGGCCAATTAACACATGAAAAGGTGCTCAGCATCAGCCTTCAGAGACATGCAAATCAAATCCACAATGGACTATCACTTCACATCCTCTTGGACAGTTATAATTAAAAACTTGTAATTAAAAAAAAGGGGAAAACAACAAGTGTTGGTGAGAATACAGAGAAACCGGATTTCTACTAGGAATGTTCTTCAAAAGGAACTTCGAGGAAAGTTCTTCAAAAGGTTAAGTACAGAATTACCACGTGACGTAGCAATTCCATTCAGTGTATATACCATGAATGTTTGTGACAGCCCTATGTATGATAGCCAGAAGGTAAACCAAATGTCCATTCATCAAGAGATGAATGGATAGACACAATGTGATATAGCCACACAATGGAATACTACTCAGCCATAAACAGGAGTCCAGTACTGATATCTGCAAAATGGATGAACCTCGAAAACATGCTAAGTGAAAAAAGCCAACCACAAAAGGTTTCATATTATGATTCCTCTGATTCAAAATGTCCTGAATACGTAAATCCACAGAGATAGAGATTAGCAACTGCCAGGAGGCGAGGAGGAAGGAATATGAACTAACTGTTAGAAGGTATGGGGTTTCTTTTGGGGTGACAGAAAATGTTTTGGAGTTCAATAGTGGCGGTGGTTGTGGAACAGAGTGAATATACTAAAAGTCATTGAAGTTACCCTTTAAAATGGTGAGTTTAATGTTACATGAATTATATCTTAATAACAATGTTAAAACAAAACCAAAATCCCATGAATACCTTTGCCCTTCAGAGTGGATGCGTGTCATAGGGCTGCGGGAGGAAGTAGTTTCTCGTACTTGCTGCCTGTTGGTACACGAACACGTTGAGAAGAATGTCTCCTCAGTGACTGCAATGTATTTTTTTAAAGATTTATTTTATTGGACCTCCCCTGGTGGCGCGGGCAATTGAGCTCAGTGCTCTGAAGCTGTTTGCAGCCTCTGCAGCACAGGTTCAAGCCTGGCCAGCCAGTGAGATACCCACATGGTGCGGCAGACCTCTCCTGTCTCACATGCTGCTCCCCTCAACAGTGTATTCCAGTCAGTCTGCCTGTTCTGTTCCCCGCTCTGTCTTTGGTGAATCCTCTCACCCTCCCGCACCTCTGGCCTGTACCCAGGTATTCATGCATAAATAAATCTTTAAAAAAAGATTATTGTATTTATTTATACATACTAGAGCTTGGGTGTAGCGGCCAGGGTGTGTGTGTGGGGGGGGGAAGTGGGGGTGAGAGGATTCACCAGAGACAGAGTGGGTAACAGAACAGCAGACTGACTGAAATACACTGCTAAGGGGAGCAGAGGCGAGTCAGGAGAGGTCTGCTGTGCCATGTGGGTCAGTTCCTTGGCCAGGGATCAAACTCATGCTGCAGAGGCTGTGGATAGCTTCATAGTGCTGAGACTTAACCCCTTGTGCCACCAGGGAGGCCCCAGTGACTGCCATTTGAAGCATGTTCAACATCTTCCTGTTTCCTTCAATATGGACTCGGGTTCCAGAGGCACATGGAGGAAGGTCAGTGGTTCTCTGTGTTCAAATGGGCATTGTGTGATGGGATTAATACTAACTTTCACTGAACACTTTCTATCTGCCAGCATTGTCCTTAGTGTGATCCATGTATTTCCTCTCTCCTCTTTATCACAGGTATCTGAATTAGGCATCATCATCATTCCCAGTTATCAGAGGGAAAAACTCAAGCACAGTGAGGCAGCATTTCTTTTATGAGGATTTCAGCTCACTTCCAAAACTAGCACTCCATCTGTGCTGATTCTAGGATGTCTCTTTCATTCATGAAATAACCTAATAAGAACATATATATATATATATATATGTATTGAAATTTAGAAATAAGCAGAACAATTCATCAGCTACTTTGCCATCATAAATGTTTTCCCTCTTCTAAAAGCAATTTTCATCCACAGAGCTGGATTTTAGCTAGAGACAGAAATATATGTCACTTCATAGTGCTGATGCTTAACTCCTTGTGTCACCAGGGAGGCCCCAGTCTCCCTAAGTCTTTACATCCCTAACCTCCCAGCTGGTGTGTGCAGCATCTCTGTAGCTGGGTGTCTTTTACCTGTGTTTACTCTGTGGAGTGAGAGCGACTTCGAGATACTCACCATATTCTTTACATTCTTGCTGCCTTTCTCTATCTTTAGCACAAAATCAAATTTTGATTCTGGGAAATGTTATTTTGGGCTTATTCTGCAAAGTAGGTTGTGACTGATGCAAAAGCTTTGAGGACTTTGAGCTGTGATTTGACATTTCACAGAAGATAATGCTTTGGGGACAGGGGTGAGTAGTCAATAAAACCCAGTTTCCAGATCGTCTTTGTGGTTTTTCCTATTTGCAGCCTCTTTTTTTGCTTATCATGCAAAATAACCACTCTTGCATTTTCCCTCCACGCCAGCACATTTAGACATATTGTTATAGGGCAGCCCCGATATTGAACGGGTTCCTGGCTGTGGGTCCTCACCCGCGTGCTTAAAAGGGACTTATGAATACTCCACTACAGGCACACACAAAAGGTTAATAAAATGTTTATTTACAAGGGAAAAGGAAATAAGGAAAATGTACAACTCAGGGGGAAAATAGGGAAATAAAGTCTTTAATGTGTCCTACCCGATCCGCCGACCTGGAAACCCAAAGTCACTCTCCGAGCTGGCCGGACGCTGCGAGAGCCGAGAGCCCAAAAATGGAGAGCCCCCCAAAGCCCACGTGTCTGCCTTTTCTATCAACCTGGCTGCTTAACCCCACCCTCAGGTCCCAGCCACCTTCCCTTTGGGGGTGATGGGATTTGGAGTTCCGAGTGTCTTTGGCTTTGGCCTGGGGTGGGGGTGGAGTCCACAAAGCCTGTACGGGATTAGCTTTAGGACATCCTTTCCCCCCTAACAATATTGCAGCTACTGTGTATGGATGACATTGTTCTGAGTTGTCATATCTAAATGACTTTCTTCCTCGCTATTTTTAATGAGTCAGTGAGGTGCTTTTGAGCCATTAAAGACTTTTTGTAATTTGGAGATATAGCATAGCGTGACAGTGTGAACACATAGAACATTGTTTAAGTACACAAGCAAAAACTTGTGCATGGCCGGAAATGGAGATTAGCCGAGGTCACCGCCTTTCTTAATGAAAAGGTCATGAAACTTTAGGTTGTGAACTTTATTAGAGACCTCTTTGACAGACTTCTGTGACAGCCATGGTCAATGCCATATCTCAGATTTGTGGACGGTAGGGAAGAAAATCATTTATCACTCCCCCCCACCCCAACTACCATTCTACCTGAGGATACATTGATAAAACTGTCCTTCTGTTATAGGACAGGGAGAGGGGCAGCCCAAACCCCGCAAACCTGCCTATTCTAAATGGGTTCTGCCATCCGCCGCATCAGCACAAAACATACGAGACTTTAATGGGAAGGAACTTTAATAAAACTAGGAAACAATATAGGTAAGGCAAAGAGTCTAGTTTCTAAATGAAGCACCCAAAGTTACCCGTCCCCTCGTGGGTAAAACTCCATCCATATGGGATTGGCCCAGAGCAAGGCCCCAAAGCCTGCTAAAAGTCTAAAGCATCTTCCAATGGGGACCCACAGAAAAGGGTCAGAAACAACCAGACAAGCCCGGAAGGAAAAGAGCAAAATCAACATCAAGATAAAAGCTGCCATGGTCACCTCCCCACGGGTCTCACCCACATCTGTGTCACCCAGTCCACGACCAAAAGACAAGTGCAGTTTCTTTACGTGTCTCTAGGCTCCATGCGCCTCCTCCAGGTCTCCTGGCTCCATCCTGCTTTTTTCCTCAATCTTTTCTGCAGCTTCTCCTCTCCCTGCTCAGCTCCACCCTCCCTTGGGTGGGGCAGGGAACCTCCCCCTTTCCTGGGGACCACTCTGTTACACTTCCACCTCACTCTGAGAAGCATTTCACGGCTCCAGGAGCTTTTCAGTTCCTAGGAGATGGAGCGAAGGAAGATGATTGAAGGACAGACAGGTGGGCAGAAGCCTTCTGAGTTATTGAGGTGAACTCAGAGAAAGGCCCTGGAACACATTCCTCCCCTGACCTGGGAAACCTACAGATGATAATTACATCCTGCCACCAGAGGGCGCTGTAGAACTAGCCATGGGGTATTGATCAGTTGGGCCTATTTGGAATCTAGTCACCGCCTCCAGTCTTTCTAGAAAGCTACTCCATCCTCACCTCTTTAACCATTAATTTTGTTTTTATCCCTTATATTCGGGGTTCTTAGCTTGGCGACTATGGTCAGGTTTCTGATGTCTGTGAACATCTAGAATGTATACGCTAAGTATGTGTACCAGTGATTACTTGTATTTTTCTATGGGGGGGGTGGAGTATACTTATTTTTTTTTTATGATTTATTTATGCACACAAGAGCTGGGGTACAGGCCAGAGATGGGGGGGTGAGAGGATTCAGAGACAGAATGGGAAACTGAACAGGCAGACTGGCTGAAATACACTGCTGGAGGAGAGCAGCAGGTGAGTCAGGCGAGGTCTGATGTGCCATGTGGGTTGCTCCCTGGCTGGCCGGGGATTGAACTCAAGCTGCAGAGGCTGCGGATTCCTTCAAAGTGCTGTGCGTAACCCCTTGCGCCACCAGGGAAGCCCTGGAGTATAGTTTTAATCAGACTCTTAGAGGAATTTGTGAACTCCCCACCCCAACATAGCTCCCCTGAAGGTGTCCTATATAATGCATCCCCTTGATGACATACAAGACAATGATGTTAGGTACTAATCTGTTGACATCGACTATGACAGCACTTGACACACGTTACAGAACACAATGGCCAGAGCTATCCACATTGCACAGATAAAGAACATGCAGTTCCAAGAAGGGAAAGAGCTTTGCCCTGGGTCATGCAGCTAATGAGTAGCAAGGATTGAATTCCAGGGATGGTTTCCGATGCAGTTGCTACTCAGAGAAAAAAGTGAGAGACTCACTCATTCATCGGTGAAGGTGTGGAAGGTCCTGCATGTGTGGGGGGCTGGATACAGGGGTGGGGGGTGAGGAGCAACACTCCTGCCTCCCTGGTGTTTAGCATCTGGAGGTGGTGGTGGCGGAGCTGGTGATGTTAGTGGGAAACAGACAGTAAGCAAATCAACATGTCATCAAGAAAAAGAGCATGCAATTGAGGAAAA
Source organism: Talpa occidentalis (assembly GCF_014898055.3). NCBI lineage: Eukaryota > Metazoa > Chordata > Mammalia > Eulipotyphla > Talpidae > Talpa > Talpa occidentalis. Next base: position 70,020,274 of record NW_023601653.1, read on the forward strand.
ACTGAGAAAAGAGCTCTAAAAAAATAAATAAGAGGCAGCAACATAGAAAAATAGAAATAGAAAATGAGGAAATCTACAAATGGGTTGACCAGGGAAGGGCTGTTTGAGGAAATAACATGGTAGGTAGCTTAGCCTGCAGGGTGGAAGAGGTCGCTGTGGGAGGAGGTGGAGACAGAGGCTGGGGCACATACATCCGTGTGGTAACATGCAAGGCTGAGCAGGGGACCAGGACCAGAGGCAAGGGTGGCGGGAAGCAGAAGTCTTCAGGGCTTTCTAGGCTGGGTAAGGAATTTAGGTTTTATTTTCACAGAAATGGAAGACATCACAGGGCTTAAAGCAAGGGAAAATCACTAATTTATATTTTCCTTACTCTATTTCTTTTTTTTTTTAAGATTTATTTATTTATTTATGCATACAAGATCTGGGGTACAGGCCAGAGGTGTTGGGGGGTGGTGAGAGGATTCACCAGAGACAGAGTGGGGAGCAGAACAGGCAGACTGACTGAAACACACTGCTGAGGGGAGTAGCGGGCGAGACAGGAGAGGTCTGCTGTGCCATGTGGGTCAGCTCCTGGCCGGGGATCGAACTTGTGCTGCAGTAGTTATGGATTGCTTCAGAGTGCTGATGCTTAGCACTTTGCGCTACTAGGGAGGCCCCTTACTCTATTTCTAATTGTAAAAATAAATTTATAACACAAAATTTACCATTGTAACCATTTTTAAAAGGTTACTCTTCAATACTGTTCAGGACATTCATATTACTGAGCAGTTTCCAGAAGTCTTCATTGTGGAAAGCTGAAAATTTCTATGCCCATTAAACGATTCACTATCTCATCTACTCCCTCCCTCTAGCACCCTGCATTCACTCTTCTTTCTGTCTCTATGAACTCGATTACTCCTGGAACCTCATGTATGTGGAATCAGATAGTATTTTGTTGTTGTTGCAATGTCTTCAAAGGTCATCCACGTCAATGAAGCCTTCCTTTTTAAGGCTGAGTAATATTCCATTGTGAATAGACACCACCTTTTGCTTTTCCATTCGTATGTCAGTGGGTACTTGAGTTGCTTCCACCTTTTTGGCTATAGTGAATTATGCGGTTGTGAGCCAGTGTGCACCTATCTTTTCAAGGCCCTAAACTTAATTTTTTTTTAAATGAATGTTTTTTAAAATTTTAAAAAATTTTATTTATACTAGAATCGGGGTACAGGCCAGATGCGCGGGAGGGTGAAAGGATTCACCAGAGTCAGAGTGGGGAGCAGAACAGGCAGACGTAATGAAATACACTGCTGAGGGGAGCAGTGGGCGAGACAGGAGAGGTCTGCCTCGCCATGTGGGTATCTCCCTAGCTGGCCGGGATTGAACCCGTGCGAGGATGCGGACAGCTTCAGAGCGCTGCACTCAACTTCCTGTGCCACCAGGGAGGCCCTAACTGAATGTTTTTGAAGCTATGATACAGGAGTTTGGTAAACATTTCAAAAGATATAAAGGTACTCCGACTGGAGGAGAAAAGAGATGGGGACAATGAAAAGAGCAAGGGTGTTACCTGGTCCCAATCAGAGGTGGGGTGACTTTAGAAGTCGCTGTGATATAGATGGTATCTAAGATCACAGGAATGGCTGAGATGGTCAAGGCACAGTGTCATGAAGAAAAGGAGGGCTTGGAACCAGACCCTGATGGTAGAGTTAGAAGCCAGAGAGCAGGCAGAGATGTGGAAGGAGAAGAAAGAAACATGGTACCCAGGAGTTGAGAGAGATGAAGTGGCTAGTAGTGGACACTCATGGGAGAGGCCTAGTGCCCCCTGGGCTGGTGACTTGGACAAGAACTGTTCCAGCCTTGAGGTAGGGGCAGAGGTCGGCAGAGAGGGAATGGAGGGGTGGGGGTGCAGACAGCTCCATCAGGAAGGGGGTGCTGAAGGATGGTTGAGCTGTAGGGCAGTCCTGAGTGAGGAGAATATGGGGAAAGAGAGGAATTTTTGGTGATTTTGGACTTTAATTTTTTTAATTTATTTCTAATTTTTTAAAAGATTTATTTATCTATGCATACAAGAACTGGGGTACAGATCAGAGGTGTGGGGGATGAGAGGATTCACCAGAGACAGAGTGGGGAACAGAACAGTCAGAGCGACTGAAACACACTGCTGAGGGGAGCAGCGGGCGAGACAGGAGAGGTCTGCTGCACCATGTGGGTAGCTCCCTGGCCGGGGATTGAACTCGTGCTGCAGAGGCTGAGGATTGCTTCATAGTGCAGTGCTTAACCCCTTGCGCCACCAGGGAGACCCCGATTTTGGACTTTTAAAGGGATTTGGTACAAGACCAGCCGACGCTGAGGGGATGATGTGAAGAAGAGAAGGCAGTCAGCAGAGTGAGGCAGCTGAGGGGAAGTGAGAGGTCAGATGCCCCATGGACTGCTGGCCGGTGGGATGAGGAAGCCCTTTTTCTGTGGTACCGCAGAGTAAAGGGAATTTGGTCACAGGAATTTGAGGAAGCTCCTGAGTGATGGCTCTACGTTCTGGTAAAGTGAGAAGAAAGCTGTGAGTTCTGGGGGGAGCAATGGCCCCCTCTGAGGCGCAAGGAGAATGTGAGAGCAGCCACTTCGAAAACCTCTTAGGCTGAGCCTCCCTGGTGGTGCAAGGGGTTAAGCACAGCACTGTGAAGCTGTCTGCAGCCACTGCAACACGAGTTTGATCCCTGGCCAGGGAGCTAACCACATGGCGCAGCAGACCTCTCCTGACTTGCCTGCTGCTCCCCTCAGCAGTGCATTTCAGTCAGTCTCTCTGTTCTGCTCCCCACTGTCTCTGGTGAATCCTCTCATCCCCCACATCTCTGGCCTGTACCTCAGTTCTTGTGTGCATAAATAAATACATCTTTGAAAAATAATGCTTGTAAACATGCATCTTTGAAAACAAAAACCTCTTAGGGTTGTTGGGTGCTGTGAAGGCCACTGGAGAGTGCTGAGCAAGAAATCACACTGCTTTGCGTGTGTTTCCTCCAGCAATGCTTGGCTCTGCTGGTGCAGCCAGGACAGTTCTGGGGCTGAGGTTTTGTTATATGAGAACATATTGTGGGGATCCCTTGGGCCCCTGCCTGGGTCTAGCAGACAAGAGCACAAAGCCATACACATAGGCTTAGAGTCAGAACAGGTTCTGTTCTGTGCAGAATCTGATGCCTGCGGGTAAATCAATCTTTCATCCACCACTAATGACCAAGGAGACAGCTAAAGGAGATTTTAACAGCAGGGACCCAGCCTTTCTGTCTCTACAATGCTTTCTTTAGAAAATTGGGAAAATTACCAACCCCAGCATTTAGCATCGACAGTTTTTAGGTCAAGATGACTTAGGAAATCGAAAGGTCCAAATTTATAAAGGAAAATCAGAAGCCCCTGTCAAAAATATTTAGACTTCTTTTTTACAATCAGTGATTCATATTCTTCTACACCTATGCTGTTCTGTAACAAAGTCTATAAATGGAACTAAAATTTGTGAGTGGGGGGCCTTCTTGGTGGTGCAGGGGTTAAAGACAGCTCTATCAAGCTATTGCCAACTATTTGATCCCCGGCCGGCCAGGGAGAAACCCACATGGCACAACAGACCTCTCTTTTGCCTCGCCTGCTACTCCCTTCAGCAGTGTATTTCAGTAGATCTGCCTGTTCTGCTCCCCACTCTCTCTGGTGAATCCTCTCACTGCCTCCACCCCGCACTTCTGGCTTACACCCAGTTCTTGCATGCATGCATAAATAAATCTTTTAAAAAAAATTTGTGATGGGTGGAGCTGTTCTTATAGTGTAAAATCTGCATGACCGTTTCCTGGGTTTGAAACTTCACTTGGATTATGCAATAAACTCTTCATCTATCAATGTTTTTTTCTCCCCAATTAATAGGGTATTATTGGGGATGAGGAGGCACAGGGAAGAAGATTGGGGACTTTTTCAAGGCAGCAAATTAAATGAGGATCAATTGACTCTTGGGTGGTGGGAGAGAAGTCAGAGCAGGGCCAACCGGTTGGCAGTTTCTGGAAGAACAGGTGCAAAAAAGCATCCTTGAACAGCATGATGTATGGATGCCCGGGGAGGCGAGGCAGTTTCAAGTAGATAAGTCCCCAGGTGTGACCTGGAGTGGGTGGCGGAGATGGAAGAAGTGAACATCGTCAGAAAGAGAACCAGGAACGGGAGGCCTCAGTGACGGATGGGCCTCCCACGTGGATGCTGAGGCTGCCGGGAAGTAAGAGAGGAGAGGGACAGAGGGCAAGAGGTGAGCCAGGAGGGGAGACTTTAGGGAAGGAGGGGGTGTGGCCAGGAGGCAGGAAGATGACAGTAGGAAGGTCAGCGTGTTAAAGCTGGACACCCAGATTCTTTAGCATACTGCTAAGGTGTTCTGGGGATGACCCCTCCCTGCTCTAGGTGACAAGACAGCAAAGCCAGCTGCATAGACTTGTCTGTGAAATGGCTGTGCAGATCTGCTGCCCGCAGGTAAAGTCAGTCTCTTCAACCCCTCTAATGACCAAGGAGCGGATAAAGAAGTTTTAAACAATGCCATTCCCTGCGTTTGCTTTTCATAGTGGATTTAAAAAAAAATTTTTTTAAAGGACAGGTTTATTAGGTATAGGAGAAAGAGACATCTGCGTAGACACAGGCGGGCGGGAGAGCTGCCTGTAATTAATTGTTTAGAAAGGAAGAGATTAAATCCCAGCATTGCCTTCCTCTGAGCATAGAGATCATCCATTGTAGGTCAAAATAACCTGGAACCGGGGCCTCCCAGGTGGTGCAGCGGGTTGAGTGCTGTCCGCAGCCTCTGCAGTGCAAGTTCGATTCCCGGCCCGCCAGGGAAAAACCCACATGGCGTGGCAGAACTCCATCTGCCTGTTCTGCTCCTGGCTCTGTCTCTGGTGAATTCTCTCACCCTCCCACGCCTCTGACTGTACCCCAGTTCTTGTATAAATAAATAAATCTTTAAAAAATAATAGCATAGAACCACCCCCCCACTAAAGAATAATTACATTTTTAATGTCACCGACTCAGTGTTCCCACCTATATACACTAAATCCAAACTTGTGATGGTTGGAACAGTTCTCACAGTGTAAAAATCTGTGGGTTCAAATCCTCACTTTGATTATCTAATAAACTCTTTTTCTAACTATCCTTAAGAATTTTATTCCAGTTAACATTAAGGAGGTTTATAATGGGGGGGGGGGTCACGGGAGTAATGGTGGTGGTGGTGGTGTGTAACTTCCGGAAGCTATCCTGAGCACCCAGGAAGATGCCACTTCCTGCCCCAAAAGAATATGGAGATATGAGAATAAGGTTAAGGCTAGATTTGAGGAGGAATTTCTTTTCTTTTCTTTTCTTTTTTTAAATTCTAACCTCCCCCCTTTTTTTTTTTAAGATTTATTTATTTATACAAGAACTGGGGTACAGGCCAGAGTTGCAGGAGAGTGAGATAATTCACCAGAGAGAGTGGGGAACAGGACAGGCAGAGAGACGGAAGACACTGCTGAAGGAGCAGTGGGCAAGGCAGTAGAGGTCTGCCCCACCATGTGGGCCTCTCCCGGGCTGGCCAGGAATCGAACCCATGCCACAGAGACTGCAGACAGCTTCACAGCACAGCACTCAACCTGCTGTGCCACCAGGGAGGCCCTAGAGAAGGAATTTCTGACCTTGGCTGGTGATGAAGCATGAAGGCTGGCAGTGAAAGGAGCCCTCAGAGGTATCTTTCCTTCGTGGGGAAGTGTAGGAGCAGAACTGACCTCTGGTCCATTGCAGGGGAGGAAAAAGTAATGTTCCCTCTACCCTCTGGTATCTTGGCTGAGATACTGCTTGTAATAATAATAATAATAATAATAATAATAATAAAATAGAGTAATGGGATTAAAAACAAATAAAATTTGCTAACAAGTATTACTCTTACGTACCTGGGAGAGACCCATCCAGCAATGGCCAGGCCACTTTCTTAAGTAACATCTTCAGCCAAAGACAAAGGTTGTTGGCTGGGAAGGGAAGGCCAGTTTTGGGAGACTACCAGGAAAGACACCTTGAACAAAGGTATGATTGTTATGCAGATTAAAATTGCTAGCCTCCCCCATGGATAAAAGATCAAGAGATGTGGGCCTCCTCCTCCTCTTCCTGGCACAGAGTGGGAGACATACTCACAAATAAAGATTTTATACCCCCACACACAATCTTACCAATGTATAGCTTCTCAGAACTTTTTCTGTATCTGGTGTTTTTTAAAAATAACCAGCTCAGGACCTCCCTGGTGGTGCAGGGGTTAAAGACACAGAGCTATGAAGCTATCGCCAGCCACTGCAGCACGAGTTCTATCCCCAGCTGGACAGGGAGCAACATACATGGCGCAGTAGACCTCGTCTGCCTTGCCCACTGTTCCCCTCAGCAGTGTATTTCAGTAGATCTGCCTATTCTGCTCCCCACTCTGTCTGGTGAATCCTCTCACCCACCGCACCTCTGGCTTACAACCCAGTTCTTGTATGCATAAATAAATAAATCTTAAAAAAAAAAAAAAGAACCAGCTCAGAACAATCCTATGCCAAAGATCTATTTCAGGGTGCCAAATTGCTCCTCTACATCACAATTCTTCATTCCCCTACCTTTCTCTGATCTTTTTTGCTGTTGAGGTTTTATTCATTTGACACAAATCTATTGCGCCACAACAGATGTAGACATGTTTGTTGTAGGCACTGGGAAGAGACAGCTGCAAACCAAACAGAAAATGGAGCTCCCGCTGCCAGGAGCTGGCTCACTAGCCCAGGAATTTGTTTAGGTGTGTTTTTGATGCAAAAGTCACCGGCAGGGTGAGTTACTCAGGGCACAGCAATCTGGAAGAGTGAGTCACTCCCGAGGCTCATGGGGGTGGGGAGGAGCCGGGTGGGGTAGGGGAGGCTCTGGAAGCAAATCCGAAGAACTCCAGGACTCCGGGCAGCTGTGCCACCTGAACTAACCACTGGCTTTTCCTGAGACTTCCTGTTACCTGATCTGTAAAGGGCAATGATTATTCATTCCCCAAACTGGTGCAGAGGGGATTAAAAGTGTGCCTAAATAATTAAATGATTTGCTAAGTGCCACGGTGCCATTATTAAGTCTTTGCTTCCTTCTCTGAGGGTGGACAGAGAACTGCACCTTCCTCCCTTGGGGCATATAAAATCAAGTAATAGCCATAAAGGCTTAGCAAGTGTCTGGCATATGGCACCTGGGGTGCCAGCCACTCTCACTGGCACCTCATTCCTCTCCAGGGTACACTGGGAGGAATACTCAGGACCAAGCTGCGCCAGGAAGGGGACATAATGGGTAACTGTGCCAGCCTGGGGGTTGTGGTCGGGGTGCTGCGGTCCAGGCCTGCCGTCTGTCTGGGCCTGTCTGGGTGAGCAGGCCTCCCTCTTAGTGCCTCAGCTCCCTGGGGGTGAAGAAGGAGGAAGTCTCCCCGGATGAAAAGTCCAAAAATGAGCTCAAAATAATCTTCTGCTAAGGAGACATATTTTGGGGAGGCAAATTTTGCTCCCTACGAGAGCGCGCTCCTCTCCTCCAACTTTGTTTTTGAAAATGTTCGTATCTACAAGGAAATGGAGAAGAATGCAGGCAAGGCCGTGTCTTCCTTCAGATCACACTGTCTGGCCCCAGCTGGCCGGGCTGGCGCGGGGGCGCGGGCGAGGGCGCCCGGGCCGCGCGGGGCCTGTGGCCGCGAGGGGGCGCCGTCAGCACGGCGGGAGCGGACAGAACCCGCTTTGTGGGGCGCGTCCGGGGTGACTCACTGCGGGGGTGGGAGGATGAGTCAGCCCCGCTCGGCTTCCTGCCCTCCGTCCCTCGGCCCGCCCGCCCCCCCGCCTCCGCGCCCCGGCCGCCCCCGCCAGGCTGACCCCTGGGGTAGGGCTGGGCCGCGGGACCCGCCCTGTCCCTCTCGGCCGGCTGTCCTCGGCCCTGCCCTCTTGGGCTGCATTTTTGGCCCAGTGGGGAACCCCAGGCCTGCCCCCTCTCCTGCATTCCTCTGACCCTGCTGAGCTCCCTCACTTTCCCCCCAGCCCTCCCTGCTGCCCCTCCGGGTGTGCTGGTCTCCGGCTTGCATCGTCTCTGGGGTCAGGGCTTCAGGGAGAGCCTTTGTGTTTTGGGGACCCTTGCTGCTCCCCAGGGATTTCCGAACTGCTGCTCCCCCCGCTTCCCCGGGGCGGGGGTTCCTTTTCCGCCATGAAGCAGACGTCCCTTCAAGGGCCGGTGCGGCCAGTCCACAGGGAACCGCCGGGAACACAGGCCCTGCCTGCCCCTGGTAGGGGAAGGGGGTTGGGCCCGTTGGCATTTCCTGCGGGGAGGGACTGCTGGGCGTCCCTCACTGTCCCGCTGGGAATTGCTTCTCTCAAGAACTGGGTTCAGGGTCCGCACCTTGGCCTGGAGTGGGGCCCGTGGCACCCCTCTGTGCCGGGGCTGGGTTGTGGGTGGTAAGCCCAGGGAAGCATGCCCCCTGCCCAAGACCCCGGGCAGAGAGCCTGGTCTGTTCCTTGGGTGTTCCCGGAACACCGCCTCTTTGCAGAGAGAGTCAGAAGCCCTGGGCCCTAGCTGTGGGTTGAAGAAGGTGCCCAAGAGAGTGTCTGGCCCAGAGCCTCGGGGTGTTACAACTCGGACAGGCCTTGCAGAGCTTGGGCTGTGGCCTCACTCTGGAAGGGAATTAGCTTGTCCCAAAGCCTCAGAGAGTGAGCCCAGAGCTCCCGGGTCTGAGCCTGCACTCTCAAAGTGCATCGGAAGGGCCTAACATAAAGGTTGGAACATGGCCATCATTATTTTATAGCTATATGTTATATATACATACATACGTATATTGTGTATATGTAACATATATATGGCAGGTTTAACGTACCTATGTAAACTAATACCACCTGTATTATAAATATAATTATTGTGTGTGTTTATTTAATAAATATGTATTTATTATAGATTCATTGTATAAAATACACAGTACAGTATTATTATATCTAATAATTAATCTTTATAGGGCACTTTCTGTGTGCCAAATATTTTCCCAAGTGCCCCATGCATTAATTATCTCACTTGATTCTCACAACTCTGCTAAGACATAACTGCTATTCTGATCTCCATATGGTGACTGAGGATACAGAAGCTCAGAGAAGTTAGGTAACTTGGAAGAGATCACACAGCGAGGAACTTAAATCCAGAGACCCTGACTTGAAAGGCTGTGTGTGTGATGGGCCTCCATGGGGGTTCCAGGGTTTAAGTCTCAGCACCACGAAGCTATGGCAAGCCGCTTCAGCACAAGTTCCAACTGTTATGGGGCAACCCCGATATAAAACAGGTTGCCTGGTTGTGGGTCCTCACCCACGTGCTTAAAAGGGACTTATTAATACTCCACTACAGGCACACACAAAAGGTTAATAAAAGGTTTATTTACAAGGGAAAGGGAATTAAGGAAATGTACAACTCAGGGAGAAAATAGGGAAATAAAGTCTTTAATGCGTCCTACCCGATCCGCCGACCTGGAAATCCAAAGGCACTCTCAGAGCTGGCCGAAAGCTGCGAGCTGGCGGAGAGCCAAAATGGGGGATCCCCTCCAAAGCCCATGTATCTGGCTTTTATACCAAACCTGGCTGCTTAACCCCACCCTCAGGTCCCAGTCACCTTCCCTTTGGTGGTGATGGGATTTGGAGTTCCCAGTGTCTTTTGGCTTTGGTCTGGGGTGGGGGTGGAGTCCACAAAGCCTGTATGGAATCAGCTTTAGGACAACCTTTTCCCCCCAGCACATCCCTGGCCAGGGAGCAACCCACATGGCGCAGCAGACCTCTCCTGCCTCACCCTGTGCTCCCCTCAGCAGTGTGTTTCAGTAGATCTGCCTGTCCTGCTCCCCACTCTGCCTCTGCTGAATCCTCTCATTCTCCCTGCCCCCTGTACCCCACACCTCTGGCCTGCACCCCAGCCCTTGTGTGCATAAGTAAATAAAATAAATCTTTAAAAAAAATAAAGGCAGTGTGCATGAGACTGACTTGAGGTATTGGTGGAGTCTAGTGCAGTACTGGAAATGGTGTTAAGCTCAATGCCTGGGGAGAAGGCCTTGTCAGCTCCATCCCTTCTGCCAGTGAGAGGTCCAGAATCTGTAGTTCTCCCAGGTGCTCTGGGATGGAAGAGTCACTGAGTGTCCCTGTTGTCAGTTATCCCTGTTGCCCCAGACCTAGTCCTTGGCCCCCACCACTCCTGTAGGCCACACTTGCTGCTTTGGGAAGGTTGCCTTTAGCAGGGTTCCCATATACAACAGACTGTGGTGGATTTGGGGTTCATCAGAATCATTTGGGGAGCATGGTAAACATAGCTGGGGGTCTAAGGACCTGCGTTCTGGACTGTGTGTCTTATGCAGTGTCACTTAACTTCTCTGACCCTTAATTTCCTCATCTTTTATTTTTTTAAAAGATTTATTTATTGGGGCCTCCCCGGTGGCGCAGCGGTTGAGCGCTGGGTTGCGAATCTGCCTGCTCTGCTCCCTGCTCTGGCTCTGGTGAATTCTCTCACCCTCCCGCGCTTCTGACTGTACCCAGTGCATGTATAAACGAACAAGCAAACAAACAAACAAATAAATAAATAAAACATGCCTCTATTAAAAAAAAAAAAAAGATTTATTTATTTATGCATACAAGAACCAGGGTACAGACCAGAGGTGCGGGGTGTGTGTGTGTGTGTGCATGTGTGTGTGTGTGTGTGAGAGAGAGAGAGAGAGAGAGAGAGAGAGAGAGAGAGAGGAGTCACCAGAGTCAGAGTGGGGAACAGAACAGGCAGATCAACCAAAGTACACTGCTGAGGGGAACAGCTGGCAAGTCAGGAGAGGTCTGCTGAGCCATGTGGGTAGCTCCCTGGCCAGGGATCGAACTCATGTTGCTGTGGCTGCAGATAGCTTCATAGGTTGTGTCTTAACCTCTTGCGCTACCAGGGAGGCCCAATTTCCTCATCTTTTAGATTGGCTTATGTGTGGTTCAAATAAGGTAGTCTGGGGCCTCTGTCTCTGGTGAATCCTCTCACCTGCCAAGACTCTGGCCTGTACCCCAGTTCTTGTATGCATAAATAAATAAATCTAAAAAAAAATATTTTTTAAGGTAGTCTGCTGCCATGCTCTGGTGCCTGGATATCTTGACACCAGTATGTCAGTCAGTTGCATTTCATTGAATTGGACAAACCTGAAAGGTACGGTGCGGTAAAGAAAAGGAGAGCCAGGCTACATTTCTCAAAGGGAGGGAAAGTTTATTGCGCCCCGGGCGGACCTCACGCACCCAAGGTGGGGGTCAGTGAAGGCACGCGCGTTGTTAGGGGGATGCAGGGTTTTATAGGGCGAGGAGAGGTCAGGTGGGTAGTTGGGCTCGTATGGCGGGAAAAGTTTGTAGGGCAGGGCCTCCCCGGTGGTGCAGCGGTTGAGCGCTGGGTTGCGAAGCTGCCCGCGGCCTCTGCCGTGCCAGTTCGATCCCCGGCTGCTCCCCGGCCGCCGGAGGAGGGTCCCACATGGCGCGCAGACCTCTCCTGCCGCCCGCTGCTCCCCTCAGCAGTGTCCTTCGGTCCTTCTGCCTGCTCTGCTCCCCGCTCTGGCTCTGGTGAATTCTCTCACCCTCCCGCGCTTCTGACTGTACCCAGTGCATGTATAAACATAAATAAATAAACAAACAAACAAACAAATAAATAAAACATGCCTCTATTAAAAAAAAAAAAGTTTGTAGGGCAGGTAGAGGTTCTTTGTCTGAGACGAGACTGGTAGGGGGAGGGGGGAGGCTCATTGCCTGAATCCTCCAGGCAGGTATCCGCATTCCTGCCCCCCAGGTGGGCTTCTGGGTAGGCTTTTGCATTGCGGCCTGCTGCATGGACCTTTCAAAACCAAGCTTTCTTCTAGTTGGCAGAGGGAGGGTTGATTTGCCATTTCTCAAGGAACATCCAAATTATCAGCAGCTGGTGGTTAAAGTCCCCCCAAATGGTAGATTCTAGAGTCTCCCTTCCTTTCTCCATTGAATCAGAATGGACTCATGGAGAGCCAGCTGTGTGTGCCCAGCAGGCCGTTAAGCGCCTGAGAATTCTGATTGTTTGCTGGGAGTAAAGCCATCTACATAGAAAAAGTAGTAGGTAATGTTGGATGAGAACAGAGAATCACAAGGCCTGAAAGCTTTGGAATTTCAGAGGCAGAGTGTAACTTAATTGGCCAGAGCATAAATATTTCATGCTGAGGAGGAACTGGAACCAGACAAGCCCAGAGGATAGGTGGGAATTTGGTGGAGGGAGTAGAATGTGGGCAAAGGTGCCGGAGAGAGGATGCAGAGGGACTGGAATGAGGGGGAGACGGTGGGCTTGGCTGGCCACTCTCACCCGGCAGCTTTCCTTAGTAATACTGTTATAGAGCAACCCCGATATTAAACGGGTTCTGGCTGTGGGTCCTCACCCGCGCGCTTTAAAGGGACTTATGAATACTCCACTACAGACACACGCAAAAGGGTTAATAAAAGGTTTATTTACAAGAGAAAAGGAAATAAGGAAAATGTACAACTCAGGGAGAAAATAGGGAAATAAAGTCTTTAATGCGTCCTACCCGATCCGACGACCTGGAAACCCAAAGTCACTCTCCGAGCTGGCCGGACGCTGCGAGCTGGCGGGGAGCCCAAAAATGGAGAGCCCCCCAAAGCCCACGTGTCTGCCTTTTCTATCCACCTGGCTGCTTAACCCCACCCTCAGGTCCCAGCCACCTTCCCTTTGGTGGTGATGGGATTTGGAGTTCCCAGTGTCTTTGGCTTTGACCTGGGGTGGGGGTGGAGTCCACAAAGCCTATATGGAATTAGCTTTGGGACATCCTTTTCCTCCTAACAATTCCCCCCTTTCACTTGTTGCCACCATTTCCATGATGATGAAGATCAAATATATGGAGGTTGGGATGCAGTCTCAGATGAACATTTTGTCAGGTTCCAGTGTGAAAGAAAACCAGTCTCTCCAGGTATTTGTCCATTGTGGAAAGCAAAAGTCCTCCACTCCAGGAAAAATAGTTCATCAGTTTAAGCCAAAAAAAAAATCTGGAGGCGTTAGCCAAAACAAGACAGCAGATATGTAAAAATTACAGAAAAAAAAATCTTAAAATGGTTCAACTGATGTAAAAACACAAATTTTTCTCAACCTTGATACCAACACAGCATACAAATAGTGGTAGTAATTTTTGCTACTTATTTCAGAGTCTGTTTTTGCATAACTTCCATAGGGATTTTGTCTGTTTTAACAAAAAATTGGACATGAGTTTGATTGTGTGGCTTTGTGTGGAGTTCTTCCAGAAAGTTGAAAAATTGCTGAACCAAGAAGAGGAGAACCTGTTTGCCTTGTTTGTAGGGTTCCAGAGACCTCCAAAGAAGGTGAGGAAGCTTGCCTCCATGGGCAGGACTGGACAACCCGGCCAACGAAAATGCCCTGGTGTTAGGGGGAAAAGGCTGTCCCAAAGCAAATTCCATACAGGCTTTGTGGACTCCACCCCCACCCCAGGTCAAAGCCAAAGACACTGGGAACTCCAAATCCCATCACCACCAAAGGGAAGGTGGCTGGGACCTGAGGGTGGGGTTAAGCAGCCAGGTGGATAGAAAAGGCAGACACGTGGGCTTTGAGGGGCTCTCCATTTTTGGGCTCCCCGCCAGCTCGCAGCGTCCGGCCAGCTCGGAGAGTGACTTTGGGTTTCCAGGTCGTCGGATCGGGTAGGACGCATTAAAGACTTTATTTCCCTATTTTCTCCCTGAGTTGTACATTTTCCTTATTTCTTTTTCTCTTGTAAATAAACCTTTTATTAACCCTTTTGTGTGTGTCTGTAGTAGAGTATTCATAAGTCCCTTTAAAGCGCGCGGGTGAGGACCCACAGCCAGGAACCCGTTTAATATCGGGGTTGCTCTATAACACTGGTACCCTTGAGAAGAGGAAAGCCCAGGTGGAGTCTGATGAGACCAACTTTGTACCTGAAGCATACATCGACCGGATGCCACCGGTTCGCTCTAATCCTGTGTGGAGTATTTCAACAAAGCCAGCTAAAAATTGCTGTTAGTTATTTTCTGCCCTGTGATTTTATGCAAAAATAGGAAAAATGGTTTAAAAGTAGATTTAATTTACAAACTTTTGCTATGTTGTTAAAGTTTGGGATCAAGGTTGAGAAAATTCGTTTTTACGTCAGTTGAACCATTTTAAGATTTTTTCCCCTGTGATTTTGATATATTTGCTATCTTGTTTTAGCTAATGCTCCAAATTTTTTTCTTTTGGCTTGGATAATGGACTATTTTTAAGTAATGAAACTGTCATACTGGACATTCATGGACAATGCTGCTGACTAATTGTTGCTTCTCTTACACACATTGTAACCCTGAAAAAAAGACTGTCTCCTAAAATTACACCATTACATCTGTGCCACCATAGATATGGTGGAATAAAAATTAAAAGGGGAGATTGCAACAGGGTGGTCCCCAGGAAAGGGGGAGGTTCCCTGCCCCACCCAAGGGAGGGTGGAGCTGAGCAGGAAGAGGAGAAGCTGGAGAAGAGACTGAGGAAGGAAGCAGGATGGAGCCAGAAGGAGACCTGGAGGAGGCGCGTGGAGCCTAGAGACACGTGAAGAAACTGTGCTTGTCTTTTGGTCGTGGACTGGGTGACACAGATGTGGGTGAGACCCGTGGGGAGGTGACCATGGCAGCTTTTATCTTGATGTTGATTTTGCTCTTTTCCTTCCGGGCTTGTCCGGTTGTTTGTGACCCTTTTCTGTGGGTCCCCACTGGAAGATGCTTTAGACTTGTGGCAGGCTTTGGGGCTTTGCTCTGGGCCAATCCCATTTGGATGGACTTTTACCCACGAGGGGACGGGTAACTTTGGGTGCTTGATTTAGAAACTAGACTCTTTGCCTTACCTATATTGTTTCCTAGTTTTATTAAAGTTCCTTCCCATTAAAGTCTCCTATGTTTTGTGTTGATGCGGCGGATGGCAGAACCCATTTAGAATAGGCAGGTTTGCGGGGTTTGGGCTGCCCCTCTCCCTGTCCTATAACAATACAGGCTCATCAAGACTGACCCAGGCATGGAAGCCTCTTGGGCACCAGCATCAAAAAATCGTGTCATAAAGCAGTCACTTGCCTTTCCTTTGCTTTTCTAAATGATAAGACACCCTTCTTCCGGAGTTGCTTCCAAAGGCTGTCCTGGTGCCCTGACCTTCTGGAATCTGCTGCATGCCATTTTTGGTCCATTTACAAGGAAGGCCAAGCACCAGTCCCTGCTTCCCACCCCACCAGCAGGGGCAGAGGCAGGGGTGGGGGCAGGGGCAGGGCAGACACAGTCTGCAGTGTCCTTATGGCATCAACACTAGGAAAAGTCCTTGTTGACAACAGTCTAAATGTGTCAGGTTGCTGGGTCACCCCCCTCCAACAGCTCCCCTGAATCCCTCTCTACTTCACTCTGGGTTCTCTGGCAGCCCCCACTCCCCACCTCCTCCTTCTGATACTTCCTCCCCACGGCTCCCTCCCCAACATCACGTAGCATGCCCTGGCCCTCCGATGAAAGCCACCATCCGTTATTCTCGTAAAATCTCTCCTTGGGAAAGGATGCAGTAAGGGAAATCACTCTGTTTGGGGCCAAGGAGGAAGGAAAGAGACGGGAGTGGAGTGGGCTGGTGATGGAAAAAATGACTTCCAGCCCTTCCCTGGCTTGGGCCTGGAAGGCAACTCAGACGGGTTGCTCTGGTGATGGGAAGACTTTCTCCTCCCCTCGGCACTGCGGAATGTGTGGTGTTATTCTCCTCCCTACTCTGATCCTCTCAGGCCAGCCCTGGGGTGGAGTCCAGACCCCCAGCTGCTTGGGGCTAGGCTTCCCAACCTGACCGAAGATAAATAAGCTGCCGATTACTCCCTTCATGCTTGCAAAGCTCGCTGCCCTTTCCAACCTGCTCTGTGCCCCGCCAACAAGGAGGATGAGAGCGAGCAGAACAGGATCCCTCTGGACTGCTGATCGCCAGTGCTTGGGGCCTCTCCTGAGGACCACCGCCCTGTCAGGCAAACTCTGGGCAGCTCCGGGCCTGGCTACCTCTTCCCAGGGCTTCCTCAGGCCTCAGAACGGCAGTACCCCCAGCTCTTGCTGGTCCCAGGCTGCTTCACCCTCCCTGCTTGGTTTCCTTCCACCCTGCCTGCTTCTCTGTGATTAGCCGCTCCATTAAACTCTCCTCAGTCACCCACTTTGGGGAATGTTCTATTTGCTGCTGAGACCCTGCCTGATACAGCAACTGTCTAAACAATGAGGAAAGAAAGAAATAAGGCCGGGTCTTAGGTCTTCTTTCTCTGTGGTCTGGCTCAAGCAGGGACCCGTGAGGGTGGAGGGGAGCCTCCTGGGTGTAATTTGAGATGAATCCAGAGGCTGTCCTGCCCTGAAATAGCTAGGCCGAAATCCTGAAGTTAGAGGGACACATCTCTGGATTAAAAACGGTCTCTTGTAAAGCTAGCCAAAAAACGACTGACTCAGAGGGAGAGAAGAGAGCACCCCCCGTGTGTTCTCTGGGCCTTTTAGAAACATGGAGGTGTTCCTTTGGCCACAGACATGGAAATCTAGAAGAGTGATGTAGATGTCAAGAGAATGGGGTCCTTTGGAAAAGGAATGCCCCACATGTTACCATGGCAACACGGGAAGAGTCTACGATTTATCCAGCCTGTAGTTGACACCGTTGTAAACAAAAAGTAATGGGCCAGAGGGTCTTGCCCAGAGGACCCATGTTCCTATTGAGAATATTAAGCACTCTAGGAGCTGAGATAACTTCCTGCAATGTGTGAAGGAAAATGATCAGAAAAAGAAGTAGCATAAGAGAGAGGCACTTGGGTTCAACTGCTGTGCCAGCCTGTTCCTGGCAGAGAAACACTTTGTGAGAACCTGGGTAAGAGTCTGAGCGCCTGGGACTGACTCAATTCATGTTTATAGGTGTGGAGGACAAAAAAGAAAACTCTCTGTTGAAAAATAAGTTTCTGGGCCTCCCCTGATGGTGCAGGTGGTTGAGCACAGCACTGTGAAGCTGTCTGCAGCCTCTGCAGTGCCGGTTCAATCCCGGCCTGCCGGCGAGGGTCCCACATGGTGTAGCAGACCGCTCCTGTCGCGCCCGCTGCTCCCCTCAGCAGTGTATTTCGTCAGTCTGCCTGTTTTGCTCCCCATTCTGTCTCTGGTGAGTCCTCTCACCCTCCCGCACATCTGGCCTGTACCCTGGTTCTTGTATAAACAAATAAATAAATCTTTAAAAAAAAAAAGAAAAATAAGTTTCTTTGTAAAGATCCCACGTCCCTAGGAAGGTGAGCACATTGTCATTGCTCAACATGCCTTAGTTTCAGCAGATTAGAAAGAGGATTAACCTTCAGCTTCAAAAATGCAAGGACAATGTTTGTGTTTATTGTGTAGATATGGGGTGCGGGCCTGGTGAAGAGTAGGCTTAAATAAATAGCTGCTGAAGAAATTCATTCACCAGATGTTTCTGGAGTACCTACTGTGTTTCAGGCCATGTTGTAGGTGACACACTAGTCAGCAAACAAAGATCCTCCTTAGGCAGAGACAATAAATTAGATATATGGTCATTTTATATATGTATAATCATATATGTCCATTTTCTCGATATAAATATATACACACACATAATACATGCATGTACACATGCATGCATGCGCTTGGAATATGTGAATGCCACAGCAGAATAAAAAGATCAGGGCTTTAAAAATGAACAATATGTAAAATATATATAAATTTTGGGCCTCCCTGGTGGTGCAAGGGATTATGCACCGCACTATGAAGCAATCCGCAGCCTCTGCAGCACGAGTTCGATCCCCAGCCGGCCAGGAAGCAACCCACATGGCGAAACAGACCTCTCCTGTCTTGCCCACTGCTCCCCTCAGCAGTGTATTTCAGTTAATCTGCCTGTTCTGTTCCCCACTCTGTCTCTGGTGAATCCTCTCAACCCCTGCGTCTCTGGCCTGTACCCTGGCTTTTGTATGCATAAATAAATAAATCTTGAAAAAAACCATAAATTTTAAAAATGAGGGAAAACACACACACACACACACACACACACACACACAAAGATTAGGGTGTGTATCAGGAGTGCCAGGCCAGTGTGACTAAAATTTTATGTAGGGTGAAAAGGTGACGTTTGAGCAGACCTGCAGGAGTGGTGAGATAGCTCTGCCCCTGTCAGGAGGGGAGTGAAGCTCACAGGAAATGGTCAGGGCAAAGGACCTATGGATGGAGCCTGCCTGGCACCAGGAAGGAGCAATGAAAAGATCCATCTGTCTGCAGCTGAGTGAGTGGTTTGCTGCAACACCATTTTGCTTCCTTTTCCAGGCCTGACCTACCTTTCAGGGCGTCTTTCCCAGCCTGAGGCCTCCAAGGCCTGCCGCTGTTACCAGGCAAACTCAGGAGAAGCGGGGATGACCTGGTTTGTGAGTCCTCACCCGTGCACTTAAGTATATTAGTAGCAGGCACACAGAGAGAAATAAGAAAAAGGATTTAAAGGGGTTTATTTACATGTGGTGTGAGAAAAGGGGGTGTTAAGAAGGGGAAGAAAATGTCCTGCCTGATACGTGGCTGGATGCTGTCTGTCCTACCTGTGGGTAGCCAAAGAAAGAGAGCGGTCCACCTGTGCTCATTGTTTTCTGACACCACCTGGTGGCTCCACTCTGCCCCTAATTCCCAGAGCCCCATTCAGGGAGTCAGGTGGAGTCCAGAAAGCCCCCCCTTCCACTATCAAGTTAGCTAAGACTGCCATCCACTGACCTGGAGGCTGTTCCTCAGTTTCTTTCTTTCTTTCTTTCTTTCTTTCTTTCTTTCTTTCTTTCTTTCTTTCTTTCTTTCTTTCTTTCTTTCTTTCTTTCTTTCTTTCTTTCTTTCTTTCTTTCTTTCTTTCTTTCTTTCTTTCTTTTCTTTCTTTCTTCTTTCTTTCTTTCTTTCTTTCTTTCTTTCTTTCTTCTTTCTTTCTTTCTTTCTTCTTCTTCTTTCTTTCTTTTTCTTTCTTTCTTTCTTTCTTTCTTTCTTTCTTTCTTTCTTTCTTTCTTTCTTTCTTTCTTTCTTTCTTTCTTTCTTTCTTTTTTAAGATTTATTTATTCATGCATGCAAGAACTATGGCACAGGCCAGAGGGGTGTGTGTGTGGAGGGCGGGGTGTGTGTGTGTGTGTGTGTGTGTGTGTGTGTGAGAGAGAGAGAGAGAGAGAGAGAGAGAGAGAGAGAGAATTCACCAGAGACAGAATGGGGGAACAGAACAGGCAGACTGATGAAATACACTGCTGAGGGGAGTGGGCGAGTCAGGAGAGGTCTGCTGCACCATGTGGATTGCTCCCTGGTGGGCCAGGGATTGAATTTGTGCTGCAGAGTCTGCAGATAGCGTCACAGTGCTGTGCTTAACCCCTTGTGCCACCAGGGATGCCCAGTTCCTCAGTTTCTTACACCACCTCTTTGGAGAACCTCACTGAGCCCCGTAACGCGATTCAGACTTCCTCTGCCCCTCTTGCTCTACGCAGTCAAATTGCCTCTTTCTTTAGCGCAGCTGATTTCAGAAACACTAATGAGAAAAATCAAAGGCTTCTAACAAATGAGATAAATGTGCTTCCTATGAGTTTTCTTTTTTTAATTGTATCATTTTCCATTGAGGTTACATTGGTTTATAACACTGCATATGATTTAGGGTAGATGTATGCTACCACACCACACCCACTACCAAAGCACCCATTGTTCTCCTTTGCTCCCTCCCCTCTCCTTGCTCCTAGGAGTTTCCACAGTGGATCTTTTATAATCGACCCCCATGTTGGAGAAACCTAATGCAGTGTAAGAGACTGTGTGAAAGACAGCTGCTGTTTGGTCCAAGATGGTAATGGTGGAGGCCTGTGAACTCACACCTTCCCACAGATAAGCCAAGTCTACCAGGTCCTTGGAGCAACTCCTTTTGAAAAAAACCATGGCTTCTGCACACTGAGTGAATGAGAAAACCCTCACATTGAAATGGGAGATAGGGCTGAGACACAATCTTCCCAGGGACCCTGCCCTCAGCATTGTGACATGTGATCAAGAAGGGACTCACCACTTCCAGTTGTGAAGGGTCTGGACCCAATGTCTTATACCCCAGCTTTTAAGACTTCCACCTGACGGACAGGTCCCCAAATTACCTAGCTCTGAAAGCCAATGGAGTTTGATCTACAGGGCCCATGGTAAACAAAGAAACAGTTATTAACCGCCTATTCCTCCAGGACTCAGTGCAGAGAGAGCAGACAGAAAGGCCTATTTCCCAGCCCTCCCCTGAAAGAGTCTATTTGCATACTTTTAAAGCCACTTCTTGAGGGCCAGGCTTTTAATTCAGCACACACCAGTACTGACCATGGTCTGGGAAGCGGGCGGTCTCTATATTCTCCTTTGGCCCCTTCCAGGCGGCTGTATCCCTGGAAGAAACTTGTGGTGCCCTAGTTTTGGCAGCCAACCTTGTATTCTTACTCCCACTTCTCAGATGAAGAAACAGCGACTTGAGGTTAGGGGACTTTCCTAGGATCATATCACTAGTAAGGACCAGAGAGAGAAATAAAATCTAGATCTTTCTGATTTCAAACCCCATGCTTTTCTTGTGGTTGATTGATCTCTATTTCTGTGTCCATGGATTGTTCAAAATCTCCAAATATTTTCATCACTGCTGGAGTCCTGGCAAAGGTATCTAGTGGGGTGGCTGCCAGAGGCGGGGACGGACATAGGGAGGTGAGGACAGACATGGAGAGGCGAGGGAGCTGTGTGCCTGTGTGGGCCCTTTGTGGCCATGTATTTATAAATCTAGACCTCCTCCCTTATAACAAATTTTGGGACTGTTTCTCCTGGCTCTGAGGCTCAGGGAAGGCATCCTTGCCTCTGTTCACAGGAACACATCCAGCAGAGGCAGCGCTGGGGGTCAGGTGAGGCCAGCTGGGAGGGGTGATGAAGGCTGCTGGATAGGAGGTGTAAGGGTGGAGAGGCATAGCGCCCCCCAAGCCCTCTGGATTCTTCTCTTAATAGTCAAACAATCGACTTAGCATCAGGCAAATTAGTAGGGGAAAAGAACAATTTGATTACATACATATGGAGAATCTATATGATATAAGTGCTAAAGTCAGTGGAGGCAAAATGAGCATATTTATCCTGAGTGAAGGAATAGGATGGGGCCTGGGGCTTCAGAGAAGAGAGGAGGGGGACTCACTTGATGAGGAGAGGGTGACTCCTATGACAAAGACCAGATGCTGCCTCATTAGATGTTTGCTCTGCTGTATAGACATGTTTCTCTAACAGAAAGATTACTCCTGGTAAAATCATAATTCTGAGTAATAAACCCAATTTTCATTCTTCTAGGAAGCTGAGGGAGTGGTCAAAGTTTCTCAGGAGTCTGCAGGGCCTCTAATGACCTCAGCTCAAAAACCCAAACTCCAAAGCAACAGGTCTTGGGAAAGCCTGTTCTGGCATTTTTAAAAAAAGATTTAATTAATTAATTAAGCAATCAATCAATTAATTATTTAATTTATTTATTTATACAAGCACTGGGTATAGTCAGAAGCATGGGAGAGTAAGAGAATTCACCAGAGCCAGAGCAGGGAGCAGAACAGGCAGACTGACGAAATACACTGCTGAGGGGAGCAGCGGGCAGCAGGAGAGGTCTGCGCACCATGTGGGACCCTGGCCCAGCGGGCCAGGATCGAACCAGCGTTGCAGAGGCTGTGGGCAGTTTCGCAACCCAGCGCTCAACCGCTGTGCCACCAGGGAGGCCCCTGTTCTGGCATTTTGCGGAGGCCTGGTCTTCAGAGGTGTCTGTGGATATGTTGTCTTTTTGTCCTCCTGAACCGCGGGGCCCGTGTCCTTTGGCTTTAGATGGTCGCTTCATCATCGGCGCCCACTCAGGGCTGCCCCACTACAGGCTGGGCAGTGCCTGGGATGGGCTTTGTGTTAGGGCTGTGCCCACAGGGGAGTGATGACCACGGGCTGGGCCTTCTGTGAGAGGGAGCAGATGCAGGGGGATGCCCAGAAAAAGCAGGAAAAGAAGGCAGCCCAGTAGGCAGGGTGATCCACCCAGGCTCTACCGTCCTGGGACCTGAGCCCTGTGCCTTCCTGAAGTCCGAGACCCACTGGCTGGCTGGTCCTGGGTTCCCTGGACGCTTTCAGTCTTCATTTTAATTTTTTTATTTTTTAAGGATTTATTTACTTATGCATCCAAGAACTTGGATAAAGGCTAGAGGTGTGGTGGGTGAGAGGATTCATCAGAGACAGAGTGGGGAACAGAACAGGCAGACTGACCGAAATATACTGCTGAGGGGAGCAGCAGGTGAGACAGGAGAGGTCTGCTGCGCCACATAGATTGTTCCCTGGTCTGCTGGGGATCCAACACCTGCTGCAGTGGCTGCGGACAGCTTCACAGTGCTGTGCTTAACCCCTTGCGCCACCAGGGAGGCCCTCAGTCTTCATATTTAGACCCGAGTGAGAGTTGCTGAGGCAACCAACAAGACCACTGAGGATAGTCCCTGAGGCCCTGTGGAGCCCGTTGTGGTCTACCCCTTCACAATCACAAGGGTGTGGCAGGCAGGCCTGGGGCGACCCACAGTCGGTCACTGGTTCCTGTGTCTCACAGGGAGGCCTCAGGGCTAGAGCCTGCTATGGGGGAAAGATCTGGACTGGAAGTTAAGGGGGACAAGAAGGCAGACTTTGGCCAGAGGCTTGCTGAGGCATCTCCATATTTTAACTTTTCTAGCTCCAGGTCCACTTTCCAGACACTCTGGACACACCTCACAAGGGGGATTCTAGTCAGGACATTCCACATAGCCCGGTTGTGGGGTATGTTTTAAAGGTCATGCATTATTCATAATAGTCAACGCACCATTTACTTATTTAACTGTCAAAATTTAAAAGACATGAAAGAGACTCCACTGAAAGTCTCCTTCCTGTCTCCCAGCCCCTGTTGTTGAGCTGACAGCTTCCTTCCAGAAATGTTCTATGTGCACATAGCAAATACCCTCCTTCCATTTATTATACTCATGTCAGCCTACTTTCCCCATTGTTCTGCACCTTGTGAATAGTTAACTTTTAGTTAGTTAACTATTTCAGTTAGTTAACTAACTTTTAGTTAACTAACTTTGACCTTCTCTGCTTACTCCCATCCACTTCTTCATTCTCAGTTGATGATGTCATCTCTACCTCAGGGAGTAGAGGGAAGGTGGTTCCCCAGCCTCCAACCCATTTACTGGCTTCTGTCCCATCTCCCCTCTTTCCCGCCCTCTCTGGGGCTCCTGACACCTTCTGCCTCCTCCCAGTAGCTCTATAGCTTATTTATACTTTCTCCCTTTTGTCCCCAAATCCTCAATCCTTTATTTATACATACAAGAACTGGGGTACAGGACAGAGGTGCAGGGGTGGGGATGAGAGGACTCACCAGAGAGAGTGGGGAGCAAAACAGACAGACTGACTGAAATACACTGCTGAGGGGAGCAGTGGGTGAGCCAGGAGAGGTCTGCTGCACCATGTGGGGAGCTCTCTGGCTGGCCATGGATAGAACTCGTGCTGCAGTGGCTGGCGATAGCTTGATAGCACTGTCTTTAACCCCTGTGCCACCAGGGAGGCCCCCACTTCTATCCCTCTTGAGGGCAGATATGAGATCATCTCTATAACAGGGTCGTCTTGGTCACTTGCATTCCAAAGCATCTTTCTGGCAGGGCAAGAAGGGGTGAGCCCTGCACCGAGACCTCTAGGGAGGTGTGTGTGTTCCAGTGGGTGATCATGTATGCCCCAGCGTATACTTGCAAGCGTTTGTGCACATGTGTGTGGACACATGGGTGCCCCCTTTTAGGAAGACCTGCAGGAGCACCCAAGTGCAGAACCCTAGAATTTGATTGGTAGGTCTGGGGTCCGTCTCACTAACAAGCCTGGGGCGCTAACCCTCCCTCAGGTTATTTCCTCCACATAAAAATGTATGACAGGAATATTCTTTGGATTGTTGAGAGCATGGAATGAGGACATGTTGAGGAAATATCTTATGGACAAGCCTTGGGGGTGAGAGGTTATGTTCAGCCTCACATTTTCCCTAAGGACACCTCTGACCTCTGCTTACTCCATCCACCTCTTCATTCTCAGTTGATGATGTCATCTCTACCTCAAGGAGTAGAGGGAAGGTGGTTGCCCAGCCTCCAATCCATTTATTGGCTTCTGCCTCATCTCCCCTCTTTCCCGCCCTCTCTGGGGCTCCTGACACCTTCTGCCTCCTCCCAGTGGCTCTACAGCTTATTTATACTTTCTCCCTTTTGTCCCCAAATCCTCAAGCTCCACATGCTCAGAATTTCCCTCTCTGAAGAACTAAAACCTTCCTTCACTCCACAGTATCTCTACTACTATTTTCTCATCCATTCTAGAGTCAAACTTCTCAGAAGATTATACTCAACTCAGTGCTTTCACCTCCTCTGTTTTAGTCACTTCTCTACCAGTCATATGCTTTTTTCTTATTAATATATATTTTTTTCTTATCAATACAGTATTTATTTGTCTTCCCTCTGTCTAACCCTGAGCCAACCACTTTCCTCAGGCTGCCTGAGGAGGTACAGGCCAAGAATATTACAGGGTATGGGCCTCCCTGGTGGCGCAAAGAGTTAAGACACAAGCCATGAAACTATCTGCAGCCGCTGCAACACGAGTTCGATCCTCGGCCAGGGAGATACCCACACGGTGCAGCAGACCTCTCCTGACTTGCCCGCTGTTCCCCTCAGCAGTGTATTTTCAGTCAGTCTGCCTGTTCTGTTCCCTACTCTGTCTCTGGTGAATTCTCTTGTATGCATAAATAAATAAATCTGGGAAAAAAAAAAAAGGAGAATACAGGGTAGATGAGACATGGGAGAAAGAGCTATGGGAGGTGGAAGTGGCCCCTTCACACCTTCTCAGGTCCAAGAGGATGAGAGAAGCCATCACAAAGGAAAAGAGCCCTTGGCCTCCAGAGGGACAACCCTAGAACAGTACAAGAGAAGAACTATTGCTTCAGAGGAAGGTTCCTAGCCTGACCAATGATGAGGCTCCAGGTAGCCCCAATTCATGCCCCAGAGTTAGCCACCCTTGTTAGAGGAATAGTCCACCCCCTGATTTTTACATACTCCACTCCCATCTCCACTCATGCCATGGACATGACGTCCTGAATGTGGGCTGCTGGGAACTAGGGGCAGAGTTCAGCAGCCGTGCTTGATGAACACATCCTGCTCTTGCTCTTGCCTTTTTAGCTCTGACTTGTACTTGGATATTGCTGAAAGGAGACACATGGGAGGAGAGATTTCTAGAGACACTTGGAAGAGATAAGTTGGAAGCAAGTCATGGGTGAGAAACACGTAGGGAGATTCTCCTCCTCCACAGCAGAGACGATGACAGCTGCTGTCTTGACCTCATGTTGGAATATGTGGTATATTTTGAATTGAGTCTCTCCTGTTCTAGCCTAACCCGTTTTTTTGGTGGTATCTTTGCCAGAAGTTACCTTAGACTTTTGGGCCTCAGCAGCCAGCAGTCAATAGGCTGGGCATTTGCCCACAAACAGATGGGTAATTTTTTTGAGTTTTACTGGGAAACTGTTTTTTGAAATTCTTTCTTTTCTCTCCCACTGTGCACACCAGCTCTGTTAAAAATTTATCACATCAAGAGTCTGCTTCCTTTGCTTTTATAAGCATGGATAGTTGCCCTATTAGAGTATGCACACTTTAAGAGTTTGAGGTCTTTGGTACCTCTTGGGTTGTGCATACTGACATCCCACCCATTGAACTTGGCTACTGTGTCACATCCCCAGAAATGATGCTGGCATGGAAGCTGCTGCTGCGAATAATGAGGCTAAGGTGTGGGGCTGCCAAGCCGCTGTCAGCGTCGGGTGGTTTTGACACCACAGCAGATAGAGATGGCTCAGCACAGAGAGGTGCTTCTGATCAATGAGGGGATGGAGATGAACTTGGGCTTGGCACAGACATATGTTTTCAGGTGGTGCAGAGAAGTCCTGTTATTTTTTTTAATGAAACACTTATTAAGCTGTTTTAGGTGCTAAGCACTTGTAAGTAGTGATTCATTGCATTCTCACAACACCCCACAGAAGTAGGTACTATTACAACCCATTTTATAGATGAGGAAACTGAGAGGTAGAGTGTGATCACACTGTGCACAAGCCTCACACAAGGAGTCTATGGAAATGCTGGTTTTGAAGGCAACTGCCTCCAAGGCCTGTGTGCTGAGCCACGTCACCATTTGCCTCCTATGTGCAGGAGTCCAGGGAGTGGTTCACAGGCACAAGGCCAACCATGGTGGCTTGTCCACTCAATGGCACTTTTCAGACATTCTCCAATGGGAGGGTGCAGCTGTGCCTTTCTCAGCTACCTCCATCCTACGTTGGCTTGGGACACTTTGGTTCTTTAATTCTTGCTCTTCATTTTTTTTAAAAAAAAAGATTTATTTATTTATGCATACAAGAACTGGGGTACAGGCCAGAGGTGCAGGGGGTGAGAGGATTCACCACAGGCAAAGTGGGGAGCAGAACAGGTGGCATGACTGAAATACACTGCTAAGGGAACAGAGGCTGAGCCAGGAGAGGTCTGCTGCACAATGTAGGTCATATCCCTGGCCGGGGATCTAGCTTGTGTTGCAGGGGCTGCAGACAGCTCCACAGTGCTGCATCTCAATCCCTTGTACCACCAGGGAGGCCCTGGAATTGAAAATTTTGAGGGACATGGCATCATGTGGACTCCCCATGTTCATTGTCTTTAGCAACCTCCAGGGAGGTTGCCTCGGAATTTGGCATGAACTATGCCACCATTTCCAGGTCTCGAATTCCTTCTCTCCAGATGACTGGTTCTGTTCGGTTAGCCACCTCAGTCACTGCATTGTTCTTTGCTTTGTGCTCATAAGCCTACATAGAAATCAGCTTCATCTGGGGCCTCCCTGGTGGTACAACTTATGAAGCTGTCCACAGCCTGTGTAGCACAAGTTCGATCCGTTGGCCAGGGAGCAACCCACATGGCGCAGCAGACCTCTCCTGACTCGCCTGCTGCTCCCCTCAGCAGTGTACTTTGGTCAATCTGCCTGTTCTGTTCCCTGCTCACCCCCACACCTCTGGCCTGTACCCCAGCTCTTGTATGCATAAATAAGTAAATCTTTAAAAAAAAAAATTCAGCTTCATCTAGAACATAAACACTTTCACATTTGGGAGCTCCTCCTGGTTCCAGAGAGCCTGTTTATAATTAGCAAAAATGGCCTGGGACCACAGCCTTCCAGATATTTATTGTAGGAGTCTCTTCACTTCTCCTAAGCAGCTGCCACAGGTTCCAAAATGGCAAAGTGAGGCAAGAGTCTTGGCTCTTGTTGCTACTCATCCTCCTCATTTGCATGTCACATAGATATTCCAACTGCCCGTGGCCTACTGAATGTAGGCCATGATTAACAATTTGCATTTTTTTTCATTTGGGAAACTTACTTTCCAGACACTTGTTTTTCACTGTGTCAAGTGTCCTTCCTCACAAATTCCTCCTGCTCAGTTAACTCCTTTGTGACATCTTGGTTCTCTGCTTAAACATCACTTTCTCAAAGGGTGTTTCCTTTGGTCCCTTCTGGACCTGGGTTCAAATCCTGCCTCCACTGCATATAATAGCAAGTTCTTGAAAAAGTTCCTTGACCAGTTTTTCATTGACAGAGGTGCCTGAAACCACATGGCATGGTGTGAAGGGGTAGAGCACTGGTCCTAGTTCTGTCCCTTCACTGTCCTGGCGCAAATAGCCTTCCTCTCTGTTTTCCGTTTGCAAAATGAGAGCCTCGACAAAACCTTTCTAAGGCACTTCTTTCTTTAAACCCTTAAATTCTATGTATGTGCTTCAGATTTTACCACTGGACATTCCACCCAGCAGGGACTATCTATCCCTAAGGAAATTGATGGTGAGGTTTCACCCCGCAACCCCATATCCATAACAGAGAAGCTGTTTATGTTAATGAAGCAGCCTGCGCTAGAATCTGCCATGCCCATTCAGAAGCTGCTTCAGGAATCATGTTAACTCTGGTTACTTCCCACTGACAAGCTGATAAGACTCACTCCTGATAAGGCCCCACACTTTCTGCGCAAAGCTTATCTCCTTTCAGTTTCTTAGCACTCGTGCAGACCATGGCCTTGATTGAATACCTGTCCTGAAAGTTGGATGTGGTGAGGGGCTATACAGACCTAATAGGATGTAGAAACACACACACACACATGCACACACACACAATTATTTATTTTAAGGAATTGGCTTATGTATATATGGATGTGGGCAAGTCTAAAAGCTGAAGTTTAGGCTGTCAGAATGAATATCCAGGGAAGAACTGATGTGATTCAAGTCTAAAGGATGCCTGCAGCAGAATTCCTTTTTTGCTGAGGCGGGTGTGTGTGTGTGTTAGTCTTTTGTTCCATTCAGACTCAGCTGATTGGGCGAGGTCCAGCCACATTATGGAGGGCAAACTGCTTTACTCAGTGTCCACAGATTTAAATGTCAGTGTCATCTAAAACACCTTCACAGAATAATATTTGACCAAATATCTGGCTATGTGGCCTAGCCAAGTCAACACATAAAATTAACCACCACAAGGGTTTTCTGTGTAATTTTGACAATGTGTGAGAAGGCGTTGCGGCTTCCCACTGACCCACTGATGATGATGAAACAGGCCCAGAGAGGTGGAAAGGTGGGCTCAGGGCCACAGAGCTGTGGTGACATGCAGTCACCACAGAGTATCTTGTGCATACTGGACCTGCGGCTGCTCTCTTGCATTAAACATGTAACCAAATTGTGACAGAACAGAGAGGTATGAGGTCATCAGGTCGTTATTAGAACTAAATTAGTGGTATAACACACTTTCACCAGAAAGGAGGCATCTGGGCAGCTGGCTCAGCCTACCTTTCAATATCTAGGTGGGATTGGCGCATCCCTTCAGTGCCCAGTGTGGAAAGTCTAGTGTCTTCCACAATAATTAATTAATTAATTAAAAATTTTTTGGAGTTTAAATGTATTTTATTTTTGGACAACCTACAAGACACGTTTTTCTTCAAAACAATGCTTCTACTCCAAATAAGTCAAAGTCAAAATAAATGAGCTCAAGATATCAGTCCTATTTGTCTGTTGTATGAATGAAAAGCAGCAGCCAGCTGTGGGTTAACGTTTTCTAAACCACCATCCATAAAGAAAACCACATATGGGGTCACACTGTCCTCATGGTCTTCCAGCAGAGCAACCACACCACCTGGATCCATGTCTTCACCAACAAAGAACTGGTAGTTTTTTTTTTTTTAAGGTTTATTTATTTATGCATACAAGAACTGAGGTACAGGCCAGAGGTGTGGGAGGTGAGAAGATTCACCAGAGATGGAGTGGGGAACAGAACAGGCAGATTGACTGAAATACACTGCTGAGGGGAGCAGCGAGCAAGTTAGGAGAGGTCTGCTGTGCCATGTGGGTAGCTCCCTGGCAGAGGATCGAACCCTGCTGCAGTGGCTGCAGATTGCTTCATAGGTTGCGTCTTAACTCCTTGTGCCACGAGGGAGGCCCAGAACTGGTAGTTTTGAAACTAGCAAGGTGTGCTTTTTTTGTTCTGCAGCTCCTGTCCTCAAAGACGTTACTCTCTCTGTCACTGTTCCTCAAGTTTGCCTTGCATGGATCTCATATCATCTTCGATGTGCTTCTCCTAGGCTTCTCTTGTGAAACTGGTTTCCTGCAAGTGATGGCTTGTGACAATATCAACATCAATGAGTGCTGTGCTCTTGGTACCTTTGCCTTCCTGGCCTTCAGTGGAGGCATTTCCACCAATGAGGAGTCATCAATGTTACAATGTTTTCCTCTGTCCTGCTGATCATGTTCCCCTCCAACTCCAGTTACAGCCCATCCTCCATCTCTCCAATCTTGTTGATGTCAGAGAACATCTCATCATGGCTGATGAGGCTTATGAGGTCTGTGAGAATATTTTAGATGAGGCTGACATTTAAATCTGTGGACACTGAGTAAGGCAGTTTGCCCTCCAATCTAACCTCCTCTGAGCACAAAAAGGAATTCTTTACCTCATCATGGCCGGTGCCAATCATGATGATGGCTTGAGGGAGATGAGGGGTCTGGAGCTCAAAGTGAGTGTGGTGCAGCCAGAGCAGCACTGGGGGGAAAGGAGAGTGGGTAGAAAAAATGAAATAATTTAAAAAATATTAATTTTATTTTGTAATGTTTAATCAACACTCCCCAAGATTCTAAGATTGTCTAAAATCTAAGATAGGGTGGAGTCTGGGGGTGCATTCTCTCTGTCAATGGACCCTGAGTTCCTGCTTCTGCTGAGGCAATGGGTCTGCTCACCGGTGCCATCCTGCTTGTCAATCCAGCAACCTTTTTCCTTTATTTCAAAATCGACCTCCTCCCTGCCCCATTATGAGGCAGCTGCATTGGTGATGGGCTTTACAGATGGTCTGGGGAGGTGGAGGGAATTCACAGAGAAGTGATGATGACAATTTGTCTATCAGACCCTCAGAAATAAAGTCCCTCCATTTTCTTCTGCAGGGCAATTCTGCCTCTGACTCAAAGTCTTCATCTGAGTGTCCTGGGATGGGCAGATGCTGTCTGTGAACTCATCATGAGAGGCCATAGGCCTCCTCCCCACCAGGTGTTTCTGTGAAGGTGACATCCTGTTCCTTCTCCCACAGGAGCTGGGGTGAGGCAGTATTTGAGGCCAACCTGGGGACTGCCCTTCCCAGCATTGGCCAGATGAGAAGGCCACCTCCACCTGTCCCACCTATGACAGGTGAATCTCCATTCTCAGGCCTCAGTTCCCAGAGAACAATGTGGCATCAGCTTACTCCTGCTGGCTCATGTGGGATGCAAGAGATTGAGTTGCCAGAATGGTGCTGATATGCTGATTTTGTGTGACTCAAATTGTTTATCTAGAGAGAGGCCCAGAAAAGGAAGATTTGCCCAGGGCTTTATGCCTTACAGAGGTGGCCCTACTTGGCCGCCTTCCCAGGCACTGTAACAAAGCAGATACTGTCCTGTCCTCCAGGAGTTTATATTCTCATTGGAGGAACTACACTGGGGTGATAGGTGCTATGAAAAGAAAGAAAGCAGGTCAAGATTACATAGATTACAATGAGGACTAGTAGAATGACATTTGAAAAGCAGTGAGAATTATGCCTCAGCCTCCAGGCAGAAGACACAGGAAGTGGAGGCAGGCGCCTACTTGGCCCGATCCAGGGGGCAGCACTGAGGATAGAGTGGGGTCAGGTCAGGCAGAGTTTGCAAAGATGGGCCACTTGCAAAGACTGATTTTCACTCTAAGGACGAAAAAAAGCCACAGAGGATTTGAGCAGAGGAATCCACCAGCTAACATATATATATTTAAAAAAAAATATATATTTATTTATTTTAAAGATTTATTTATTTATTCATACAAGAACTGGGGTACAGAACAGAGGAGTGGGGGTGAGACAGAGTGGGCAGATTGACTGAAATACAGGCAGAACAGGCAGATTGACTGAAATACACTGCTGAAGGGAGCAGTGGGTGAGTAAGGAGAGGTCTGCTGTGCCATGTGGGTTGCTCCCTGGCCAGATGGGGATCAAACTCGTGCTGCAGTGGCTGAAGATTGCTTCATAGGTTGCTTCTTAACCCCTTGCTTCACCAGGGAGGCCCTGACTTATATTTTTATTTATTTATTTTTAAAGATGTATTTATTTATGCATACAAGAAGCCTGCTGGGGATCGAACTTGTGCTGCAGATGCTGCGGATAGCTTCACAGTGCTGTGCTTAAGCCCTTGCACCACCAGGGGAGGCCCTGACTTATATTTTTAAAAGCATGACTTAGATTCATTCATGTTCACTATCATGCAGTATTACACCATATGAAGAAATTGTTTATTTATCTGCTTTCCTGCCATGAACTCTTGGGCTGTTCCAGCTCTTTGCAGTAATAAATAGCACCATTAGGGACATTATTTACACATCTCCTGGTTTGCCCATGCAAGCCTTTCTGTTGGGTAAATAGCTAAGAGAGGAATCATGAAGAGCTGCCAAGTTGCTTTCTAAAATGGTTGTACCTATTCACACTTCTACTAAGCATACACAAGAGAGCTGATGGCTGTGTCTGAAGATATAGCCTCTTCCCACATGGTCTTGTTGGGCTTCATAATGATTACCCACCGAGTGGTATAAAATGGCATCACCTGTGGTCTTCATTTACATTTCCTCATTACTGAGAAAGCTGACATCTCCATTCCCATTTAACTTGACCCACCAGGAACATCTGGCTGGATCCTTGCTCCTCCCTTTAAAGAAATAGGTTCTCAACTTGCATTCTTGGACTTTACACTCCTTTTTTTAAAGTTTTTTTTTTTTTAAGATTTATTAATTTATTTATACAAGAACTGGGGTACAGGCCAGATACACGGGAGGTGAGAGGATTCACCAGAGACAGAGTGGGGAACAGAACAGGCAGACTGAGGAAATACATTGCTGAGGGGAGAAGAGGGCGAGTCAGGAGAGGTCTGCTGCGCCATGTGGGACCCTCGCTGAAGCTGGGATCGAACCGGCGCTGCAGAGGCTGCAGACAGCTTCACAGCGCTGCGCTCAGCCACCTGCACCACCAGGGGAGTCCCATGGACTTCACACTCTTACTTATCTTATGTGCTCCTCTGTGACTTCCTTTGCCATTTTTTTCCTGAACAGCATGACTGCTTCACGTAGTTCTTAAACTTCTCTCTCCACTTCTTAGGTCCTCTCATCCAGTCTCATGACTTTAATATCAGTTTAGTTAACATCTCCTGATTGAATGCTCCTTCCTAGACCCCCCTCCTGAAATTTGTATTTTGAACTTTTTTTTTTTTAAAGATTTATTTATTTCTATATACAAGAACTGGGGTACAGGCCAGAGATGCAGGGGGTGAGAGGATCCACCAGAGACAGAACGGGAAACAGAACAGTAGACTGACTGAAATGCACTGCTGACGGGAGCAGTGGGTGAGACAGGAGCGGTCTGCTGCACCATGTGGGTAGCTCCCTGGCCGGGGATTGAATTTGTGCTGCAGAGGCTGCAGACAGCTTCATAAGTCGTATCTTAACCCCTTGTGCCACCTGGGAGGCCCCGTATATTGAACTTTTGATGGCCATTTCTCTTGGATATCTAACTTGATGTATTTAAAATACAACTCCTGATTCCCTCACCCCAAATAGCCTCCTGAAATCTCCTCATAACAGCCAAAGGCAAGTTCATACTTTCTGCTGCTCAGGTCAAAAACCAGGGAGTCCTTCTTGATTTGATCCCATTAACGAATCCTGTTATTTTTACCTTCAAAATTATAGCCAGGCTCATACCACTTCTCACCGCTTCACTAACCCCTCGACTCTCATTGTCTGAGCCACCATCATCTCTCATGTGGATTAATCCAGTAATGTCTTAACCTGCATCCCTCCCCTGGGTTTCTCTGTAATCTATTGTCCAAACAAAGGGAACTTTTAAACACCAGGAGAGTTAGATCAGGAGACTCCTCTATTCAAACCCACAATGGCCACTCATCTCATAAAGAGTAAAACCCAAAGTCCTAAGAGACCCTCTGCCTCTTCCTTGCTGAACTTCTGTCCTTCATTCTGCTCCTGCTGTTATCTTCTGGGCTATCCTGACACCCGTTGGCCGCCTCCTGTCTTAGGTCTCCACATTGTTCTACTGAAACAGCTTAAATCTTCTTATTTATTTCCTTATTGGCTTTCTCCCCCTAGTACAAAGCTCTTCATAGGCAGGATGTTGTTTGGTTCACTGCTGTATCTCCAGCATCTAGAACAGCACTGGGCACAGTAGACCCTCAGTAACTATTCACTGAATGAATCAATGAGTGGCTTATTGTTATATAAGCTATGTCATCTAAATCAGATAAAGAGGAAGTGACATCATAAGAGGTGAGAGGAAGGGAGAAGTAAGGTCAATAGATTGGAGGGTCTGGGTAGGGTGGGAAAAGCCTAGAGTTAGAGCACTTAGCGGGAAGGAGTCTGAATGACTGGAGGAGAGTAGAGAAGGGAGATACTTTGGGCTAAAGAAGAGTCTCTTTGTTCTACCTGACTGACCACTTCATCTCAGTGGCTTTTGTTGGCTCCTCCTCAGCTTTTTGATCTCTGAGACTCGAGTGCAGTAAAGAAAATTCTAGGGCAGTGTTTTTCAAGTGGAGAGACATAGCCCATTAGTGAGTCATAAAATTAAGTTAGTGCATCTATAAAAATAAAAGCACAGAATAGGAAATAGCAGAGCACAATGCACATGGCAAGTATCACAGCCCAGTGATTTTATTTATGTCTGTGTAGACGTGGGTATTAGTATATGGTGCGTGGGAGTCAAGTGTGGTAGGGCATGGGCGAACAAGGTGGAAAGCCCCTGGTCACGAGAGTGCAGGTCAAAGCACCGAGAGGTTGGGTCTCTGGAACGATTTTATTATGTATCATGAAATCAAGGAGTAATGCTGAAGAGGATGATATTTTGCCAGGACCAAAACTCTTCCAGAAATGCCCAGGAGTCTAGATGATGGCAATGAGGTGGAGTTCTAACATTCTCACCTCAATGTCTGTATGGCACATGGGAGAGGCCAGAGCCCTGGGATTTAATAAAAACAATCCTTTCTGTTGTGTGTCTGTGATGTGCCTGCACTGAGTGGCTGAACAAGTATGGTCCATGGTTTCCTCTCTCAAAGCCGCTTTCTGGTCTCCCCTGCTCCTAAATGCTATTTTTCTTTGTCTGGGACAGATGCGTGGCAGTCCCATGACGTTTATGGTAAAGTCTACCGTTCCTTCCAGTTGCAAAACACTATCTCCATTCTTGAATTCCATGGTTCAGTCTCAGGTAATAGTCAGAGCTTCCAATTATGGCTAGAGTGACCACCACTTTCCTTCTGCCCAGAGGGGCCTGCGGCTGGGGAAGGGGTGTGACAGGCTCTGCTGTCTGCTTGCTCACCTCTGTGCTGCAGTGGTGCCCTATAGCTTGCTAGCACTGAGACTATAATGCCTGCACCAGCAAGGAGGACCCGAATTTCACTATTTTTAGTGCCCTCTTCAATGAAACTATAACTTTACCATAAACGTTAATCAAAGTTCTCTCAGCCCGCATGGCAGAATCCTCACTGCACTGGGCAGCAGACCTACTCCTCATGGAAGTCCATGAAAGTGAAACTACTCAGCACTAGGCAGTGAGAAGCCTCAGGAGTTGTGTGACTGGTTTTTACACAATCCACAGAATTCTGCTCCTGGCATCTCCCTTGAGAATACTATATCAGTTGTATCTTGCTGTCTGTGTAGAAACCTCCATGGTATCGCTCTGCCACATCCTTCACATTTTTAATGACTATTTTTTTTTAAAGATTGTGTCATTGTTATTCCTATTATTTTTTAAAGATTTATTTATTTATTTATACAAGCACTGGGTACAGTCAGAAGCACGGGAGGGTGAGAGAATTCACCAGAGCCAGAGCAGGGAGCAGAGCAGGCAGAAGGACCGAAGTACACTGCTGAGGGGAGCAGCGGGTGGCAGGAGAGGTCTGCGCGCCATGTGGGACGCTCACGGCAGCTGGGGATTGAACTGACTCTGCAGAGGCTGCAGGCAGCTTCGCAGCCCAGCCCTCAACAGCTGCGCCACCAGGGGAGGCCCTTTTAATGACTGTTTTTTAAAGAGCAGTGTTGGGTTCACAGCAAAAGTGAATGGAAAGTACAAAAAGTTCCCAAACACCACCCCTCCCCCACTCGGGTCGCCTCTCACCCCTCCCCAACCTTGGCATTTGTTAGAAGTGAGAACCAGAACCCACCAAGGTTCATCCTTGGTGGTTTTGACAAATATATGGATTTACAGATCATCACTCTTCCAGATCATCCGGAGTAGTTCCCTCTCCCTCCCTCCCTCTACCTGCACCCACTCATCTTTTTACCTTCTCTTCATTTCGCCATTTCCAGAATGGCCTATAGTTGGAGTCACTCAGTAGAGAGCCTCGTCAGACAGGCTTCGTTCCTCCAGGGCTTCTCGGGTGGACAGCTCATTTCTTTTACATACTTTTAATTTTCAGTACCCTGTGACAGGTTTTATCAGCTCCAACGCATACATGAGGAGACCAAGGCCCGAGCCCAGGCTACCTGGAGGCCAGGGCCATTATTGGAACTTCAGTGTGTCTCAGTGTCTCTGTCCTTGCCCCCCCTAGTCACGTGGCCTGTCTATGTGCGTTTGAGCTTTGTGGTCCTGGGCATGTCTCTGTTCTTTGGCCTCAGTTTCCCCATGTGTTAAGAATAGAGAACAATCCACCTGTCTCACCGACGCCTGGAGGTGAGGAGATCGGCAGCCCAGCTTACACTCTGCTATGAGATGGATGGGGAGGGGGCCAACATTGCAGCCCCCTGGGTCCTCACTGCCCTCCTGGGCCAAAGGTCAGCTCAGGCTCCTGCAGCTCTGCAGAGTCTGGAGACTGTGCCTCGGGATAAGATCTGATTCCGCCTTCATTGCCACAGGGGAAACAGATGGTTTGGGGAAATCCAATTGAAAAGGGAAGAAATCAAATTAGCTCTCCCAGGGTCTGCCAGGCAAAGCTCGAGTGAGAACTATTACTTTAGCTGTCCAGGCCTCTCCAAGCTGGCATTGCAGCCGAGGGTGGCTGGGTGGGCTGCAGGAAAGAGGAAAGAACCTAGTTGGGTGGAGTAAGGTCCTGGATGGCTTGGGACCCATGAACTGCAGCTGACCTTGCCATTGACTTCCCATGGTTCAGACTTCTCTGTAACTTTCCTTTCTCATCACCCCACCTCTCTTGGTGTGCGGTGACAATTATTTAAGGAAAATACCACTCACCCCAAATCCCTCAGGGGGTAAAGACCATGGAAGGACTCATCCAGGCTGTCCCAGAAGGTGCTTGAGCTTTATCTGTTATCATGGAAGGTGTCCCAGGAAGTTCCTTCTGACTAATTTTCTGTGCACAGAATGCCAGGGTACATCCTGACCACATACTCTGCACCCTTGGCCACAAGCCCTGGGACCAGGGCAAGTCCTGGCAAGAGATGCCAACGGGGGTGCTTCTTATTGAATAGTGTCAAACTGCCTGTTTAGATCCCTTCTGCTAAGGGAGCTTGAATATGAGTGGCAGAGAGATGTGGAGGAGACTTGGGGGCTGGATAGGGCAGGGGAGGCGGACTGAGGCCATCTGCAGAACTTGGTCTGTGCATAATCCAGGCTTTCATTTCAGAAAGTGCTGCTGAGTTGCTGGATATTCTGCCGACGAACCCTATTACTGTAGGGTTGGAGTACTCTTTTATATCTTGAAGAGCCTAACAATGGCACTGAGTATGAAAACAGTGCCTAACTTCAGAGAGAAAACATTATTTTGAAGTATTTTGGGGTTTCCCCTAGAAACATCCACTATTCTTATTGCTTTAATCTTTGCTAGAGATCCTGCCCCCACCCTTGCCCCCCCCATAAGTCAGCACACTCAGCTGACTCTGAACGGCGCAGCACAGCACACTCTACAGTTAATTTATGCAGCTATGATTTAATGCTGCATCTTTGCCTGTTTGCATGACTGTGAATGACGTCACTGTGCTGTTTGTGTGTTTATGTTTTGATAAATGTATATTTACATTAATAACAGATTTGTGTATATTTTTCGGTGGCAAATAATAAAATAGCCTATTGTCTGTTGAGTGTTTATGCACTCATGACACGCCTAAATTTTTCTTAAATTTTTTTGATTATTTCTAGTTCATGCAGTTTGTGAATTTTTTCAAATGGTTGCCAACTTCCAAAGTATTTATTGGAAAAAAAAGTGTTATAAGTGCATCCATGGGCCCATTTGTTCGAGGGCCAGCTGTATACGGAGGGGGAGGGCAGGGGGAGCAGATATTGTGCTGGTTTCCTAAGCTCCTAGGAGATGAAGGGATGGGGGTTCCTCAGCTTCCATGGGTGCAGGAGTTGGCACAACCTATCTCCAGCTTCTCCTGGAGCCCCTTCACATCCTGGGCCCACTGCTCCCAGGATCCCTCTCTCTCGGACAGCCTTGACTTGAAGGACTTTTGTTTGTCTGGCATTTCCTTTGTCATAAACCCAAGCTGTCCCCTGCGTGTCCCTCCCATCAATCCTCATGGTGGCCTCAGCACACCATCTACCCCCATCTACCCTATAGCCCCCAGATAGTTGAAAACCAAGCTGGTGGTGTCACTGGTGCCCCCACTTCCCGGGTTAGAGTTCCATGGTCCTTCATGCCCCTCTTGGGCCACATGTCTTTACACTGTGCCCTGCTCTAGTTGCTGCCTGCCTTTTTGAGGAGTGGCCCGGATTGGAACATCAACTGCCCGGGGCCTGACTGCTGCATCTGTGGCTTTTTTATCTCCCTCCATCTTGGACACCCACCTCTCTGAAGGAAGCCAAGACAGTCTCACCTCAGAGTTTGGGTTTCTATTAAGTTTGTGCAAAGCTGCATTTCCATGCTTTTTTCCTTCCCCCAAGTGAAATTGTATCTCCAACCTGCATTTACGTCCTGAGTTTTTTCAATCAAAAGATGTTCCAAATAAAATAACAGAAAATAAAATGAAAATAAAACAACAAAAGTTGTTCCAGTACTTTCTTGTTAAATTCCCTCGTATGATATCAATCTTGGGCGGCACCTCTGTGTGAAACAGACAGTAAGAGTTTAGAGGAAGATAGGCTTGTATTCAAATCTGTTTCCAGTCTATCAACTGTATGATCTTGGGGCAAATATTTAACTTCTCTGAACCTCAAGTTCTCCAACTTCAAAATGGAATAAAATACCCAGAACTCACTTAGTCTTTCACTTTCACTATAGAATGGAAAACTAAAACTCATATTCTCAGCCTCCACTCTAGCTAAAAGCACTCATATGGCAGATTGCTGATCAAAGAAGCACAAGTAGAAGTTCCAATCTGCTGGAGAAAGTATTCACATTTTAGATAGAAAGGATAGTTGTCTAGGGCATTTGCCTTCTCCACTTCCCTGCCGGGAATGGAGAGATGGTTGGATGGTTGGAGCTGCAGCAGCTACCTTGTAACCATGGAGGCAAGCCAAGAGAATCACAGAGATGCCATCTCTGACAGTGCCTTGCTACTAAATTAAAGCCTGTGGTTGCCTCCACACTTCTTATATGAAGGAAAAACCCCTATAATTTAACCAAACATGCATTTAACTTATGAGACCAACTTGAAAGTTGTAAGGATCCAGGACTGTGCTAAACACATTAGATGGGTTATTTGATTTCATTGACTTATTATTTATTCCTGTTATGATACATCCTTTGGGTGTCATATTTCATTTTCCAGATCCTGGAAATTTCTTTGAATTATAATTATTTTCCCCAAATTACTGGATAGATGCATCTGAGGATGTGTGATTCTCTACCTCTAAATCACACACAGTGTTGTAAACCAAGGTTATGGCAATATAGAAATATGGAACTAAAAAAATTAATGGGTACTCCAGAGTTTTGTGAAAATATTTTACAATAATCCAAGTTATCATTTAAAACATTGATCAAGTTAGGGCTAAGCAGGGCTCCCTAGCCCACCAGGACATCTTCCCTGGATGGGGTTGTTCATCCAGCTATGAATATGCCTAATTTACCCCTAGTGGGGTAAATCCACTAGGCTTCTCCATCTTATGCTCAAGAAGTTCATGAAATGCCCTAGCCTAACTTGAAACAAAAAATTCCTCTATTCCTGGAGTATTCTGATGAACTAGCTAAACCCCCTGCCCAAGAGAACGATGTCTTGGCTTCATCTTGTACCATCCCAACCCACCCAGCCCATCCATTGCAGAGGACATGGATGTTGAGACCTGGTTCCCTGAAAGGAGAATACAGGAGTTTGTGAATTTTAAAACACTTTCATTTCTTGATAGGCACCGGGTGAAGTCATAACCTTTTACTGTCCAAATCTTTGTAGTCAAATTTGTTTCCTCTGGGCTGCTTTTCCCAGTTGAACCAAGAGTCCGGCATACCCAGCTGCTTATCTTCTCCTCAAGGAGTCTTTCTAGGCCCACAGCTGTTGTTGCCACTGGCAGGGACTGTTGCTTTTTTGTAAACCCCAAACTTCTAAGAGTCTTTGCTCTAAAAGCCCTACGGGTCCTGAGAGCTGTGGACCTTTCTATTAAATGCAGAGCTTCTCTGGGACACTACCTGTCTGCCAAGTTGGGGCAACTGGTTTGAAGCCAGTGAGGACCAGTTGGCTTCTTTCTGGTCTGCCAGCTCTTGACGACGCCTCCTCTTCTGTCCTGGACCCAGTCCACAGCTTGGGGTGGGGGTGGGGTTTGTTCTTACTACCCTTCCCTTGACCTGCCAGCTGTCTGGACAGGGATGGATATGAAACTGGATCAGGTGATTTCTCCAGTGGTCATTGTCGCTGTGGAAGGTAGAAGCTGAGGCCTACCCTCTCCCACCCCGGGCACCTTGGGTTGTAGAGAGGATGGGTCCTTTTGGACAGACAGCACACTGGTGGAGAGCTGCAGCATTCCTTGCCCACGTTCCAGGACCTTCCTGAGGCTGTCAGGTTTTATGAGGCACCAAGGTGTTAATAGTTTGTGTTTGCTTATGCTGGTTCATTGGTCCATTATTTACAGAGCTGAAAGGCAGGGTATAATCCGTGGTCCTCAGGTTACTTAGTAGCATCTGCTAGACTTTGACGGTGCCACTCGTCAGCCACAAAGCAAGGAGTGGAAATTGTGGCAATGGACCTGCTTTTCCTAGAGGGAGCTGGCAGCACCACAGGGTGTGTGTGGTGGGGGTGGTAAAGATATGGGTATGGAGTTCAGGGCTCAGGACCATGAGCTACTAGTCTCATTCAGTCCATGTAAGATGAAGAGCTTAACTATTTCCTCAACTGAAACCATACCGTGTGTCTTGTTTGAAAGAGCAAGGCAACAAGGCCCAAGGAGGCCAATCAGCTGATTTTTTTTAATTGTGGTAAAATAAACATAACCAACAACTTACCATTTTAACCATTTTTTTAAAAACATTAATCCTTTTTTTTAAAGATTTATTTTATTTACACAAGAGCTGGGGTACAGGCCAGAGTCGCAGGAGGGTGAGAGGATTCACCAGAGACAGAGCTGGGAGCAGAACAGGCAGACGCACTGAGGGCACTGCTGAGGGGAGCAGCGGGTGAGACAGGAGAGGTCTGCCTTGCCATGTGGGATTCTCCCTGGCCGGCCAGGAATTGAACCGGCGCTGCAGCGGCTGCGGACAGCTTCACAGCACTGCGCTCAAGCTACTGCGCCACTGGGTAGGCCCCGTTTTAACCATTTTTAATGCTGTGCACCATCACTGCCATCCATTTCCAGAACTTTTCTGTCATCCCAAATGGAAACTCTGTCCTCATTAAGCAATACTCCTTATTTTCCCCTCCCCCAGCCCCTGGTTACCTCTAATCGACTTTTCCTCTATGATTTCACCTATTCTAGGTACCTCAGGTAATGGAATTGTAGTTTTGGTTCCTTTGCGTCTGGCTTATTTTGCTTAGTATAATGTCAAGACTTATTCATGTTATCGTATGTGTTCGTATTTAATTTGTGTATTTTTTTAATTGAAATGATGTTGCATTATACATTTCAGGTGTACATCATTATCAATCAACATGTACAACAGTAAGCTCACCACTAAAAGTCCAGTTATATCTTCACTGTACCACTGACGCTTTTAACTACCTCCTCTCCCCCTTCTCTTTGGGTAACCATGAGTTTGTTCTCTTTGGGTAACCATGAGTTTGTTCTTATAATGTAAGTTTAGAAGGCAAATAATCCAGAAGTAAAAAAGAAGTCTACTGTTTTTGTCTTATTTAACTCATTTGTTTATGTGGAATTCCTTTTTTTTTTTTTCCCAAAGATTTATTTATTTATTTATGCACACAAGAACTGGGGTACAGGCCAGAGGTGCAGGGGGTGAGAGGATTCACCAGAGACAGAGTGGGGAACAGAACAGGCGGATTGACTAAACTACACTGCGGAGGGGAGCAGTAGATGAGACAGGAGAGGTCTGCTGTGCCATGTGGGTCACCTCCCTGGCTGGGGATTGAACTCACGTGGCAGTGGCTGCAGATAGCTTCATAGTGCTGCGCCTTAACCCCTTGTGCCACCAGGGAGGCCCCTGGAATTCCTTTTTAAGACCAAATAAATACTACTCCATTGTAGGTGTATGCTACATTCTGTCTGTCCATCCATCCATGGACGTTTGTGCTGTTTCCACCTTTAGCTCGTTGAGTAGTGCTGAACACTGACTGGTGTCCTGATTTTTTAGAAAAAGGTTTATTTATTTGTGCATATGAGAGCTGGGGTGTAGGCCAGAGGTGGGGGAGGTGAGAGGATTCACCAGAGACAGAGTGGAGAGCAGAACAGGCAGACTGACTGAAATATACTATTGAGGGGAGCAGCGGGCAAGGCAGGAGAGGTCTGCTGCACCATGTGGGTAGCTCCCTGGCCGGGGATTGAACTTGTGCTTCAGTGACTGTAGATTGCTTCATAGTGCTGAGACTTAATCCCTTGTGCCACCAGGGAGGCCCTTGTACTGACTTTATTAACAATTGTGTGGGCAAAATTGTGGAAATAATTTACTAATGATTTCCTCATTAGTAAAGTAGGGAGACCAATTTTTCAACCTACGTCTCATATAAATGCAGCTATAACAAACATCAGTTCAAAGATATTTGAAAATAGCTCAAAAAATAATTAAGGAAACCAAAAAAAAACTTAAGGAAGATAAAACCAAAAACCAAAACCAATATTGTCATATAGTCTTTTATTATGTATCAAATTGTCTTCAACATAAGTTACAACCTGATTAAATTTGATAGATTTTTTTTTAACCTATTTCAAAACAAAAAAAAATTCTCTTTATATACAGTAACTTCTGTCTAGAGCCTAGCAAATATAGTACCTTTCATTGCAGGACTTTTGCTTAATATAATAAGTAAAAACAAACAACCAAAAAAAAAAAAATACATAAACCAAAGCAAACTAAATCCCAAAATATCTCAACTACAAATATCACTATGGAAAAAGCATTTCAAAGACAAACATAAAATAACTTTTTTTTTTTGGTTTAGAAATGCAGAGTGAATACTAAAATTAGTGGCAAAAAACAAAACAAAACAAAAAAAAAAAAACAAAAAAAAAAAACCCAACAAAAAACCCACCCAAAAACAAAAACAAAACAAAATCCCAAACCCGAGAAAATACTAAAACATCTTCAAGGGTACGTTCTCCTGCTCAGGGTTACAAGCTGACTCTAGACCATCTCCCGGCTCCTGCGGATGGCACAGCACAGGATCATACTGAAGATCATGCCAAATATCTGCAAGAAAGGAAGGAAGGTGAGGAACAGCCTGGTGGTGCCGTGGGAGGGCCGAGGGAGGAGAGATAGGAGTCATTCAGGCCAAGACAAAAAACAAGGAGAATGGTGTCCAGTGGCCAAAGGAGTTAAGGGCACTGAAGCAGGAAATGTGGGTCAGACAAGAGGAAGGTTCTCGGACTGATGAGGGGGCTGACAGCCTGCAGCCATTTGCTAACCAAGCTGCAGAGGTTACTTCCCTGGAGAACTCTAGGGTGAAACAAATTTGAGATTTAACGCTCAAGTTCCAAATACTGCAATAGCCCATAGAGGCTACTAGCACTTTTGTGCATGTGTGCGCTTTATAGTTTATAGTAAAAGGAATTGTTAGGTCTCCGAATACTGCTTCAAGTCTTTCTTAGATGCAGGTGGGGAGTGCAAATATCACTAAGAAAAGAAGCAATTCTCTTCTGGGAATAGTTATACGAGGGGCAGAGGAGGGCTGTGACCCCTACAGGCTTCTCATCACTCCCTCATGGGGAAAGACAGGGTGGCCCCAGGGAAGCTATTGGTCCTTGATGATTTTTCAGGGCTGATTATTTGAAGCCTCCCTTCTTCCTTCTGGCTGTCCACCTTTGGGTGCCTTTCACACTGGGTGGGTGGGGGAATGTGAGACAGTTCACATCCAGGTAGCTTTCACTGAACTACTTTCTTGGGGACAAGAAAATCAGGTGCCTGAGGAACACATGTTCTGAAGATGACCCCAGGATAACTTTTAGGTCTGGGTGCTCCACAGCCTCACTACTCCTTACATTTACTCCTGCAACTTAGTGATGAAGAGAACACACGCTGGAAACCCACTGAGTTCAGATTTAGGAGCTCAGACTATAACCCACTTAATCTCTGCCTCTCAACTTTCCCAAGTTTGTAAAGTTAGGGCTCCTGATAGGTCCCACCTCCAGGGTGACAAGGAGTGAATGAGTGGTGGATCTGCAGCACTTATGCAGGGCCTGGCCAGAGCAGGCACCTCTCGACTATGAGGCCCAATCCCTTCCACGTCTAAACACTCACCATCACCACCGCAATCCCGATGCCCACCGCACCGATGATGTGGAATTTGTTGTCGAAGACCTCTTTGATGGCATCAGGGCAAGACTTAGGGGCAAACCAAGACCCAGGTCAGACTAAGCCCCACTCCAGATGCCCCAATTCCCTCCCACATCACCCATTTCACACCGAGACCACTGGTGGTGACAGAGAAAGGGTCGGGGACAGGAGTGTTAAG
Source organism: Talpa occidentalis (assembly GCF_014898055.3). Classification (NCBI taxonomy): domain Eukaryota; kingdom Metazoa; phylum Chordata; class Mammalia; order Eulipotyphla; family Talpidae; genus Talpa; species Talpa occidentalis. Next base: position 70,064,853 of record NW_023601653.1, read on the forward strand.
GTGTCTTGGCTGGTGGATGGAAAGGAGCGTGAAGGTGAGATAGGGGAGGTTGGTCACTAAAATTTGGGCAAGAAATCAGGGAAGGAACAGGGATCAGATCCTACTCTGGGGTCTCTTATTTGGCTGTAGGGTTACTTACTATTATTCTGGAGTTTGGACATTAGCTCTAGTTTGCAATCATCAACTATTTACAAATCTGGAGAGCAGGAGTGCAGGCGCCAGGGCAAGCCTATCCTCAAGGGGCTTGAGGGCTGGGGGAGGCGGAACATGGGGCAGCAGGCAGCTTAGCTGCTGAGTGACCGCAGGGTGCAGCACGAACACTGTTATTGCCGGGGTCTGGCCTTTGTTTTGCTGCTCTTGTGGAAACAGAGGTCCCAGGGCAGGGAAAAAGGGGCATGCCTACTGGTGGAGGGGCTATTTATGAAGCCCGGATGCCTGTCCTGCTGGCACAAGACTTCACCTCCAACCTGACCGGATCTTCCCAGTGTAACAGCACTGCAGTCTTATTCACAGGCTTACCTTTACCGTGAAGCTTTCTAAAACTGACTTTTCGGGGCAGATATCCGAGATAAATTGCTCCACGCCTCCAACCACACCACAGCATTTCAACTGCAGAGAGGAGGGTGGGGTGGGGGTGAGAGAAATGTTAACACAATCGAGATAGAGCTACACGGGGGTGGGTCTGCAGAAGTGCCTGGGCAGACAGGACTCACCGCGTAGTGGATGGCTTTCAGCGTCTCCTTCTTGGCCTCTTCCTTGTTTCTCAGCTTCTCGTAGGCATCCCTGTAAAAGTCCTGGAGTTGCTTGATCACCTAGGATGGACAGACAAGACCGCAGTGGAGATGGCCTTTCATGAACAAATGTCACGTGTCCATCTAACTTAGGCTTGGGAAATGTCACTGGACAGACAGAAGCCACCAGATGAGGATTGCCTCTCCCAGGCCCCGGGCCTCCCACCTCCCCCTCCACTAGGAGCCTCCTGTAGCTGTTCTCCCTTCTTCTCCTGCAACTTTGGTGGGTCCTTCCAGCCCCACCTGGTGTCTGCCCTTCTACCTATGAGCAAGATGGAATCTCCTCAATGCAAAGAATTAAAAAACAACAAAGCAACACAACCTCAAAATTAAAATACATAAATAAAAAACAGCCCCCAAGCTCTATTCCTGACCTGGCTATTTCCTCAGGCTTCCCTCCTTTTTGTTTCCTGATGCAGAGAGGGTATGACTTTTGGCAAATGACTAAGTCTCTGTCCATCACTTTCTGTACATGCCGGCTGGGGATTGTCACACTCCCTACTGCACAGGTGACTGTGAGCATGTGAAAGACACTGCATGCGAAGTCCTTATATACAGTGTTGGGAGAACAGCTTTGCAGGAAATATTAGCTGTCATTACAGAACAGAGGAAATAGTGCTAAAGCACTGTTGTGAAACAGTCCACCCCAGACCACTCCTCAGCAGACCCATCTTTGCCCCGGAAGTTCCCTGCCTCCCACTAACTATCCTCCTGATACACCATCTTTTGTTGAGGGTTTAGGTCAATGTCACCTTTCCTAGGAAAGACTCCCACCCTGGTCCCCTGAAAGCCCATGGGGTTTTTGGCTAGAAATCACTTCTAGGATACTTATCAAATGCATGTCTCTTTCCCGCACTAGAGGGCAAAGTTCTTGTAGTGGGGGCCACAGCTCTCGCATCTCCAGACCCTCGAGAGAGTCTGGCACAGCACTTGGCTGAGGGTGGGACACAGAGATGATGTGAAGGAGCAAGGGTGCCCAGCCATAGAAAGCCAACATTCAGGGGAGAACGGAGGCCGCTGAGGTGCCACACAACACACACACACACACACACACACACACACACACACTCTGACTCTCCTGAGCTTCCATGTGCCAGCCCTGTTCAGTGAACTGGAAGCAATGGTTGGCATTAGGCAGCATGGCAGCACTCACATTCACTGCCCTCCTTGCTCATATCCTGATGGGTATGTGGCAATGTGGTGAAGTAGAGGCAAGTCTGCTGGTTGAAGGCTGACACAAGTGACCAGCCAGGACATCAACCACCAATGCTCAAGCCCCAACTCCAGACCCTCATCATTCCAGGTGCCAAGAGACCTTACGGGAAAAACCTACCTCATCTTTGTGGGAGTATCCCCAGATGGCCGCGGCTATTTCAATGGCAAATATCACCAAGAGGAAGCCGAAGAACTAGAAGGCGAAGAGGGGGTGGAGTGAGAGACAATCCCAGTCAGCCAATCCAAAAAAAAAAAAAAAATCAAAGCGTATTTTGAGGAATAAGGAAGAATGACAACTCTCTGGGGACTGGGCACACAGGCGGAGAAGTTGTTTACAGAACTGTGAGAACTAAGCCAAGGCAAGGAGTGAATAGTGTGGAAGGAGAAGAAAGGGCTGAACAGACCTCAGAGCTGGTATTGCAGAGGTATTAATTATGAAGAGTCAGTCAGTGATAAAATACCATTGCTCACTCACGAGACTCACAGAGATCTGAGGATATAAAGAAGTGAATAGGCTCTGGAGTCTGAGGAAAACTGAAACAAGAAGAGAAGGCAAAGGAAGGTACCTGTGGTAGCTTTTCAGGGGGAAAAAAGCCACTGTGGGCTTCAAAAAAGGAGAAAACAAAGTGTTGGCATTTAGTGGCTGGAGGAAAGTGATAAGATAGACAGGATCCAGAAAGGAAGAGGAGCAAGGCATGACTACCGGGGAGGAGACAAGATGGCTGCCTGGTTAGGAGGCCAGGGCAGGGCCCAGAGCACAGAGACACCAGGAAGGCTGACGATAGCTCGTGCCCTTTGGGTACTCTTTTCACCTCACCCTACCCCATCTGTTGTATGGACGTGGGCCCCTTGAAATCTTGGGGGCACAGATGCCAGGAGTCAGAGTGACTGTGGGGAACACAGAGGGGACACTCACCAATCCCAGCATGCATTGGGACTCCTGTACTGCTCCACAGCAGCCCAGGAACCCCACCAGCATCATGAGGGCACCGGCGCCAATCAGAATGTAAATTCCTGTGGGGAGAGCACAGAGGACGAGACATGGAGACATTAGTGTGGGAGCCCAGATACATCCTACAATTCCTTTACCTACTGTAAGATGCTGTGGATGGGAAGAAGTATCCATCCTTATAAACAGCTTCCACCACCTCTGCTCTGTTATCTCCTTTCTATCAGTCTCTCTTCTAGGGCCCAGGTCCAGCAAGCCTTAATTTATCTTTACCCTCAGTTTTTCTGGAAGATATCCATCACCTCATCATCTAGGTGCATGGGATCCTCCAAAGTCTACTCTGGACATAAACTGGTCCAGTGTGTCCAGCTGTTATTAGCAAGGTGAATCCACGCACGCTACTTAACACAGACCCTCCTGGGCTAATTTCCTGCAACTCTGATACGCCTCCCACTGGCCTCCACCTGCTAGAAGGGGCAGTCAGAGATGCCGTGAGCAGGCCTGGGTGGTGTACTCTCCTAGACATGCATGTTCCGGGGGGAAGCTGTGTTTGATTTTCAGAGGGAAGTCTCCCCACTCTGCTGCCTGGTAGCAGTTAGGCATGGGGATAGGAGTACCCAAGGGCACATACTGGCAAAGGTTCTAGAGCACAGAACACAAGCCTGGGTTTCGGATGAGCCTAGTTTTGGTAGCAGCTCTGCTACTAACTGCTGGGTTAGACACAGTCCCTCTCTGGGTCTCAATTTCCTTATCAGTGAAATGAGAGGTTGGTTGCTTAGGAAATTCCAGAAGACCCCTTACAAAATACTAGAAATCTTATAATTGCAATTCAGTTACTTCAGGTTAGGGGCTGGGGGGGCTCCTCCTTGTGAAAGGGAATGTGGGTGACACGTTTCTAAGCTCTCAAAATTAATGTCTGAGGAGGGAGGGGATGTGTAGGACGCCAGTGACTTCAACAACTCCTGCCTGTGGCCAACTGGATGGGATGGGACCATGAGCACGCTGGCCAAGGCATCCCACACTTGGCCAGGGAACACCCAGAGAGGCTCATGCTGTGGCTGTGTTCCTTAGAAGTCACAGCTGACCTGAGGGGATCTCCTGGACCCGGCTTCCCAACACACAGGCTCCATGGAAAACGGGCAGGGCCCTTGGGAGGGGCCAAGTCCCATGTTGAGAGCACCTGCTTGGCAGCCCAGAATGTGTGGGTTTCAAAGCCAGCTCAGTGACCCTGAGACAGCCACTTCATCTCTGTGTAAGTTTTCTACCTGCAAGGCAGGGATGGCAACCATGCTGATGGCAAGGTCTGTCTGAGGAAGTGACAGAAACTCAATGTGCACAGCAAATGCTGCTACTGCTGGTGCTCAGGACACAGCGGGTCCATGACAGTTCTGAAGAGTCATAGTGACGAAGGGTATACATTGGCTGCTTCCTCCCTTCCACGGACCAGGGAGACTCCCTGGAAGTCGGGGCTGAAAGTAAGTGGGCCTCTGTGAGGTGACCCTACAATGCACAACACCCCAGCACACTGCACTGAGAGCCCTCGGGTGTCACAGTGACTTCACTGTCTCACATCTGTCCCCTCAGTGCGGGGCTAGGTTTGGGAGGCAACAAATCGGGCAGTCTGCCTGCAGCTGAGGCTCACGGGCGGCACGGAGCAGAGCACACACAAGGGAACATTTGTCCCTCTCCCCTTTCCCCCCACATCTGTCGTGATGTCAAATCACGTGGGTTTGTTGGCAAACCCCGAAGTTGCATGAATATGGGTATTGTTCCTGAACACACCCAGCCCAGACTGGGCAAGGAGACAAATGCAGCTTGTCCTCCAGTCAGGTCCCATCCTTCTGGGCAGTGCAACACCGCGGGACCACAGACTCGGGTCGGCAGTGCAGCCCCACACACAGGCGTGTGGGGTGGGGGGCAGTCTCCCTTAGGGCTGAACGGAGGCGGTAAAATGGCCCTGATTTCTCCCCATTTCATCTCCCCAAGACAGCAAAGGCTGAGATCACTGGTCTGAGTTCCAGAGCAGGGGCTGAATAAATAGGGCATATTAAGAGATCAAAAGGATTTACAAGCACATGAAATAGAGTCAAGTGGCGAAGAACAGAAAGACATATTTTCTCAAAGTCCAGATCGCAGTTCATAAACCCTGGCAACGGTGGCAGAAGTCAGAGAGGTGGGTCAGCAGCAAAAATGAGCTACGAAAGGTAAAAGCACTTCCCAGGCAGCCAGGGAACATTCTCCTTAATGGGCCTCTCGGTTAATATTAAATATTCATTCCAGGACTCAGCAGACAAGATTTGAGCACAAAGGATCTTGCTGGCTTTAAATCTTGTTCGGACAGCTGCAGATCCGGGTGTCTCGGCTTCGCTCTCCAGCCAGGGAGGAAGACAAGCATTTCCCTGGCAGCTGCTTATGGGGATTTTAGCAGCAGCCATGAAGCCACGGGTGGGTGGGGGCTCACCTGGACGCAGCCCCCTGGAAGCCACGGAACCACACAGGGCCTGGGCTGCTGCGTGCAAGGGCCATCAAGAGCTTCCCCTTGAAAAGGCCCCTCCCAGCCAACATTCAGACTTGTAAGCCTGAGATGATAAATGACAAAGCATTCCCCTTTATAAAACAAGTGAATGTTAGCTTTCTGTCTGACTCATGGAAAAAGTTATTCGTCACGGAGCCTTCTCTAGGATTACTGTATTAATTTGCTTAAGGGCTGTTTATTCTGCTTTTTTCAGACTGACATTATGGGCTGAGTCCAAAAAAAAAAGTATTTGGTGTAGCAGCAGCATATGCCAGTGAACCTTTTACATGAAAAATGAAGCATTCCTGTTCACCTATTTATCGGGGTGCTGGATCTTGGCTGGGGGGTGGACACATCAGCCTCCTGTCCCTACCCCACCCCCAACTGGCAAATAGCACTGGCCACTCCTGTTTGTGTGAGCAAAATCTGGTCTAACTTCTGGGCCTCCACTTGCTCAGAACAGTTTATTATCTCTAACAACTTAATCAGGGGTTCGAAGGGACCCTAACTCTGCTTGCCAACGCTCTCTTGGTTGCTCTGTGTCCCGTGATAGCTGGTCTTGTGAGTGAGCGACATAGTGGACTCTGCCTGCCAGGGGCGGGGAGGTGTGGGTATGAGCTCTGCCAGTTTCATGGGGAACAGGAGACACAGTGAGGAAACAAGGCAGCTCACTGAGGGAAAAGGCTGTACTTCCTGGAATTCACCAGGGTCAGGGTGACATCTGAAACTCCCAACTGGAGTCCCCAGGTGCCCCATTCAGTGGCTACAGTTCTAAAGGACACTAAGGGGTTAAGAAGGACTGCTGGCGTGGGATTAAGAAAATGAAGTTCCCCAGCTTGTTTGCAGCCTGAGATTGTGGACACCGCTGACAGGCTGAATCTCCCAGGGCTTGAATTGGAGAGAAGGCCCATATAAGGCCGTCAGCTGTTCTGGACTCACTACACGCCATTCTGAATGTTGGAAAGTTTTTTTTCCCCTCTCGAGTCTCTGCCTAACTGGGAATTCCTTCTCTGCCTTGAAAGCTGTGGCCCTACACTGGGTCTTTCAGGTTTTCTGGAGCTTTAGCAGCATGATCAGGCTGATTGGGGGCTGCTCTGCAGAGGGTTAGTACCCTGATGCAGGGGACAGTCACTCCCTGATGTCGACACACAGGCTGGGGCAGAGGTGGGAGGGCTATGGGTCAAAGGCTGGTCTCACAGCCTGGGGGCAAGGAGAATGAAGGCTCTGGGTGACAATTATTTAGTTTCTCCAAGAGCTCAGTGAAGTGCTGGGTCCAGCCAGACCCAAGTGGTCATTTAACTGACTGAAGTTTCCGTGTTGTTTGCATAAGCCTCAATTTCTTGGGTTTCTGCAAACAGAACAAGTTTTCCGAGCTCAGCTCTTTTCCACGAAGGGGGGTTCAGCCACAAAGGGTCCAGTTCCTCTGTTGGAGCTAAGGGGACAGTGGCCACTGGCCCCCAACTAGGGATTGCTGTGTTACTTTGAGTGTGTGTTTATGTCACCCTCCTATCACCTCAGGTAGCACCACTGGTCTTCGGGGGGTCTTGCAATGACCCGGGGGGCCTGAATCCTGCAAGGGGACTCTGACACCTCTAAATGTGCACTCATCACTCCCTGCCACTCTGCACGGCTCTCCCTCGGTCATTTGCTGGCTAGGGTCACCAGCATTGGAGCTGTCTCTCCTAGACTACAATTTGGGTGAAGTCAAAAGGCCAGGAGAGCCTGCAAGCTGCCCTGCCAACGCAGGACGCTCAGTCAGTGGAGACAATTCCTGTTTCTACCTGGAGAGGCCCCCATGACCTCATACAGCTTTCATAGACCTGAGTTCAAATCTTACTCCTGCCTTTTGAGGAGAACAAGCCTGGCTAAGTGATTAAACTTCTCTAGGCCTTCATTTCTTCATCTAGGAGATGGGCATTACTCCATGTACCTTGAAGAGTGACAAGGATTAGATGTATGTATAATAAAATGTGTGGACAGGGCCTCCCCAGTGGCGCAGCGGTTGAGCACTGGGCTGCGAAGCTGCGTGCGGCCTCTGCAGCGCTGGTTCGATCCCCGGCTGCTCTCCGGCCACCAGAGGAGGGTCCCACATGGTGCGCAGACCTCTCCTGCCGCCCGCTGCTCCCCTCAGCAGTGTGCTTTGGTCCCTCTGCCTGCTCTGCTCTGCTCTGGTGAATTCTCTCACCCTCCCGCGCTTCTGACTGTACCCAGTGCTTAAATAAATAAATAAATCTTTAAAAAAAAAAAAAAATGTGTGGACAGGGGTTCAAAAATATGTCTTCCCCCCAGTTCCACCCACTTATCAAGATCCTTCCCTTTGACATCTAAAAATACACTGAATAAGCCCAAGTCCTAGATAACAAAAGATGAAAACTGGGTGGTTAGGACCGGCCAGGCTGGGTGGAGCCAGGAGCCCTTCAGGGAATAATGGCAGACAGCCCGGGGGAGGCCGGGCACTCTTAGGACAACTGCCCAAGACAGATGCCACCTGCTTCCAGATTTCTCTGCCGAGGAGGGGTCACGGGTCTCTGGTGTAACGTGACATGGAGGGCTCGAACCTCCCCTCAGCGCCTGCCCCACTGCTGCAGCCCTACAGGCGGCATTCCAGGCCTGCTGCACACTCACACACACATAAACACTGTTGCTACAACAAGCCAGGGCACTATGGAAACCTGCTCCCTAAAACTGTGTGTGCGTGTGTAGTTTAAAAAAAAAAAAACAAACACACACATACATTGTGCTTTATTCCCCCTCATTTTCTTTCTGACAATAGGGAGACACACCCTAAAAAAACCCCAACCACCAATAAGCAATAAAAGTTAACAAGCTATCCACAGGGCCCTGGTGCCATGTGACTGTTCAGTCCACTCCAATCTGGCCTCTGGGAGGCGGGATGGGCGGGTAGTGCGGCTGACTAGTCACCACGTTCTTCCTGAAGGCCTGGGTGATAACCCACTGCAAGCTGTTTTCTGACTTTGTAAAAATAACTTCTTTGGTGGGAGGGCAGGAAGTGACCACACTTAACTTTGAGTCTGATGACAGTACAACACCATTCTAAAAATAGGGCGATTCTTAACGTTTCTCGAAAATGAAGTTTCCTTATCCCCAAACTAGGTAGACAGAGAGCCACCCACGGAGTGTGTGCTGATTCAGAAATGGGGGGATTGCCTTCGACAGGCCTTGGCGTTTACATGATGAGACAACGGAAAGGGACAGATAGAGCAGGAGCCAAGGAGCCTGAGTGAAGGAGAAACCTGCTAAGTCTACCTTCGTCTAAACCAGCTGGAGAGCTTTGCTGTGAAGCAAAAGCACTTTAGGGACAGGAAACGCCCAAGGTATTACACTAGTATCAGGGCCCAAGGGCTGTGTTTCTTCCAGCCTCTATTCATTGTGATTGTCTTTCCAGGAGGGCGGTCTTTGGGTCTCAGAGTCTCCCTCTGAACAGTGGGGGACCATCATCTCTCCTTTTCCTGGCACTGCGAATCGCCAGGATAAAATGTTTAAATTAAGGGAATGGGGTCTCCCCTGGTGGCGCAGCGGTTGAGCGCTGGGCTGCGAAGCTGCCGTGGCCTCTGCAGCACTGGTTCGATCCCTGGCCACCGGCGAGGGTCCCACATGGCGCGCAGATCTCTCCTGCTGCTCCCCTCAGCAGTTTTCCTGTTCTGTTCCCCGCTCTGGCTCTGGTGAATTCTCTCACCCTCCCATGCTTCTGACTGTACCCAGTGCTTGTATAAAAAACAAAACAAAACAAAAAAAACCCCTCATCTTAAAAAAAAAATAAATAAATTAAGAGAATGCTAAAACCTAAGAAGACATGAAATTGACAGGCCCAAGGATGAGAACAGAGGAACCCTCAAAAGCATCAGCCACTCTGGCAGAGCCAAAGTCACATCAGAGAGTGGTCAAAATGCCAGACTTAGTCAGCATGGAAAAAAAAAAAAAAATCACATCAGTCAAATGCAAATTCTTGGGCACAACTCCACACAAGCATGGCTGTAAAGGGCCATAGCTGACCAGCATGGCCAGGGCAAAAGGCTTCCGAAAGGCTGAGGCCCTGGATTAACACAGAACCTCCACCCTTGAAGGAAGCGCCGCATCTCCCCGCCTCACCTGTGTAGAATTTGGAATGATTATCTTCTTGCTCGAAGATGGTCTTGGTCTGAGAGTCGAATCGCAGCCATAGCCCAATGGCGAGGACCGCAATCCCAGCGAGCTGCAAGACATACAGAATGAGGGCATTAGTCCTGATTGCCACAGAGTTGAAGGGTGAGACTTGCAAAGGACTTTGAGACATCCTCAGTGTCTGTGTCCTGCCATGCACCTGCCAGTTGGGAATAAACCATTATCTACCACAGTGGTGGAACAGATACCTTATGAACAACAGAATACTATGCAGCAGTGAAAATGGATGACTTGTAGCTTCATGCAATCCTGTGAATGCATCTCATGATGCTAAACCAAAGAAGCAAAAGCTACAGAACACATAAAATATGATACCAAACACTTAAAAGGTGATCTAGGGCGCTGGCAGTGTATTAGTTTTAGTTTTTTTTTTAAAAGATTTATTTATTTATTTATTTATTTTTATTTATTTATTTATACAAGCACTGGGTACAGTCAGAAGCGCGGGAGGACGAGAGAATTCACCAGAGCCAGAGTGAGGAGCAGAGCAGGCAGAAGAACCAAAGCACACTGCTGAGGGGAGCAGCGGGTGGCAGGAGAGGTCTATGCGCCATGTGGGACCCTCCTCTGATGGCCGGGAAGCAGCCAGGGATCGAACCGGCGCTGCAGAGGCTGCGGGCAGCTTCACAACCCAGTGCTCAACCGCTGCGCCACCGGGGAGGCCCAGTGATCTAGTTTTTGACTTGGGTGGTGGTGACAGGGATTTTCATTTCATGATTCTTTAAACTGTGTGTCTACCATACAATAAAAAAATGTAAAAGTTGCTCGAAGCACCAATGAAGGCATCTGGGATTCCTCATCAAACCACGCTGCTCAGTAAAGGGACAATCAGAGCATCCCCTAAGTAGTCACCTCTGGTCCTTTTCCCTCTTCACACAGGGGATCCTTATAAGTGGACCAGCCTGCGTCCTTAGAAGTGACCCCAACAAGCATCAGACAAGAAACTTCCAAACCACCTTCCAATCCTATGATTTAACGACAATCCCATTTTACAGGTAGGCAAGCTGAGATGCGGGACCCTTAAGGGCAGTCTTTCCTAATAAGGAACAGAATGGAGTGCCAACTCCTGGCCTGGCACTGATGAACCAGATGCCTCTTGCCAAGCTCCCCTCCCCACCGCTCCATCACCCCCAATGCCAGCTGAGCTCCTCGCTGCTGGTACCAGGGCTCGCTGGGAGGTGACTCACAGGCTGCAGCGCAGGGGCCGGCTGGACGCGCGAGAGGGTGGGCTCTGGGCCAACGCCCAGGCCTCAAGTTTCACTGGTCCACCCTCCTCAACAGAGGCGCCTATGTCAGACCCCTGTTCTTCAGGGAGCCTGGTTCTCTGTCCCAGGAGTCCATGTGTGGACAGGTGTCTCTTTCTTTCCTTCTTTGCTCTTCACTTCCCCATGACTTGGCGTTGGGTTGGGACACACAGTGAGGACAGGGGCTGGCGGCAGTGGAGAAGGATTCCAATTTACAGTAGAGTCAAAACTTTGTCTACATTCACTATGGTGTTTCCAGAGCAAGGGTCTGGATGTCCTGGCTTCGAGTTCTGTTGCTTCAGTTGCCCTACCTGTAAACCAGGAAGGGTGAGCTGCGGCCCCCTTCCTTGGCTTTTAAGTATGGTCCAAGAATAAAGGAGATTATATTACATGTTGAAACCTATTATACATTGGTGGGTTCCTTAGAAGTTATAGATCATATAGAAGGAGCTGCCCAATGGATTTTTGTGAGAATGGCTGTCAGCTCTCAGGTAATCCGCGCAGCATGGCAGCGCGGAGTGATTCAGCGTGGAGTGATTCAATGGCTTTTCAGTCCTTGACTTAAGTAAGGCAATGCCAACCCTCAGTAAGAGCCACACAATGTCAAGGCCCTGGGGCTGGACAATGTAGAAAAGAAAAACTCATGAATGCCAGGTTTGAAGAAGCAGAGACTCTAGAGTTAAAATGAGCCAGAGTTGGGGGTTCAAATGAAGGAGCAATGTTTTCCTTCTACATAACAACAAAAGCCAAGTGAGTGAGGGTCTCCTGGCCTAGTCCAAGGACAGCAGAGCCTGGCTTGTGGGACATAAGTAACAGTGCTTCCCTGCCCGCAGCCTGGACGCCCGATTCAGGAACATGGCTGTTGGGCTGGGGGCACTGGTAGGGTTGATGTGGACATCCCTACACTGGGTGCTGGACTCTAAGGTGGGCAGGCCTAACCCAGATCCCCTGGGGTCTTATCTTTACCCTCTGCCTAATCCATGCAGGCACAATCAGACCTGTAGAGCATGGCAGACTGAGGCCACTGGCTTCCTTTGGGAATTGATAGTGTTAACCTGAAAACCCCAAAGCTGGCAGGTAGTTCTAAGTCTTAATCAGCACTTGGCCACACACCTTCTCCTCGGCCCTGCCTTCATCTCGGAGCTGCTGTTGCTGACAGCACCTGGAACTGAGAGAGGCAGTGTCCTTCACCGTCCTTTCTGCTCTAGATTGTGCTTATCAAAGAATTAACCTCAAGTCATCTTATCTCCCCTGTTGATAAAGTTACTCACCTAACACTTTGCCAGAAAAACTCCTCAACAGGTCTCCATGAGAAAGAATAAAAGCAACCCGTGCCAAAGAATAAGCTATAGAAAAAGGTGGAAAGTGAAACTTTGCACAGAAGCATCTCCTGGGTAGGAGCTGGGTTTCTGTGGGGAGGAGGCCACATTGGGGTAACGACAGGCACCCAATGCTAACTTCTAATGGCCAGGCCTCTCTCTTCTGTAGTTCAAGGATCCTGTGCCTGTTGGTAGAAGTCCTGTCATTTCTCCTACCTGTAGCTACAGGTGGCAAAAGGGACAGTGGGTTAGAGAACTGGAACCAGAGGGGGACCTGCTTTAGGTCTTACCCAGGTCTAAGGACAAGGCTATACACAGGAGAGGCGGAAGGTTCAAGGATCCCAGAGGGTAGGGCGGGGTAAGGGCAGGGCTGGGAGCATTGTGTTCACAAAAATCAGAGGAAGAGGCGTGCTGCCTCTGCTGAGGGAGTTACTGACTTAATTGGCCCGAGGCGATGCTGTGTAAGCCATCGGCTGCCCCATTTTCTGTTCTGCTGCTGAAGACACTGCTGCAGTTGGCTGGGGCCACAGGCCGGGGAGGTGTGTGATGGGCAGCACCTAATCCTGGCTCCCAGGAGACTCCTGTGTTGGTGTGGCATTGAGGGGCTCCACAGCCAGCTGAACAGAGCAGAAATGAAATGGGGACCTGCTACAACCACAGAGACTGTAACCTCTGGAAGCATGGGCTCCAAGCCAATTATTAAGGGACTCCATAAAACAAGAAAACAGGGGCCTGGGAGGCCAAGAAGTGGATGGTTCCATTCCGGGTTCATTAACTGACGCGTGGCAAGGATGTTGGCCACGTACCTGCCATGGCTGCCGTCACCCGTTCTTGCCCATCCAGTCAGGCAACCCGTTTTATATCGGGGTTGCCCTGTAACAACAGGACCCCAGAGGATGGGCTGCAGGCGCTCCACTGAACAATGCCCAGATTGCAGGACTCCTGAAAGAGGGCAGTGACCTGCCTATGATCACCCACCTGTCTCGTGTGGAGAGAAGAAGCCCCGTGGTTCTGCTCCCAGCCTGCTATGCCACCTCACCCCATGTCTAGTTAAAGCCAAAGGGAGGGGTGCTGGTTTTGCTGGGAAAACCTCCTCTATCTCTGGGCCAGAAATGGCCCATGCATTCTAGAGCTCAGGGAGAAAAAGGATAGTTTCTCCCCACTGTTTTTTTTTTTTTTTTTAAATTTCTTCATGCCCATTCATTTTTTTGTAGGAGATGGGTGATGGCCTAACTTGAGGCCATTCTACAAAATACCTGCTCAGTACTTTTCAAAGCATCAAGGTCATGAGCAACGAGCAAAAAGACAGACATGGTCACAGACCAGAGTGATGAAGCAGACAGACACCACGCGTCCTGTGGTGTGGATGGGATCCAGGGCATTGCTGGAACAAGGAGCAAAGCCCAGATCATCCAGTTAGTTCACAGCAATGTACCCACACTGGTGTCTTGGCGAGGGATGTAAGACGGTAACCTAAGACTTTAACAACAGCAGAACCAGAGAGGAGTAGAGATAAATCTCTATGCAATTACGATCTTTGCCATTTTTTATAGATCCAAATCCACTCTAAAATGGAATGTGTTTATATAGAAAAAAAGAGAATGTGGATTCAGAGTCCAAAGCTCCCTGTTTGCATCAAGAACCTGCTCCATGAATCATCCGGTTTCGGGCCTCTGCACTCTGTCTCTGCCACTGTTTCATCTTTGGCCTCCACACCCACACCAGGGTGTCTTTCCGCCCAAAAACCCAACAAAAAGGACCCTTTCTTCCTTCAACTTCACCACCCCTTCTGGGTGTTCTGTGCTTTAACCCCTGCACTGGGTGCTTCCTCACCCCCAAGTCCTCATGGAGTAAGCCACCAGTCCCTCACCCCCCGGACTCTCCCAGTTGGCCTCCTAGCTTATGGGCCACTGCAGACAGCCCAGGTGGGTGGTCGAGAGCTTTTCTGCTTGTGTTGTTCGCTCAGCAGCATGAGCCCACGAAACCTGGCCTCCTCATTTGCTCCTTAGTTGCTTAAAGTTTCCCCAATAAGTGCGTGCACTCCCACCTCTGCCCATGCAGGGCCCCCTCCTGGGACGCCATCCTGGCCACCTGGGCTGCAGCTTCCACATCAGGAGCCCCTTAGTCTCCTCAGGGAAATGCCACCCAGGAGCTCTGCATTTGGCTTCTTTCCTCCTGCATCCAGACCCTCTGCCCTGCCTGATGCGTCTCTGGGTCTCGCTGGAGCACAGGCCCCTTAAGGGCCAGGCTCTGTCTCCAGCAGGTCAGAAGCTGCCCCACCCAGACCTGGACAGAAGAGTCGCTGGCAAATACGTAATCATATTTGCCATCAGGCCCATGAAGGAAAACCTCTGAAACCCACGGAGTTTCCTTCGCCCTCTCCTGGAGCAGCCTCTTGCCCACGCGGCTTTCATCAGATGCATCTTCTAGTGTCTCTCAAGAGTGAGAAACTACAAAGCGCAATGACTTGCCTACTGCAACTGCTAGAAACACCCACCAGGGTAAGAGATGAATGTCAGAGTGAGATTTAAGGGCAGATCCACAGGAATCCTTTTGAAATGAGTTAATGACAAGCCCATGCACTGCGGAGTCACCCCCCAAAGTCCAGCCAGGCAGGCCATTTCAGGATGAGCACACAGGTAAGCCAGGCCCCCGGGCTGATGTTGGCTTCAGGGGACTTGAAACCCCAGCACTGTCCTGAGCTCAGGCACCCAGGGAACAATCTCCTGGTCATCTCCCTCTCAAAGGCACCACTCACTAAAAACACCCACACTAAGATCAGGATTTGAGTGAGTCACACAGTAAATCTTGCTGCAGGGGCAGACTGAGACTCTCACCTGAAAGCACATACCTGGAGTTAAAGGAAACATCTCCATTTCCAAAGAATTGAAAACAAATCAAAGTGAAATGCTGCTCAGGGGCACCTGGCTGCTCTGGACCTGATGCCAAGTTTGCAAAACTGGTTCCAGTTAGAACCTGAGGAGGCATTTCCATAAAGCGGCCCCACGGGTGGAAACACTTGAAGGAAGCTTGCAGAAAGATGAGAGGTGGCGAGAAGGAAAGGGCAGCTGGGTGCCTGAGGAGGTTTCAGAGTATGTGTGAGGAAGTGTGAGTGCATGTGAACGTGAGGAGTGTGTATGTGTGTGTCCGTGTGCGCGCATGCACACATGCATGGGGCCGTACCCCACCCCTCAGGTAGAAAGAACCATGTTCCCCTGTGAGACAAATCCTACTTCAAAGAAAAACCCTCATGACAAACACACTGGATGGTCTGGGCTAGGCCCCCTCTTGCTTCAAGTTCCTCTTTCTTCTGTAATTTGACCTGGGTGGTCCTGGGTTGTTTAAAAGGACAAAATATTCATTTTGCTTTCTCTTCCCAGCTGTCTTGCAGGGAGGGTCCAGAAAGTGGAAAGGGGATTCAGAGCCCAGCCTTCGGAGGCCACGCCTGACACTTTGGGAGGGGGCGGCAGGGGTGAGATGGGGTTGGGAAGAAGGAGGCGCTTTCTTTCCTGCTTGCTGCTGTTCTCTGGAAAAGCTCTCTGGTTACCTCAGTGAGCCTGTGATCAGTGAGATTCGGCAGCATTTTTCAGTAAAATGCAGGTGGCTTAATAGACATCAGGGCGAGTAAGGAGGCCACACAGGCCAGGTCTACACAGACTGGATGTGAGAATCACCAGGGGAATTCCCAACAGGCGCCCATGGGCGCTCCACCCCAGGGGATTCCGAGGATGCCAGGGGATTCTACCGCGCTCCTCTGCAGAGGACGGGGGGGGGCTAGTGGCAGGGCGCGGCCTGGGGGCCTCATTCAGGGCTGCCACCCGGGAGTTGTCTCACTGCCAACACTTTCCTTACCTCCTCTGAACCTTAGCGTTCTCGTTTGTAAACCCGGATAGTGTGAGACCTGTCCCGCTCTGACCAGGCTGAAGGGCGCACAGAGTGAGGCGACGTCTGTGAAACACGCTGGAAACCGCACGCTAGTGCCAGCCAGATGCCGAGGGGACCAGGCGATAACACCAGAATAATAATAACCCCGAGAAAGACACCAGACGACAGTGGGGTGATTCAGGGCCCTCGCAGACGTCAGCTGCGTGTCCTCCTACGATCGGAGGTGGCCGGGCGGGAGCGGGCAATTTAGGACACTGGGGTTCTGTGTTCTGTGAGTCTGTGTGTGCTGTGCGGACACACTTACCTCCTTCACACTCATACGCTGCCTCCCAGAGTTCCGCTAGGGTCAGATGGGACCGCTGAAGGGAGGGAGGGATGTAGGCTGAGGCTGCAGGGAGGCAGCAGCTGAGATGGGTCCTGGGGTCCTCAGTGCTTTGGTGGGCAAATCACCGCACAAAGGAGTTATTAAGGGAGCAGATAACAGGGAGGGGCTCTTACCCTTCTATTTTCTCCTTCAGTATGATCTGTATCAGCTTTCAAGTTGCTTGTTTTAAAATGAACAGATGTGGAACACCTTAAGGCAGAGTTGCCTTGCCACCCAGGAAATCAATGACAGAACAAATACCGAGGATGTGAGTTTCCCCTACCAGCTTCCCTGGGCCCCAAATACCAGACCCGCTTTAAGAAAGCTCCGAAATGCAGATAAGGGCCTCTGTGTTCACACAGGCTTCGACATTTAAAAACAAGTCAGGCCACCCAGACCTGTGGGCTCTGGGCCTCTCCCATCTCTATGGCAACCCTGGCTCACCACCGAATGCCAAGCCTCCGATGGGCCGGTCCTGCCAGCAAGAGCAAACAGGAGCCCAATCCGTGTAGCCTCTTCTAACCACTCCCTGTATCCTCCCCCCCAACTCCATATGAAGACTGCCGTTGTGTGTTTGGAAAGGCACAGCCACTAGGGCGGGATTAGAGGTCTCAGTCCGACCACACAGCAAAACAACAAAAAACAAACTCTGCTCTAATCAGCAGGAAAAATCACCACGACTTGCTTTCATTAAGGCTCACTAGTAAACTATTAGTTCACGTCAGAACTGAAACATCAACAAGGGCAGATTGCTGGCTTTGGTTTCACTAGGTGAGCTGGAAAGCCCCAGAGGTCACAGCGCTGGCGAGGAAGGCCCCCTTGTGAGGGTGATCATCCTGGAGAGAGGTTGGTCAGGCTGCCAGGGCCATCTTGTCCTCTGCTCGTGGGGCTTCTTCTGAGCTCCCCACCCTAGGACAGGGCTTAGATTTACAGAGCTCGTACCTAGAGGACACCGGTAACCTTTTTCTAGGGCAGAGCTTCTCAATGTGTGGTCCCCAGATCAGCTGCAGTAGCAGCCACCTGGAAATTGGCAGACATGCAAATGCCTTAGCCCTATCCAATTAGGAACTCCAGTGTGGAGCAACTAGCAATCAGCCCCTTCTTTGCCCCCATTCCCAAGATTCAGATGCTCCATCTGAGAACCACTGCTCTGCATTTAAGATTTAAGTTGTTTCCTGGGAGGACAGGAAAAAGCTTCCTCTGTTTTTGTTTGTTTGTTTATTGAGGTAATGTTGCTTGACAATGTTGTTTAAGGTATATAGGTTCATATCTTTACAAATGTACGTTATCACACCACACCCACCACCAAATATCCTTTACCACCAAAAATCCTTCACCACCTTGGGGGTTCTGAACCCATGGAACAGCTTTCTAAATGCTAGTACTGAAGAACATGAAGCTATGGAGTGCGGTGGGAGCTTTCTTCTTCATGCGTGTTGTCGAGAGCTCACTGGCTCTTCCCAGTGGGAGCAGAATTTCAGAAATCCATTTTGCACTCCCATCTGGAGACAGTGGGCTCCAGTGCCCTGCCTGGCACTGCCAAATCATGGGGACCGGGGCTAGCGACCATGCTGAGCTGAGCAAGGTGACAGTTAAGGGGGGGATGCCGACAGTAAGAGGGAAGGAAGCAAGAGGTAAGAAAGATGAGATACTGGCTGGACAACTCCACCTTGAACCCACTGAGCCAACAAAGTCACACTCAAAGGTTCAAGTTGGAACTTGCACTGGCTTCCAAATGGGCACCAGCACACAGACTCCGCCCCTGGGAACCTGCTCTCTAGAAGCCATAACCACTTGGTGGGCTTCTAAGGGCTCCCAGCCTCTGCAGCAGGGGACTCCAGGCAAAAGCCTGTCCCCCTGACATCCACAGTATTCTTTATGCATGAGTGGACTCTTTCTCAAACCACTGTAAGTTCTAAAAACCATTTTTTTTTTTTTTTTTTTTTAACGAGTGAATGCAGAGGCTGGTAGTCAGTGACACAGTTTATCGAGCTTTCCCTGTGACTCGTGCCAGGTTTTTCTGTCCACTTTAGCTCCTGCAGAGGCCGGGGAAAGGAAAATAAGGGGCATCACAATAGCAATTAATATCTATGAGTACCCACGTGCTTCCTGCTTGGTTAATGGACACCATCTCATTTAATCCTCTCACCACCCTTATCTTACAGATCAAACAGCCTCTGAGAGTTCAAAAAACTCGCCGAGAAAGACGCAGCTAACAGATCCATGTAGACAACTCAAAGGTACACTTATCCTAAAACACCAGACCCTCTCCCTGCTCAGCTGGTGAGTGCCAAGCAGGGGAAATCTGGGAACCCCTAAGAACTTTATTTTATTTTATTTATACAAGAACCGGAGTACAGGCCAGATGCTCGGGAGGGCGAGAGGATTCACCAGAGACAGAGTGGGGAACAGAACAGGCAGACTGACTAAATACAAGCTGAGGGGAGCAGCGGGTGAGACAGGAGAGGTCTGCTCACCATGTGGGTTGCTCCGAGGCCGGCCGGGATCGAACCGGTGCTGCAAAGGCTGTGGACAGCTTCACAGCGCTGTGTTCAACCACCTGTGCCACCAGGGAGGCCCACCCCTAAGAACTTCTGACACAGCACATGTGGTCTGGACATGTGGAATTTCCCAAAATGCTCTGACTAAAGCTTTACCTGCCTGATAAGGCTCAGTGGATTCAGACTCAGGGCATCCGCCCCAGCCTGGATGAAGGCCAAGAGAGCAGGAGGGCACTGCCCACTAGCTTCTCCTTCCCTCTTCCCTCTGTGGAGGCTGGGAAAGGTGATGTCTCAACCCACCATCACTGGGTCCTGGGAAAATGCACCTTGCTTTCCTCTTCTTTCTGTCCACACAGAAGCTGCGACAGCTTCGGCTCAGTCTTTCTTTGGGACCTGGTGTCAAGAAAGTTCTAGGCAAGAAGAATCCATCCCCTTTGTAGGAGAGGTGCTGGGGCGACCTCTGAGTTTGGAGAGGACTGGTATTCCCTTGGTTCCTATTGTTAAATTCCCAGCGAGGTCCCACAAGTGTGCCTCTGCCGTCTGCTTTTCCTTCCAGGCCATTTCCAGAAAACTGCAAAACTGGTACCTCTCCTCACCCACCTTTCCCAAACCGGTGATATCTCTGGAAAGACAAGTATCTCATTCATCTCTTGAAAGGATGAAGCCTCATGGTATAACTTCAGTTTTGAGTAACTGTGTGATGTGGCTCACACAGCTGAAGCAAGCAGAGGAGCTGAGTGTGATGGTTCAGGACCACCTCAAGCTCTGAATATCCTGAGGGAAGGGAGTAGTAGTAAGAGTAACTATACCCACATCTCCAAAAGCTTCCATCTGAGCTCTTGCTAGGAACTAGGCACCCCAAAAACAGCTTTATGGGAAATACCCTCTCCTGGCAAACCTAAGACTCTAGTTGTATCATTGCTGTCACTGACAGGTAAGGAAAGTGAGTCCATGTCACCAATGTGTGAACTTTACTCCTCAACCTGCATTTCTAACAAGTCACTTTCCCCTCTTGCACCATTACTCAGGCTTCTCAGGGGCTCTATGTATTGTTCTTTTACAGAATCAGGGCCTCAGGGGGCAAGCTGGCAGTAACTATCAAAAACTCAACCCTCCCAGAAAATCCAGGTCCCTGGCAAGACCGACTTCTGCCTCTTGTGTCAATTTAGTGCCCTAAACACCGAGATTATGGTACCTACCTCACCACCCATATAATTTAACATAGAAACCCCCCTCAAAACTGTGGAGAAAGTTCAAAGAAGTGCTTACTTTCCCCACGATTCCTGGGGCTTATTGGTGTTGTTGGTATCCTCAGCACATGCACAGCCTGCCTGTGGGCCCATGGCCTCCCTTTTTTTGGGAATTCTACTGCACTCTGGGTAGAGGGGTGAGGGTGGCTCAACATAAGTGGGTGCCATCTGCTTGCCAGGACTGGCTCTTGGGCAATTGCATTTGAATATTCAAGCCTGGTCACAGGCTGGGGTGGGGCTCACAGGAAACATTGCTGTAAGAGTAGCAGTGAGAGATTTCCCAGGGAGACCAGAAGAATGGGCCAGTTGCCCCACTCTTGGATGTTGTCTTCTGAGTTTAAGACTGCTGGCGGGACTGCCTTGTACCCTCCCAGGTAGTTGTGGTGAGCCCAGGTTGAGGAAAGAGGTTCAGAGAGGTAGCGTAACCAGCTCAGCATCACAGAGCAGGGATGGAGGAAGTCAGTTCTCCCGCCACTAAGGAGGCACTGTGCTGGGGTCAGTTACTGGCTGACCCCAGTAACTGAGGTCAAGAAACAAGAGCCAAGGTTCCCCAACTGCTGTGCCGGACCTCTCACCTGCCCTCTCCCACTGCCAGGACCCTGCCTTCATTTTAGGGCTCTTAAATATTAAAGAGCAAACACTCAAACATTTGCTCTGTCCCACACCTACCCGTCTCGTCCCTGGTGGAAGGGAGAAAGCTTGGTTCTCCCTCGGGGGTGGCAGAGGAAGAAGGGCCTTGCAAACTTTTTCTCAGCACATGTTGGTGGAAATTGGGCAGCTATGTGATCTGAACAAGTTCAAGAGTTGAGAAGGCCTCCCTTCCAAGGACAAAGTCAGCATCATTTCAAAAGCAGGGCCCTTACTGCCTGAGCGAGGAGAAAAATTTCAGCTAATATGATGTGCTGGTGAGAAGTAGTTTGGGGTGAAGGGAATGGGAGCAGGAAGGGCCTCTGGCTAGAGGAACCTCTTTCCAAACAAGCAATCTCATTTCAAATTTCCATCGCCTGGTTGCCAGACCTGTAGCATACACCAGCCCGCCCATAAATCTGTTTTTCTGCTGAAAGCAAGCATTCTGATCTTAACCAAAATCATCTGATGTAGGGGATTGTTTGGGGATGTTTTGCTTTGAATTCCAGAACACCGCCCATTTGTTTTCCATTCTGTCTGCCTCACTCAGACGTATGGCCATTCCACACACACCCTCTTGCTTATACACGGTAGCCATGGGGACCAGCTAGCCCTCATTCCACCAGGGGCAATGGATCCTGAGTGGGGGGAGATGTCTCCCTTACCTCTGCCTTTCAATCTTGGGTGTTGGCAAAGACACACACAGCAAACTCTCAGCTAACCAAGCCTCCTCTCCCATCATGGACATTCTGAACACCATGCCAGCCAAAGGAACAAGAGCCAAGGTTCCCCGCTGCTTTGTCGGACCTTGCACCTGCCTTCTCCCTCTGCCAGGACCCTGCCTTCATTTCTTTTAGGGCCCTTACTTATTAAAAAGCAAACACTCAAACCTTTGCTCTGTCCCACACCTACCGGAAGCACTTGATCTAAATCACTTAATTTTCACAGTAGACACATCAGGTATGTAACATTAACTACCATTTTTGTAGATTAGAAAACCTGTGGGTTTTGGAAGTGAAGGAGGTGTCGCCCAAATTCTTTTTTTTTTAAAGAATTATTCCTTTATTATAAGATTATTATTTATTTTGCGTAGAAGAACTAGGGTGTAGACCAGTGGTGTGGGGAGAAGTGTGGGAAGATTCACTAGAGGCAGAATGGGGAACAGAACAGGCAGACTGACTGAAATACACTGCTGAGGCGAGACAGGAGAAGTTTGCTGTGCCATGTGGGTCAGCTTCCTGGTTGAACTTAGACCATCACGGTGGTAGCACTGAGACTTAACCCCTTGGCCACCAGGGAGGCCCTGTCACCCAAATTCTTGACCCTTCTGTGAAACTGTCCTGTGATCCTTCAGAGTCAGGATTGTTCAATTTTATTCTTTGTTCCTCCTAGTTATATCTGATCTCATTTCAAAAGTGGCATCTTCTTTTTTTTTTTTTTTTAAGATTTATTTATTTTATACAAGGACCAGGGAACAGGCCAGATGTGTGGGAGGGTGAGAGGATTCACCAGAGACAGAGCGGGGAGCAGAACAGGCAGACTGATGAAATACACTACTGAGGGGAGCAGCGGGCGCAACAGGAGAGGTCTGCTGCACCATCTGGGATTCTTGCCAGCTGGCTGGGATCGAACTCACGCTGCAGAGGCTGCGAACAGCTTCACAGCATGGTGCTCAACCACCTGAGCCATCAGTGAGGGCCCCAAAATGGCATCTTCTATTTGTAAAGGTCCCATGAAAACCATGTGTAAGAGCAAAAGGCCCTACCTCCTCTCACCTGACCTGGAGCTGCCCCCTGGCTTGGCAGCGCCACCTGGCCTGGTATCTCTATGAAGGAATGGCCCAACAGACAAGGTCCAGAGCAAAGGCTTGCACTACTCTGTTTGGCCTCCAGCCTAGACCTTCACCCTTGCTGCACTGCCCAGAAAATCAGCGTGCACACAGCACTGTGCTGGGAAACAGATTCTCCAGAGTCACTTGACCCGTATTCTTCGCATGCTGGCCTCGTGACTGCTGCAGATCTGGCAAGCACGGTCACTCGTAGATGCCCACTGGCCACTGGCCTTGTATGGTCCCTAGAGGTATGGTCCCAAGGTAGGACTCGGAGCCTCTGCCCTTCCCCACAGCACTCTCCTGCTGGGAGAAAGAGCCTGGCACCGCCTGCAACAGGAGGATACAGCCAGTTTCCTACACTAATGGCCTGGTCCCAGCACTGGAAGAGAATCTAATTTCCAGTTGAAACGTGTTTTCTAGGTCTCCTAAGGGTTATCAGACTTAGGGAGTCAGGGCTGCTTGGCTGTAGGGGATTGGGGCCAGGGGAAGAAACAGAGTATGGGGATATTTTCTAAGGCTTGCAGAAAGGACATGTTAAAGGGTTTGTGCACAATCCTAACAGATTTAAATCCACAGCCCCACATCATAACATGGGCAGTGTCTGCATCACACTGAGTGAGCAGGGGGAGTCTTTGTGGGAAGGGTTTCCTGATCTGGAGTTGGCATTCTGCCTCAGGAGCAGTGCTGCCAAGGGGTGAGGGTGGCATGGAAGTGAGGCGTGCATACAAACCGATACACAGCAATGCGCACCTAGAAGGAAGGAGGTGATTGCTATTCAAACCTGTAAATGACTATGTCTTAGTCTGATGGGATACAATACCATAGATTGGGTGGCTTATAAACGACAAAATTTTATTTTTCACGGTTCTGAAGGTGAGGATGCCCAAGATCAAGGTGCCAGCAGATTTGTTGTCTGATGAGCACTGGGTTCTGAGAAGCTGGCCTCTCCCTACTATCTTGCATGACAGATGGGGGCTGGGGTCTCTTTTGAGAGGGCACAAATCCCACTTGGAAGGCCTCCAACCTCATGACCTAATTATTTCTCAAAGGCCCCGTGTCTCTAAATACCATGGCTCTGGATTTTAGGGTTTAACATATGAAGTTTGGGGAGATGCAAACATTAGTCTACAGCAAACGATCTTTGGAGAGGCAATGGGCATGATTTTGCTGATATTAAGGCTCAATACATAGATTCCAGCATTTAGCATTCGTTGGATTTAATCAACGGAGGTTTAAAGATAATACAGGTTTAAAGCTAAAATTCTCTAACAAATCTGTTTTCAATTCAATAAAACTGTGTGATTTACTTTATAGTACCCAAGGCCCCCATGGACGATTTACTCCGTGGCCCTCGGTTGTGTCGTTTCTGCACACGGACACAGCTCACACCAGGAGTGTGGAGACACAGGGCTGCCTGAGCGGGGGCCTGGAAGAAGTTGTGTCTTACCAGGCCTGGGAGGTATTCCCTGGGGCCCTGATTTTGAAGAGTGACTTTCTTTACCGAGCCAGCAAGAACCACCATTTCTGTTCTGAAGCACAATGCTTGGCAAGAGGAATGAATAAAAAGGACCATCAGGAGCCAAATTTTGATTTTTCTCTAAAAGTAGTTGCTAAACCTCTCTCACCCAGAGATCTCTCTGCAATCGAATGACCCCAGGCCATCTCCATGTCAGAGGGCATCCCCCCGCCCCCACTACTGAGCCAGACTGTGTACGGACATCTCCTGAGGAGGCCAAGTTCCCAATGACATTTCTCACTTTCCAGGCTCCTCAACAAAGTGAAGCACCCAGATTATGGGAAAACTAACCCAAGAAGCAAAATTTGGCTGGAAGCTCATAAAGTTGGATTCTTCATTGGACTAGAAATACGTACCACTCATTAAATTAAGAGAGTCCAAGCCACTCCTTGGGCGATGATTAAGCTAAGAGTCAGAGCAAAGATGGGTGGGGAGGCCCAGGCTGCCCTTGATCATAACTGGGGGAACTTAGGGTTCTCTAATGCAGTTCTCCCCCATGCAGTTCCCAGGGAGCAGCGAGGCAACTTGGGATTCAGGACAGAGCAAGGGTTGCCTGGAATTCAAGGGAGAAAAAACCCAATACGGATGTTCATAACCTGAGATTCATGGGCCTCCAGGAAAAACCAAAAAAAAAAAAAAAAAAAAAAAAAAGCCACGCTGTTTTTCTAGAGGCAGGTCCCATGATTTCATGGGATTCCCTAAACAGACTAAGATCCACCAGTCAAACATGACAGCATAGAGTATTAAAAATTATTCACAACTCAGGGTTTTTTTTGGAGGTGGGGATCACTAGATGGATGTAATTACTATAAAATTATCTCATTGAGGACAGGACGCCGTGCCCACAGCTGCATGCCATCACTTGATGGAAAATGAAAATGGCCCTGGACCAGCATTACTTTTTCCACTGAATGAAACAGGCAAGGGATCTGCAGTTGGATTTCAAAAACAGAAAGTCAAAAAAATGGATCATTAAGTTAGCCCTTTTGGTCTCCTGAATTCCCTCAGTGGCAAAGGAGAGCTCTGGGTACGTGAGAATACGGGTCCCACAGGCTCTTACCCAGATTTTCAAACCCCAGAACATGAAGTCATTGCTTTTCTGTAAGAGGTAATGACTGTTTCTCTAAGGCTGCAGAGTCCCACTGACCCCGACCTGGGTGAAAGGAGTGCAGAATATCGGCACAGCTTCCACAGGCTTCTCTACTCTCTCCTTCCAACCTGAGGAGGAAA
The DNA here is from genome assembly GCF_014898055.3 of Talpa occidentalis. NCBI lineage: Eukaryota > Metazoa > Chordata > Mammalia > Eulipotyphla > Talpidae > Talpa > Talpa occidentalis. Next base: position 70,090,272 of record NW_023601653.1, read on the forward strand.
CAGGACCTCAGAAACTACGGGAGCCTGTGACCTCAGGTTGCTCACCCTCACGGCCAGACACACCCTGGAAAAAACTGGCCAGGTCTTAGTCTTTAGAAGAAAAGGAGCCTTGGTAAAGTCCAAGGCGTATTATTAAGTTCCCAACTGAGCCACCAACTCCCAAAGCCAGGCCTCCTCATAAAATGGAACCAAAGAGAAAAACAGACAAGTCACACAGGGGACACAGCCCTGTGTGTACAAGGGAAGACTCACATCCAACACAAAAGGTGTGAGAACAGTGATTTGTGAGGCCCGAAGCTGCCCGAGGCTCCCTGAGCAGGACGTTCTGGAGAGGAAGGCCTTCCATGGGGCTGCTTATCAAGCAGTTCCAAATCTGGGACTTAACCAGCAGCCTTTGAGTACAAAGAATAGGGTCTGGCATGGTGCCGTGGGCCACTCCTAAAGAAAGGAGCAGAGAATGTGTGTGGAGAGGAAACCCTCTGGCCCCTTGAATCAGGAGTTGGATCTTTGTTGTTGAAAATCCATAAAGATTTTCTGGGCAGGGAGAAGTCCTGTTCCCTTAGCAGATGCAGGCACCTGGCCTCACCTCTCTCCAAACCTGTCAGCCTCAGTACAAACGCAGCTGGCTGTGCCAGAGCCAAGCTGTCTGGGTGCCAAAGGTGGGAAGCCATTTCACGCAGGCGTCTCAGCCTCCTGCTCAGCCCAAAGGGGAAGTCAAGCTGGGTCTGGGCGAAGGGCAAGCAGGATGTGAGGGGTTTTGCCATCGTTTCCCCCCAAACCCATACTCTGCCCAGACCTGGACTCTTATGTCTCAAGTCTTCTCGACTGGGCGGTTTTCTTTCTAGAAGTGTGCTGCCCTGCAGTCAAATGTGCAGCCATACATGAAATGGAGTCGGAGAACCAGGCTGCAGCCATGCAGCAGCAGAAGGAAGATAGAAGGGAGGGCGGTGTGTGGGTTCTCAGTGTGCCCAGCACATCTCTGATTTAAACTTCTACATGTAGAAATTGCTCCCACCCACCCCACCATTTCAATCTACTCTGAAGGAATGACTAACAACAGCTACAGCTGGAAGGGCTTCTAGTACTGTGGGCACTCTCACTGAACCTCCCAGCAACCTCAGAGGAAATGAGACCCTGGATGGTGCTCTGACCACCAGGCTGTCCTACCACAAATGGCTGAAGGCAATGAAAACTGCTCCAGGAGGGCATCCCCTGGTGGCTCAGTGGTTGAGCACTGATCTGTGAAGCTGCCCGCGTCCCAGGTCGCCAGCGAGGGTCCCACATGGCGCACAGACCTCTCCTGCCACGCCCACTGCTCCCCTCAGCAGTGTATTTTGTTGGTCTGCCTGTTCTGTTCCCCGCCCTGGCTCTGGTGAATTCTCTCACCCTCGTGCACTTCTGATTGTACCCAGTGCTTGTATAAATAAATAAATAAATCTCTAAAAAAACAAAACAAAACAAAAAAAAACATAACTACGCCAGGAGTCGGGCCCCAGAGGTAATGGTCAACGCAAGCTCTGAGCACAAGCTGGGTGACCAGTGCGCTTTGAGTGGATGTGTGAAAATCCTATGTTTGCAGGTGGCAGGGAGGGACGGGTGCCATAGACTGGGTTTTAAGGTGGTTTGCTCTGGCATTGGTTTTATGGGAAACTGAGGTCTACAGCACTAACTCCACCTGCCAAATCACTGCTGGGGACAGGTCTCTGCTCATGTTCCCAAGAAGCCTCCCTTAGGTTCAGGTGACACCATTTCTTAGAAAATAAAGTCATGCTATTTTTTCCATCAGGGAGGGTGAGAGGCAATAAGCAAGGGGCAGAGGGAGGGAGGAACAGGGTCCTCTCAATGCAGGCCTAGGAACTGGGGGCTAGGATTGGTGGTGAGGGACAGAGCGGGCCCTAGTCCTGGCTTTCCACTTGACAGCGCAAAAGTTACTGCAGTGACATCAGATGTCAGGGCTAAGATGTTGGTCCATTTTTTGCAGGGTGGAAGGCAGGAAGTGTGTGAAGGAAATGCAGAAACGACCGAAACAGAACTTGTGAGACAGACTGACTGCTGGTTTGGCTGTGGGCATCAGAGGCCCTACTTGAGGAGCTCAGGCAGTATGGGCTTGGCTGTCACCCAGAGAGTCTGAAAGGGATGAGAGTGGTGGGCCAGGGCAGAGCATCCCAGCACCCCCATCACCCCTGTCACTGAGGTAAGCTGCTTCTCTCTGGATCCCTGCCAGACCATCCCCTGTTCATGAGGCACTAATGGTCACTGGCCTCACAACACCTGCTTTTCATCGGATCCCAAATACCAAGTTTATAAATTCCCAGTCTGGAGAGAACGTAGAGGTGACATCAAAACAATCCAAGTGTTTCCCTTAAATTACAACTTCCCTTACAAAAGAAATTTTTGCGACTTGTTCCCACCGTCTACCATTCCCACCCAACTGGGAGCGGAAGCAGGTTGTGATGGCAAGTTACCAGATCGAAGTCAACGAAACCTGTCTTCAAACTTACTTCCAATACTACTGTGCCACGTGACCCTGGGTAAGTCACTGAACCTCATTGGGGACTAGCTTCCATCAGTAAAATGGAAGCATCCTGCTCTGGCTCTATGATGGGGCGTGGAAAAGGAATTTGCAGGCTGCAAAGCACTGCTCAAGTGGGCCATGATATTCCTTTATTCCATCATTTTCTAGGGATGAGGGCTTCATCCCTATAGTGACCTTAATGCAGATGACTGACCAAGAATTAGTTCAGGAACATGTAGCTACTGCTTGCACCCTTCCCCAGCCCACTACCCACTACTTTCAACTATGTGTTGAAAGAAGTGATGATGGAGCGGGAGGACAACAGGATGAAGAGGTTGCAGTGGTGACTGTGTCTCTGTGATGTGATCCTGGGCAAATCATGGCCCCACCCTGGTTCTCAGCTTCTTCACTGCATATGAGAAGACTTGTCTAGATGAGCTTGAAAGTCATCCCTAATTCCCAACTGGACATTCCCAGAGTGAGCTGTTTGTTTCAGATGACCTAGCTGCTCAGCAGCACCTGGCCAGGCAATAAGGATGGGGGTGGCAGGCTGGAGACAGTAAGAGATGGAGCAGATACTGGCATGGCCCTGGGAATCTGCCATCAGGCCCCTGCAAGTGCCACTGGGCAGAGTGGGGACTGGAGGCACTCAGTGGTACCCCCAGCCCTAAACTCTGATGCCCCCCAGGCAGATGGTCGAGCTCTAACTAACAGACTGGCAAGGGAGAGGCTGTACTAGGGAGGAGAGAGGAAAACTCCCCAAAGGACAAGGGTGGGGTGGGGCTGACGCCTTCCCACATTCTTTTCTAGTGCCAGGGGTTGGTGAGAGGAGCAAGGCAGGGCTGGCTGGCTGGCTGGCGGGCTCACCAGATGGGAGCCCATGGTAGGAATACCCCTAAGGCAGCAAGGGAACACCAATGGGCTACCCTCACAGCGGGTGTGTTGGGTGTGGTCACTCTGGCAAGGGCAGGTCAGTCTCTGCTGGATGGGAAACTGCTTTTCACCACCCAAGGTTCTTGGGGACTCCAGTGGCTGGCTCCAGGGGAGTAAGAACATTTGTTACAATCCTCTCTGTGGAGCGCCCCTTTACTGTTCATCTCTCCTAAATGGACATCTCTCCTTTTCTCTCCAAACTCTTCCCTCTCAGAGGAGCAAATAATGCCTTAAACGGGACCCTGGAAGCAGATCACATAGGTTCCCTATTCTAGTCTCTGGGTGTGCCTTAACCCCCCCAAGGAAGGTGTGTGGGGGGGACATTCCCCTTTCCAGCGCCTCCCTCGGGCTTTCCAGCAGGAGCCCGGCGCGACGAGCCCGGCGTCCGCGCTAGGTGTCCCGGCCAGGTGAGTCTGCGGACGCGCCCAGGCGGGCTGGCTGCGGGGGTGGGGGCGCGGCCCGGCTCGGGGGCGGGGAGCGCGGAACTGGCACCGGATCTGGCGGACGTGGAGAAACCCCGGACTCACCCCACTAGAGGCGCCGACGGGCACCGGGCCCTCCCCTCCCCTCCCCAACTCCGAGTTCTCTCCAGTTCAGATACTCAACGCCCTCGGGGGAATAAAAAAAATCGAGACGAGCTAATCTTTCAGGTAGTTTCGAAGGAGCCTGGACTTTCTCACGGCGGCTCGGAATCACTCGGAGAAAATGGGGGCCCGAAAGTGCCCCCTGGAGGGTGGAAGGCGCCCCTGACCTCACAACCGGGGACCGGTCCTGGGCTCCGCGCTCCTGCCTGTGCAGGGCAAAAGCGCGAGAAACTCTGGGGTGCGCGCCCTCCCCGTGCGGGCAGAGCGCGCAGCCCCCCGCGCGGCCCCGGCCACTTGTGGGACCCCGCCCGGGCCCCCCGCCCTTGAGCTCCCAGAAAAGGCGCGCTCCGTGTCTGCCTTCCCCTCCTGGTCTCGGAGGGACTTGGGGTGGGCGCAGGCAGAACCCCCACCCCGCACCCCCGCGCAGGGAGACGCACCCTCCCGTCTCCACGCGCCAGCTCTTAGGGTCTCCCGCGCCCCCCAACCGGCTAAGCCAGGGAGGGGCCCCCACAACAGAGTGCCCGCCCCGCCCGGCCCGGGCCCCGCGGGGAGCCAGCAGGCGGCCGCAGGGCCTCTCCCGCCGCCCAGAGTCCCCCGGCGCGCGGGGTCCAGCCGGCCCCGCACGGCCGGCCGCGGGCAGGGTCGCCGGGGCGAACAGGTGGCCCCAGGAGAGGAGCGCGCGGCCGTCGCGCTCACTTACCCAGAAGATGAAGTTAAATCCAAAGAGCAGGTATTTGATGCACTTGGTGCCTCCCTTGACCGGCATGGTGTCAGCTAGACGGGTCTAGGCCGGGCGGCTGGGACCGGGGCGCGCGCGCTCGGGACGGGCGGGATCACACTCGGAACCGGGGTGCTGGCGGTGCACTGAGCGTCTCGGGCCGCACTTTTAAAAAACTGCCACTCCTTACGGCGCCCAGCAGGCTGCGGCGCGCATGTGCGCTGGCACGGCCCCCTCCCGCAGAGCCCGCCTCCCCCGGCACCTGCCCCGCCCAGGCCCCGCGCGCCGCGCCCCCCGGCCGGGGTTCCAGGGCAGGCGATCCCCGCTCGGCTGAGATAGGCCCCGGCTCAGCCTCGGCCAATGCCCCCTTCCCGCCACCCTCGCGCTCCCCTCCCCACGGCCCTGGGTGGTTCTAGAACGCCACTCCCTGCTGATCTGCTTTGGATTACGAGGAGGCCTCGCCGTGGGGTTCTCGCCTGTCAAATCCTGAGCCTCCCGCCCGAGCCCACTACTTTGGAATGCCTTTTCGGGGTCGCCGGGGTCAAGTTCCGCTGTCCGAGGCCGGCCGCCTGCACAAGGGGGGCTCTTCTGGCATTGACCTTGATTTGAAGGGAAGCTGCTAGGCTTTATTTTGCCCTGGGGCGGCTCCTTGCAATCCTCGTCTTCTGGAGCACCCCGGGCGGGGAGATGGATGGGGCTTTTGGGGCTTGTGGAAATCCTTCTCAAAAACCCATCAAGGACGGTCCCAGGGCCTAGGCTGGGCCGGGCTGGAGGGCTTTTGGCACGCGCGCTGCAGGTGCCCCGAGAGGGAGGGGGCGTGCAAGAGGCGCTCCCCACACCTTCCTCCTGCCCTTGGCCCCAGCTGATTGCAGCTCCCTCCGCAGGAGTGCCCGAGCGTATTTTCTCCTCCACGCAAAAACGTTCTGTACCTTCCCCGCATTCAGTGGCCTAAGTCGAAACGCCTCATCTTTCATCTGGTTCAGAACACTCTTTCTGTGCTACCTGGCACCCCACCATCGCCATCCCTTGGCCCAGCTCTGCCTCGGTGGTGTGTGCCTGTGGCTGGTGCCCACCCACTCCCACCTTGCAGAGATTCTATGGGACTCAGGCATTCCTTTCCTATTTCTCACCACGGCATGGGGAGATTCCCTCTTCCTGACTTCCCCAACCCCCCTTGTATTTCTTTCTGAGATGAAGTTTCCTTTAGTGTTTTTGTAGTTACAAAACAAAACATACTCAGACAGGAACAACAGAAAAATAGCAACAAGCAAAAAGAACATGACTCAAAATGTCATCCTCCAGAGCAAGCCAGTGTTAGCTCCTTGTAGCTCTTATTTCGCAATGTTATCATTGTTAGACTTGTCTCATTGATCCATTGATTTAGAAGAAATTTCTGTATCTATTTATGTGGGTATTTCATTCGGAGCTGAAAACAAAAATGGATTAGATCCTCTTTCTGCCCTCCAGGAATTCAGAGTGGGGGGGTGGGGATGGGGTTGGGGGAAGCCAGACAATACGATGACATTGCTGTGTAGGGGTCACACAGAGATAGGCTTGAGACTGCAGGGGCTCTATATCGGGGTTGTCCTGTAACATAAGGAGCGGTCCCTGACCCAGATTAGGAAATTGATCTCCTGCAGAGCCACAGGGAAATTGTATTCTCCAGAGACTTTTGGGCAAAGACAGCCTGGGGCCTCTGGGGCCTGGGTTGAAGTGTGTGGGGAGGTGAAGGTGGGCACCTAGCTAGGATGAGGTGAGGCCTCGGGTTCCCAGACCTTGCACACTGAGGCAAGGGCCTGAAGGATTCAAGCAGGGAGCCCTTTAATCATCTGTGTGGTTTCCTTAGGTGGGGGAGGGCGGGAGCGGCAGGCAGTGGGTTCCTTAAGGATAAGAACCATCATTTGTATCTCCAGGCTGGGGCTCAGAACTTTGGGGGATCAGAAGGAAAGTGGAGGTGCTGCCTCTGGCGAGTGCCAGTTAAGCAGTGTGAGGGAAGCAGGAGATGAAAGGTGAGCTGAGGATAGTGGGGAGGGCAGGTAGGAGGCTGTTTAACAGCTCAGGGGGAGAGACAAAGTGAACTAGGGTGGGGCATGGGATAGAGGCTGGAGCGAGGTGAAAGCAGAAGAGGAGGCAAGAGGAGTGGGGAGTGGAGGGACAGATGGGAGGCAGAACAGCAGGAGCCAGCCCATGGAGGACATCATTCATTCACTTCACTCATTCCTCTAATCATGCTTGAGAGCCTATGGGGGACTATATGCTGAGATGAAACTTCTCTCCCACACGGAAGGATCTCCACGTAGGCAGAGAGATCCACATTACCAGACAAGTACAAGCCCGTGGAATCTTTGCTCCTGTGGCACATGTGGCCTGGGGGCAGGTAGGGGCATGGGGCACATTCCTAAGCCGATTGAGTCAGGAGAGGCTTCCCAGAGCTGGAGAAGGGAACCCTGTAGCTGAGAGATAGAAGGTGGGGTCAGCCAAAAAGGCGGGGAGGGAATTCCAGACAGCAGGAAGTCAGTGTGGAAGCACCCAGCAGAAAACCACAGGCAACACCACAGGCAACCCGGGAAGCTGGGAAACTGCCCCAGGGTGAAGAAGGAAGGGCAGGAAGAGTTCCCTAGACTGGAGCCCAAGGCCAAGTGTGGCCACACAGGAATTTTGGTAATGTTTTACCTCAGACCCTCACCCTAATCAAGGGTCCAGGCAGTTGGTTGGGATGGAGCAGCAGGTGAGGCCCTGAGGGGAAGGTGGAGTAACAATGCCCCATTGTGTTGCCCCTGACCAGCCCACCCATCCATCTTGAGAGAATAGGTCTAAAGACCGAAATGTTTTGTGTTTTTTTTTTTTTTAAATGTTCGCCTCCATTAACAAGCACAGGTGGGAAGAGTTTAGTAAATATTTAAACTTTCAACAGAAACTACTTTACAGGGTTATCACGAGTATTGAATGAGCTGATCCACAAGGAGGCCCTCATGCAGTGGCTGCCAAGGAAACCCTGGCCATTGTCTGTGTTACAGTAAGTCCTCAGGTAACATTAGGTTTTTGGAAACTGCTACTCCCAGAGAAACTCCCTGTACAAAAGCGGTACCTCGGTAACCCTGTTTCCTTCCACAGAATCTGGGACTTTTTTGCCTCATCACTCTTATGATGAAAGGAAGTTGAATGAAGTGACATTATTATAGCCCTGCTGTACTACTATTCATGTAACAGAAACAATTAAGAGGCCTCCTGTTAAGAACCACATGACAGTCAAGAGGTCCTTGAAATGTGACTGACAAGACATAGATTCTTTATTTTGGGTGTGTCTTTTCCTCTCTCCAGGACTCAATCTCCTCATCTCTACCAGAAATATTTGGGATTATACACTGAAGCTCCCTCTGTCCTCACAGTCTGTGGTGCAATAAGTCTGGGTTAAAGAGTGTTTGTCATAGGCATTTAGTTCTACAGGCAGCCAGGAAAGGAAGATGGAAAAAATATGGTTTGCCTTAACTGGAAGGGGAAAATTTGGGTAAGCCCCTGAGTCACACATCACATGGGGGCAGTGAGATCTTCCAGGCTTTGTGGCGTTGGATGGGAAAACTTTTCCTCCCTTCCTTGGGGGCATCCTGTTTCTGGAATATCCCCCCCTCCCCCAATATTCCGTTTTGGCTCTTGTGCCCCCCCTGGTGGTAAGATTTCAACACACAGCTCATGACCGGCCACACCCATCTTCCAGGGAGTGCTCCTCCCTCCCACTAGGAGATGCAAGAGGACAACACCCCCTTTCACACACGACCAAGGCCCTCCCAGCCACCACACCAATGGCCATTTTGGGACTTAAAAAAAATAGTTTCCTTGATGCTGCAGCAGCATTTGACCAGGCTGTGCCATCTTGGTTAACTTCCTTCACTTCTAGAAATTGCTGCTCCTCTTACTGAGCGCAAATGCTACCACTTCATGAAGTTTTCTTTCGAGTATTCCAGTCTTTACTTCCATGGATTACTTTGTTTGAATCTCTCTCATGCATGAAACCTGTTCCCTAATGTGCACCCATTTAGCTGGAGAGTTCCTCCCCCAAATGCCTATATTTGACTTATTTCTGTGTTCTCATTAACATCCAGGCCCTTGCTAGGCTGGGTGTTATGTGCAAACGTGTGTGAAAACTTCAAGGAAGTGGGTTTTCCCCAGGCTTCAGTCCTCAGCCCTCTCGGCCACCCCACCACCCTTCCCAAACTCAGGTCACGGTATGACGCCCTGTCAGGCCTTTCCACTTTGATGCCCCCCCTCCCCCTAAATCAGTGACAGTGCTACCTTCCACAGCAGGAGGGATTTGCTTGTGAGATTAAGTTAAGGATCTTGAGAGAGAGGTTTTCCTGGGTTATATTATATCGGTGAGTGCAGTGTGGTCACAAGGATCCTTATTAAAAAAGGGAGGGCAGAGCCTGAGAAGAGCGTGGCTAGATGCAGAGGTGGGTGTGATGTGGGGCCACATGCCAAGGAATGCAGGCAACATCTAGAAACCCAAAGGACAAGAAAACAGATTCTCCCCTATAGCTGCCAGGAGAAGCAAATGTAGCCCTGCCCATGCATTTTTAGACTTCTGGCCTTTATTTCTATTTTTCATCAGCACACAGCAAGTTTATTGAGGAAAAGAGTAAAAGGAAAGAGACGTCTGCACAGACACAGACGAGAGCTGCCGACTTCTGACCTTTAAAACTGTAAAGTAATATGTGTTATTTTAAGCCACTGTATTTGTGGTAATTTGTCATGGAAGCGTAAGAAACTGAATATAGTTACCTCAAAGTAAACATCAAGACAAGAATTCCTGCGCTTCAAGGGCCTCCCTAGACCTGAAACCAACTTCTCATTAGCCCACCCCTTCCTCACTAGCCATCACCTGAACCTCAACCTGGGATTCCTTTCCCTGGTCTCACATCTGCTCGTGAATGTGGTTCTTACTTTCTATTATCTCCTGTGTGTTGCAGGCAGGCACCACCAAGGCTGTACGGTTTAAAGATAAGGAAGTAAGCGTAGGGCAGGAGAGTGTGTTTAGTAGCAAAGGAAGATCATACTGACTCCGGGCTCATTTTCAGCCTTGTGCCCTCCCCACCCCCTGTCCTCACCCATGATAGGGCCACATCCTGGAAAGTTTCCTTCACACACACACACCTGCCCCCCACCCACCGCCCATCATTCACTTGTCTGGTCTACACACATCATTGGACTGATTATCTTGTGATGTCATTAGGCTTGGCTGCTCTATTCTCAGTAACTTTTTTTTTTTTTTAAGATTTATTTATTTATGTATACAAGCACTGGGTACAGTCAGAAGTGCAGGAGGGTGAGAGAATTCACCAGAGCAGGGAGCAGAACAGACAGACTGACAAAATATACTTCTGAGGGGAGCAGCGGGCAGCAGGAGAGGTCTGCGTGCCATGTGGGAACCTCACCCGGTGGCCGGGGATCAAACGGGCGCTGCAGAGGCTGCGGGCAGCTTCACAACCCAGCGCTCAACCGCTGCGCCACCGGGGAGGCCCACTAATTAACTTTTTTTAAAAAAAGATTTCTTTATTTTTATACAAGAACCAGGGTACAGGCCAGAGGCGCGGGAGGGTGAGAGGATTCACCAGAGACAGAGCGGGGAACAGAACAGGCAGACTGACTGAAATACACTGCTGAGGGGAGCAGCGGGCGCGACAGGAGAGGTCTGCTGCATCATGTGGGACCCTCGCTGGCCGGCCGGGATCAAACCGACGCTGTAGAGGCTGCGGACTGCTTCACAGCGTGGCACTCAACTGCCTGCGCCACCAGGGGAGGCCCCAATTAACTTTTTTTTAAATTACTGAGGCATAGTGGAAATATTAGTTTCAGGTGTATAACCTAATGATCCAACATCTGTTCATATTGCAAAATGACCACCGCAATAAGTCTGGTAACTCCATCACTGGAACACACACATTGTCAACATGGAGCCCACCTGTGTGTGGTGCAGCATTTAGGAAGATCACATGGAGAGGTGGAGAGAACTTACAGCTCACAGGATAGAGAACATTCTTTCCTCCACTTCCGTTCTTGTGCCAGTCACTCCTGCCCAGCCCAGACCCTGCCAGCCTCCTGGCCATCGCACCCTGCCCCTGCCTGTGGTGCACGCTGCCTGTGTCTATGTGCAGCAATGTAGCTCTCACCTGGCTGTTTGGCTTGTCTCCTCCACCTCCACTCCCCCAGCTCAGCAAAATAGATCTTAAGTCTCAGGCTCCATCCTCTTTAGAAGTTTGGGGGCTAGGAGGAGTTATAAGTAGCTAATATTTACTATCCTTTTGTCATACTCTTAAAGTCTTGCTTTGCTCTTTTCTGTTCATTTTTCCTGCTTAAAACCCTTCTGAGTTGCCTTCCATAGCACTTCTCACCTTTGAACAGAGTGGGGAATTTTCCTCGTATGAGTATTGTGCACAATCTGCCTCCTCCCGCTTAGAATGTCTGCTGTGCTAGAGCAGAGAGTGTTGGCCCTTGTTCTCAGTTGCATCCCCAGAACCTTGAACATGCCTGACACATTTATAGAATATAGAATATTCTGTAAAAATATATAGAATGTGTGACAGGCTCAGCAATGGTGACAGGGTAAGATTATTATTACTATTTTTAAAGATTTATTTATTTATACAAGCACTGGGTACAGTCAGAAGCACGGGAGGGTGAGAGAATTCACCAGAGCCAGAGGGGGGAGCAGAGCAGGCAGAAGGACCGAAGTACACTACTGAGGGGAGCAGCGGGCGGCAGGAGGGCAGGAGAGGTCTGCGCACCATGTGGGACCCTCCTCCGATGGCCGGGGAGCAGCTGGGGATCGAACCGGCACTGCAGAGGCCGCGGGCAGCTTCGCAACCCAGTGCTCAACCGCTACGCCACGGGGGAGGCCCAGGGTAAGATTATTTTTAAGTAGCTGAAGGTAAAGCACCAAGATTTTTTATTGTTTAAACAGTCTTTAATTTGTTATAGGAAGTTAATGAAAGCAGCTTTAGAACACTAAGTTTGGTGTTACACGGGTACTACTGATAAAGTTAACTTAAATATTTTTATAGTAAGTCCTTTAAGCACATAAAAATTTTGTTTAAGATACCTCTATTAGATCCTTAACACTTTTGTCTTATTATTTAATACCATTACATTTTAAAGATAACCATTTTATTTGAATCCTCCAGGACCTTTAATATGACTTTTTAATATATTTTTTAAGTACATGTCAATTTACTTATATTTAGAGTTACTACATTTTAGTTTGTAATCTTTAGATTGTAAGACATTGTAATAGTTATTATATACCATCATCTCTTTAAACTAGATAACTTATACAGAAATGCATGTTTTAATTTAAAATTTTTGTTTTAGGCAAGCCCTAGATAGATTGATAAGAGCAAGAAAAATCAAGCAATATCATATATTTTTTGTGTTTGTAAGTTTTAGTATAGCTGAGCAGCTCATCCACATGGCTATAGCTGTAACCTTGAATTTTTGTTAGGTCAAGGAAAAAAAAATTGGGTGTTTACCTGGGGAACAAAAAGCACTCTTTTTTTAAGGAGAAATATAAGTGGATTAGTTTTTCTGTAAAGGAACTTTAGTTAATTACCGTGTTTGTTGAATACAAGTTTTACCTTTTAAGAAAACATATTTAAACATAAAGTGTTAATGTTATAGGGCAGCCCCAATACAAATCGGGGTGCCTGACTGTGGGTCCTCACCCGCGCACTTAAAAGGACTTATCAATGCTCTACTGCAGGCACACGTGAAGGTTAATAAAAGGTTTACTTACAAGGGAAGGGGAAATGAGGAAATGTACAGCTCAGGGAGAAAAGTGGGAGACAAAGTTTTAAATGCGTCCTACCCGATCCACCAATCTGGCCGCAAACCAGGAGTCATGAAGCCAGGAGGCAAACGAGAGAGCGAGCCCCAAGGCCCACGTGTCTGGTTTTATACCAAACCTGGCTGCTTAACTCTACCCTCAGGTCCCAGCCACCTTCCCTTTGCTGGTGACGGGATTTGTCTTTCCCAATGTCCTGATGGCTTTGGTCTGGAGTGGGGGTGGGGTCCACAAAGCCTGTATGGGATTAGCTCAGGACATCCTTCCCCCCTAACATTAACACCCAATCTTAAAACCTTAAGACATGCATGTTTTAAATTAAACCATTAAATTTGAACTAGTTTACCAAATTTAGATCATGATCAAAATTTGGGATTTTGTATAGGCGCCATTTATAGTTAATCCTCCGGAGGTAAAAGACAAAGATAAACACAGAGATCTCTTGATTTTTATTTAAAATTTTGGCCATGTGTTAATTTTAAGTAGTTATTTATCTTTAAAGATTAATTTTTATCTATTTATGTACCCAAGAACTAAGGTGTAAGCCAGATGTGCGGGGGTGAAAAGACCAACCAGAGAGTAGGGAGTAGAACAGACGGATCCACTGAAACATGCTGTTGAGGGGAGATGCTGGCTGAGACAGGAGAGGTCTGCTGCATCATGTGGGCCAACTCCCTGCCAGGATCTAACCCTTGCTGTAGTGGCCTGAGATAGCCTGACAGCCCTGAGACTTTAACCACTGCGTCACCAGGGAGGCCCCATATATCAAGATTTTTTTAATGAGATAGAAGTTAAAATCCTTACACAGAATAAGTGTATAATTTTAACCATTGCTTAAGACCAGGGGCCCAAGGTCACCAAAATTTTAAAGACAGGCAGTTTGAGATACGAAAATATTTTAGAGTTTGTATTTTTCAGAAATGATCCTTTGGCTTTACATTGTTTTTGCTTTATTTTATTGAGACCAAACATTTTTAAGACAATGGAACACTTTTTATGGACCATGCATAGGGAAAACAGAAGAGAGGTTAAGATCTTATTTTGTAGTTTATCTGTTTTTAGATTTTTAGAAATGTAATGTTCAGGATTTAGCTCAAAAAGCTGCAGTTTTACTTTTTAGTTTTTATCAGGTCAACAAATTTCAATAAGAAACTCTTTACAGGTCCAATAAGCAAGTCAGGAGTTTTTACTTAACCAATAAGCATTTTGTAGGAAAACACAGGGAAATAGAATTTTTTTTTTTAACCTATAGAACAAACTAGAACAGTATCTCAAGGTGGACAAAAGCAGAGTCCAGTTTCCCACAGCAAGAAGGCAGCAGAGACCTGTCAATGATCCCAACACTGGAGCAAAATGTCCAGGCAGCTGCTTGCTGAGACCAGGGGCAGCCCTCCACTAGCCCGCTGCAGTGGGTTGGTCTTGTTTTGATAAGAAACTTACAGTCCCTTGAAGTCATATTATACCCATTTTTATAACATTTAACAATTTCTTTTGTGAATGAATTTTGATTACCGTTTTTGGAAATACCTTTTTTAAATTCCTTAAAAACAGTAAATCGCAAACCCTAGTGTCAGGGACCCTGGCCTCCTTTTCAAATATCTAACTGGAAAGTCTTGAAGCACTTTTCCCTCTGATTATTATTTTTTTAAGATTTATTTATTTATGAATACAAGAGCTGGGGTACAGGCTAGAGATACAAGGGATGAGAGGATTCACCAGAGACAAGAGTGGGAAACAGAACAGAAGGACTGACTTAAATACACTGCTGAGGGGAGCAGCGGGTGAGACAGGAGAAGTCTGCTGCACCATGTGGGTTTCTCCCTGGCTCTCCGGGGATTGAACTCGTGCTGCAGAGGTTGTGGATTGCTTCATAGTGCGGTGCTTAACCCCTTGCGCCACCAGGGAGGACCCTTCTGATTATTTTTGTGAAACTTTTTTATGAGTGGCTCAAAATTTGTTGGAGGCCGTAGTCCCGCTTTTGGGTCTCAGCGGAACCCACGCTACGGTGGCTGTGCAGGAGGGAGAAGAGGTCCAGCACTGGCTGAGTTATGGCCTCGCTCTTTTGGACTCATAAAAACTTCCTCATCTAGTGACTGAACAGCTGAATTACATAAATTTTATAATTTAAGATGAAAGACAGGCATCATCTCTAAGTTTCTCTGTAAGTTATTTTATAAATTTTTTAAAACTTAAATTTTTAGATTCCTTTTTGAGGAAGCCCAGCGAACTATGGGTTTTAAATACTGTTAAGAATTTAATGAGCTCATTATCAGATACACTGTATCCCTGGGTTGGAAGCTTCTCAGTTGTTTTTTGTATTTGATCTGAGGGGGTGTGGGATTACCCATGTTTCTAAGAGAGAAAGGAAAGATTTAACCGAAAACTTTACAGAGTTGGGCTCTGTGGGCCTTTTACTGAGCTGATGATCGTCACAGACGCTGGGTCTGTGGGCCTATTACTAGGCTGATTATCGTCACAGCGTCTGGGTCTGTGGGCCTTTTAACTAGGCTGATTTGGGAGAAAAAGAGGATAGGAAAGACAACTGAAAATACCTTCTTACTGCTTTGCCACAGACTCTGGGTCTGTGAAGTCTTTTGGCCAGACTTGAGAGGACATCCAATTCCCTTCTCTGGGCTTGAGAAGCAGGGTGTGGGGCCCCTGTTCGGGCACCATTTGTTGTGTTGGGCAACACCACACTGACAGAGATACTGGAGTTGTGGAGCAGGCTGCTGCTGAAGAGCAAGATCCTGGCCTTTTATTGATTCACACATCGGTTGTAAGGGGGAGGAACAAAAGGAAAGGGGAAGGAGATTAAGGGAAAGGAGATTAAAGAAAGGGGAAGAATGTAGAAGATCAGGAAGTCTGCCCTCCAGGCACTTCTTATCTGCTTAATGACTCAGTATTGTCATTGAGACCAAGCCCTAATTCCCCCCACCCTGGTTTTAATCTTATCAACATGGCATTCCACTGATCTGCTTCTGGGGTCCCTTGTCATACAGTGGTCCTCCGCACCCCCACCCCCCAGGTTCCCAGTCATACTTCGTGATGCATAGCCTTCCCAGGGTGATCCAGCTTTGTGCTCTTGTTTGATTTGAAGGGCACCTTGCAGGCTTGGGCTCCTGTACCTAAATGACCAGGCCATTTTGACCTTGCTTAGGATTTGGAACTATAGGTGACAAAATGGTGGCCGAACAGGCCGCTTAGGAGTAGCAGACCCACATGACAAGCTCATGTCCTGACTTGAAGATCATCGTAAAGACCCTTTGGTCCTCACCTAAACTGTCAACTTTATCCTCTCTGGGGAGGCTGCAGACACAGCAACATCGCTTTCCATAGAGCCCACGCTTGGCCCAGCCTCCTCTCTTCTCCACCATCTTCAAGGCCGCCTACGAGGCCATTATGGCGAGATCATGATGATGAGGCTTGTCATCCCAGTCTACTCTGATCCTCCCCACCAGCGCTACAGTGGCCATTTCTTTCTGAATCACCCACTAGATTCTTATCAGATGTTGGCCTAGATGGCAACTTCACATTTCATGCATCTTTAAATAGAATCTTCCCAATCAGATTATCAGGTTCTGTGGTAACCACAGAAGGTACTCTTCAATTAATGAAGAGTAAATAAATAAAAGAGTACTTTTCAATTAATGAAGAGTAAATAAATAAAAGAGTAAATAAATCCTAAGGACTCTTGGATGGGCACATATGTTGTGCCAGATGCTGTTCTAACCGCTATAGTAGATTTGTTTCATCTGCAAGCCAGCCTATGAGGTCATCTCCATTATAAACTGGGGAAACAGAGGCACAAGGAGGTTAATTAATTTGCTAGGAAGCAGCAGAGCCCAGATTTGAACACGAGTGTTTCGGTGCTTGGACCCCAGGTGCTAAACTGCCTTCCTCCAAAGTAAGCAGATGTGATCACATTGGCACATCTTTCTGTTTTTTTGCCTTTTGGTTGTTGAGGTGGGTGAAGAGGCTGCAGGTGACACCTCAGGGGGAGGGGTGCATTCTTAAAGGTGCCTTCTAGCAAGCTGACTCCCTGAGTCTGTGTGGCCAACCCCAGGTGTTAAGTTTGGTCCTGCCTTTGCTATGGTCAGTCCTTCGGTACCTCCTTCTCCACAGCTGGGGAAGCAGGGTCACTGCATTTTTTCACCGCGGGGGTGGGGTGGGGATGGCTACTGACTTCCTTTCTGTGAGGGTGGTTGTAGATTCAGGAGGAGGACAGAGGTTAAACACAGGCCTCTCCTACTGGGCAGTGTGCATGTGTAAGACCTGGGACCTTAGTGTGCAGCTACAGTCACTGCGGCAGGTGGAATATAATTAGGATAAACCAGAGGTAGAAGCTGTCACCAGTGTCCACCTGGGACCTGTAGGTAGGGATAGAGAAGGGATAACACAGCCTTAGATGCATTGCCCGTGGGGAGACGAACTTGGACCCTGTTGTGTGGCACAGGAAGCCCCTGATAAACTGGCCTCTGCTGATACCGTCACCCATTTCCTCCTGGCACCTTCTATGCTCTAACAGGTTTGCACCATTTTTCTTTTGTTCCTTTTTTTTTTTTTTAACCCCTCTCTTTGTTTGTTTTTTTTAAAAGATTTATTTATTTATTTATACAAGCACTGGGTATAGTCAGAAGCATGGGACGGTGAGAGGATTCACCAGAGCCAGAGTAGGCAACAAAACAGGCAGACTGACGAAATACATTGCTGCGGGGAGCAGTGGGTGCGGCTGGGGATCGAACCGGCGCTGCAGAGGCTGCAGGCAGCTCAACCGCTGCGCCACCAGGGGAGGCCCTCTCTTTCTTTTTTTTTTTTTAAACTTTTTTTTTTTTTAAATATTTATTTATTTATTTATACAAGCGCTGGGTACAGTCAGAGGCGTGGGAGGGTGAGAGAATTCATCAGAGCCAGAACAGAGAGCAGAACAGGCAGAGTGATGAAGTACACTGCTGAGGGGAGCAGAGGGTGGCAGGAGAGGTCTGTGCGCCATGTGGGACCCTTGTCTGGCGGCCTGCGGCCGGGAACGAACCGGCGCTGCAGAGGCTGTGGGCAGCTTCGCAAGCCAGCGCTCAACCGCTGAGCCACTGGGGAGGCCCTCTCTCTTTCTCTTTCTTTATAACCTTATTTGGAATAATTTTAAGTTCATGGAAAGTTACAAAGACAGTAAATACAGCCTCCCTGTGATGTTAGCATCTTACATAACCAACATATATTTGTCAAAATGGAGAAACTAACGTTGGTGCAGTTCTAGTCACCATACGGCTCATTTTTCTACTAATGTACTAATGCCCTTTTCCTGTTCGAGAGACCCCACCTTGATTGAGCACTTTGCATTCCTGTTAACTCTCTGAACTCTCTGGCTTCGTTTCTGTCTCTGCCTTTGACCCTGTTTTTCTCTTTGTCTACAGCTACATTCCTGTTCCCAGTAAACTCCTATTTGTTCTGCAGCAGCCCCTCCTTCGGGTCAGGGACAATGTGGGGAACCTGGTAGGAATGGGGTTTTGGGGTCTGGCTGTTAGCCATATTAAGTGGGGAGAATTGCCACTCCTGTTCACCCTCATTTACTTCTCATTTGATTTTTAATGTAGCCTCTTTATGCAAACACAAATAAATACTCTGTGTTATTGTTCAATCTCCTCTACCAGCCTCTCCAGTCCTGGGGTGACTTTCCTAGGACAGTGCAGGCGGCTGTGAGCAAAACTAGAACCAGAACTCAGGTCCCCCCACTTCCGGTCTCATTGGCTTCCTCTGACCTTCAAGCTCTACCCATCTGCACTTTCTTCTCTTGTCCAATCTGGATGTCCTTTGGTGTAATACACAGTGCACTGGGTGGTTGGTGGGTTTCCTGTGGTTTCTTACCATCCTGCACATTGAGTGTGTCATCTGGGCTTGGAGGCTTTGCCCAGGCTGCTCCTGGCCAGGTGGTCCCTGGTGTCTTCCATCCACCTCTGCCAAGCAAGAAGCCCTCCAGAATGTCAGCCCCCTGGCTTCTTGACTCTGTCTACCACCCCGGCCACCCCATCTGTCCCCGGGTGCTGCTGTGTGGGTGTTTTCTCTCATTTACCACCTGCAGGCAACCTTTGGGAGCTCACTTTCCATGAAGCATTAGATTTGTGTTTTCCTCTTACTATAACTTTTCTGTGGGTTGAAATGATATAAACTAAAGATATAAAAGATATGAAAGAATAGAAAACTAAACTAAAGATATAACTAAAGATATAAAAGAAAACTAAAGATATAAAAGAATAGAAAGGGGAAAAAGCCCTTTAGGAAACTGTTACAAAGTAAGAGAGAGTCAGGCCTCAGATCTACCAAGGATAACACGAGGGCCTTGTTTGGGTCCTGATTCAAACAAATGAATTATTTAAGGCAAGTCTTTCAGGAAGTTAGGGAAATATAATATGAATGAAGGATTAGATGATATTAAGGAAATATGTCAACTTTTTAGGGGTGATGATGCATTGTGGTCTATTTTTAAAAAAAACCTAAGAGATCTGTACTGAAGTTTTTAATGGCTAGAATGATGCCTGGGATTTGCTTTAAAATCTTTAGCCCTGAGCCTCTCTGGTGGTGCAAGGGGTTAAGCACAGCACTCTGAAGCTATCCACAACCTCTGCAGCAAGAGTTTGATCCCCGGCCAGCCAGGGAGCTACCCACATTGTGCAGACCTCTCCTGTCTCTCCCACTGCTCTGCTCAGCAGCGTATTTCAGTTAATCTGCCTATCCCGTTCCCCACGCTGTCTCTGGTGAATCTTCTCACCACCCCCCACACCTCTGGCCTACACCCCAGTTCTTGTATGCATAAATTAATAAATATTAAAAAATACTTTTAGCCATTTTCCAAAAAGTGGAAAGATAAAGGGAACTAGAATGGCAGATGGTAGTAACTGTTGATGCCTAGTGACAGGTTTGTGGGATTCATAGTACTGTTCTCTCACCTTTTGTGTATTTAAACACTTCCATGATGACAAGAAGAATTCCATCTAGTCTTGTCCTCATCAGTCTAGCCCTTTCCCAGTAACCAATACTGGTTTTTGTGTGTCCTTCTCTTTTTTTTTTTTTTAAAAAGATTTATTTATTTATTTATTTATTTATTTATTTATTTATTTATTTATTTATTTATTTATACAAGCACTGGGTAGTCAGAAGCGCGGGAGGGTGAGAGAATTCACCAGAGACAGAGCGGGGAACAGAACAGGCAGAGTGACGAAGTACACTGCTGAGGGGAGCAGCGGGCGTGGCAGGAGAGGTCTGTGCGCCATGTGGGACCCTCGTCTGGTGGCCGGGGATTGAACCAGCGCTGCAGAGGCTGCTGGCAGCTTCACAGCCCAGCGCTCAACCACTGTGCCACCAGGGGAGGCCCTGTGTGTCCTTCTTTATGTAAATATTAATCTACACTGTTACTCCTCCTTCCTCCCCACTTTTTTTTTTTTTTTTTTTGCACTTTGCTACCAACGCACTTGCTTCCTCCCTTCTTTATAATATGTCGGGGGTAGAGTAATGTACCCCCCCATCCAATATGCATATCCTAACCCCTGGAATCTGTGGATATATTACTTTATGTGGCAAAAGGGACTCTGCAGAGGTGATTGACTTTAAGTAAGGACTTTGAGATGGGCAGATTGTCCTGAATTATTCAGGGGACCCAGGCTCATCACATGGATGTTTAAAATCAGAGACTTTCTGTTGTGGCCAGAGAGAGAGGTGAACAGACAAACATGACAAAGCTGCAGGCAGGGAGGCTCAAGCCAAGAAACGAGGCCAGCCTCTAGAAGCTGGAAAGGGCTAGGAAATGAATGCTCCCCCAGAGCTCCCTGGAAAGGATTGCAGCCTGCTAACACTTTGGTTTTTGTCCAGCGAGACCCAGGGCCAGCTGTCTGCCCTACCAAGATGTAGCGTGACATACACGTGTGTTTCAATGTGTGCTAGGCTGTCCCAGCAGCTGTAGGATCTCCCCTCCCCTGCACCGCATTCTCTTTTGGAGATCTTTCCACTTTGGGACAGAGATGGCAGGAGTGCCTCTGACGCGTTCCCTCAACACTAGCTCCTTACTAGGCCCATGGGCTCTGGAGGGCAGCAGATCTGGGCTGGGGGCCCGGCTCTGCTGTGTACTGGGTCTGTGATTTTGGGCAAGTTAGGTCACCTCTCTGAGCCTGTCTTTTCATCTTCAAAAAAGGAATAAGAGCACCTGCCTCATAGGGTTGCTCTGAGGGTAAATCCTATAATGCAAACAGGACAATGAACACCTAGTAAGCACTCAAAAAAGTACAGCTGTCAATATTAACTTCACAGAGCCTCCCTGGTGGCGCAGTGGGTTGAGTGCAGCACTGTGAGTCTGTCCACAGCCTCTGCGGCGTGGGTTCGATTCCCAGCCGGTTGGGGAGATACCCACATGGCGCGGCAGACCTCTCCTGTCTCGCCTGCTGCTCCCCTCAGCAGTGTTTTCGGTTCATCTGCCTGTTCTGCTTCCCGCTCTGTCTCTGGTGAATCCACTCACCCCTCTGTACCTCTGGCCTGTACCCCAGTTCTTGTATGCATAAATAAATAAATCTTTACAAAAAATATTAACTTTACAGGGAGTGGTGTGGTAAGCTGCATCGCAGGGCTGTGAAACTGTGCCCCTAGAACATCTACTGTGTTCTAAAGCAATGTTGCTTCGATAAAATGCAAATGAAAACCAATAATGTTATAGTTATGATAACTGGGCACTTTCTCTGCCTGAGTTCTCTGATTTCCACCCTCTGCCTTCTCTTTTAATTCCTTATAGACCTCCAAGGCGACATATTAGTTAGCCCTTATTTCTGCAGCAAACGCTCTTTCTCCACTTGCCTTTTTTCTCTTGTGAGGGAACCCCATTTCCCTAGACAGTGGCCCTGCTCAGCTACCTTGGTGGGGTGTCGGAGGACTCCAAGCCCCCTGAACTACCCATCTGTTATCAGACAGCTTCTGAGGGTGAACGGTCACGACAGCTTTCTGAAGAGTTCAGAGTTGAGAGTTCCTCTTTTCCATGCCAAGGGCGTTGTCAAGGGCACAGTTGGGCCTGGGTAGGTTCCCATGTTGTTCCTATAAGGATAGCCTTTCAGAGTGATGGGGTCCCTCTCAATGACCCCAACAGTTGGCGCACCTGGCCTGAGACTAATCACTCTGTTATTGGGTCATTCTGACTTTTAAGAAGGTTTTTTCCCTCCTTGTAACCCTGTCCATTTTCTGAACTCCTGGGCCACAGGGAATGAGGCCACTTCCCTTTCCAAATGGCAACCCTTCTGCCTTTCAGATGAGTTTGGGGAGGAAGGAGGAGTACAGACTTGGGGGACAGAGACATGGCATCCAGTTGTGGCTCTGCCCCAT
Organism: Talpa occidentalis; assembly: GCF_014898055.3. NCBI lineage: Eukaryota > Metazoa > Chordata > Mammalia > Eulipotyphla > Talpidae > Talpa > Talpa occidentalis. The sequence continues at coordinate 70,112,201 of NW_023601653.1, forward strand.
CCTTGCTGGGCGGCTCTGGGATGATGTGAGTCTTTTTGGTTTTCATAATCCGTAAAAGTGGAATGCAAGTCCCAACCTTTCAGGACTGTTGTGGAACCACATGGAGCGTCCTCTGAACCCAGCCACACTTTCTGGGGCCCCTAGCTGCTCCTTGGGGAGGAGGCTAGGAGGGCCCCCTTTCCGCTCTCTGCTACTCTGGGAGTGCAGGGTCAGACCACCCACAGCGGCCCAGCTTCCTGGGGGTGGCCTTAAGCCCCCTGGGATAATGTTGGAAATCTTTCTCTTGCTTTGCTTTCAGTTCCAACTTCAGGCCTTCTTTCTGCTTTGGCTTCCGGGCTGGGGCACCCTCTCTCCTCTTTGAGGGGAGTGTCATCCTCCCTCACGGTGGAAGAGACAGAGGCGTGGCTAACCCCTCCCACCTCTCTGGCCTCACCATCGTGCTGGAATGCTTCTCTCCCCACCACACAGACCCACAGATGCTAGTGCTTTTGCTCTGCGTAGAAACACCGCCTATTTTTAGCTCTGGCCCTGGTCCATCACACTGCACCCCTCGCTGTATGAAATTGTCCAGATCTGCAAGTTGTTTTCCCAAATCCTAGGGCCTCAGGCGTGTACTCTGGTCCCAACACTTACATGGGCTCTGCTCACACTGCTCCCCACCACAACCGCTTTGCTTGTACACATCTGTTTCCACCACAAATACTCTCCAAAACGTCTTCCCAACCCCCAACCCATGTCCTGGACCCACCCCGTCCTTCCTTCCAGCAGAAAGGAACAGTCCCAGGAAAGCCAAAAGCTGCAGGGGCACGGGAAAGGGGGAGGGAAACATTCTTCCCTGGTTCGCCAGTGAGGCTGGCTGGGGACACACACGTGCACACACACACCACACAAACACACACAGGGTCCTGCCTTCCATGCAGTGGGGGTGGCTGTGGCTGGATCAGTCTGCTTTCCAAAGTAAAAATGGTTAACCCAGAGATGACTGTTCTCTCCCTGTCAATTTAAATTTAAGATGAACAAACAAACAAACCACCCCTTTGGTAAAGTCTTACCTCAAGACTGACTGGAAACCAGGCCTCTGCTTGGAGCCATGCAGCGTCCCCAGTTCTGGTGGAGTCCCCCGTGTCTCCTGAGGCGGGCATCCGTCAAAATACCCACTGTCAATCCAGCTCCTGCTGAGAGCGGCTCCACTGTGAGCGTAGACTGGAAGCTCCTAAAGGTGTGGGGCGTTTTGTTCTCATTTGTCACTTCCTCAGGGTGAAGGCCAAATTCAGGGCCCGTGACAATATCCATCCCACGGGCACACTGGACTCCCTGACACCCCCCTCAACACAAACACCCTGGGCTTTTAGGGGTGTCTTGGAATCCACAGGCTCTGTCCCCTTGGCCTGGAGCCCTCTCCTTCTTTGAGACATCAGATCCAAAGTACTCTATCTGATGTCTTCTCGACGTTACCTAGGACACAGCCCAGGCCACGCTAGCCCTGTTCCCAGCTTTGCTCTTCCATCACCCTGGTCACCACCTGACATGATGCAGGTTGATTTTTTTTTTTGGTCTTTTGTCTGTCTCCTTCCACTTTGAATGTAAAGTTCTTGGGAGCAATAGCTGCCCCCTTTGCTTGTGCTGTTGTTGTTTGTGCCTCCAGCATTAATCCTCTGCCCTTTCTGCTTCCACATCCATGGATTCAACCAAACTCTGCTGGAAAAAATGTACCATGTAGCAGGCTTATGACAGTGTATGGTTTGTGTACAGACTCTGTATCTTGTCTGCTTAAACAATTTAACACAATCACTACTTACATGGCGCTTACATTGTATTAGGTGTTATAAGTAATCTAGAGATGGCTTAAAGCACAGGGAAGATGGTGTGGTACATGCGAATATGACGCCATTTATATAAGGGGCTTGAACATCATGGTTATTGGTGCCCTCAGGGGTCCTGGAACAATTGCCTGAGGATGCCAAGAGATAACCCTACTAATCTGTTAAACAGGAGAAACAAGCACTCCTGTGTGTGTGTGTGTGTGTGTGTGTGTGTGTGTGTGTGTGTGTGTGTGAGGGTGACTTGAAGTGCAGGCCTCTTAGCCGGGACAGCTGGGCCTGCATGAGTGGGCTTTGTCAAGGGCCTCCTCCTGAGGGCTGCGGGGCCACCTGCTTGCCCAGCAGACACAACATGAGGAGGGCTGGTAATAGGGCTCCCCAGAAAGCCCTGGCCAGAAGTGAGGGTCCCTGGCTCAGCAGCCAGCCATTCCTGCCCGTCCCTTCCTGTCTAGTGAGTCAGCTGGGCTGGGGAAGTGCGCCAGGGAAGTGGCCCCTGTCAGGACAGGGGGTGAGGGGTCAACAAAACAAGAGCTCACTCATGTACCCTCCCACTCTGTCCATCAAAATCATCTTTTCTGTACCCCCTATCTCGGTCTTGGTCAGTGCTGATCTGTTGTGGCCCCCCCCCCCAATCAAATGTTAAGGTCTTAACCTCCAGTACCTAGGGATGTGACTGTTTTGGGGAGTAGGGTCATTGCAGATGCAACTAGTCAAGTTAAAGCACCTCCTGATCCACTCTGAATTGTGTCCTTTAACAAGAAGGCCATCCCACGTGGGTGGATCTGGCAGGTGTCAAGCTCAGTGCAGTAAGTCAGACACAAAAGGGCAAATACTGTATGATCCCATTTAGGAGGCCCCTAGAGTGACCAGATGCAGAGAGACAGCAAGAATAGGTGGTCCCCCAGGGCAGGGGGACAAGAACAGATACGGCTGCTCTGTAGGTGGCCGTGGGAGCTCAGGTGATCGATGCTTTTAGTATGGGAGCTCATGAAGGCTGCGTGAAGGAGAAGAAAGGCCTTGAAGGATGAGTAGGAGTTTGATGTATGAAGAAAGGAGGGTGGGGAATGGGGAAAGCATAATACTAGCAGACAGAATAGCATCTGCAAGATGGGAAGTTGTGAAAAGGTTGTGTAAGTCTGGAGTGCCTGGGACTTGGGCGTGGGGACCCGTGGAAGGTGGCTCAAGGGAACTGAGGTCGTAGGCAGAGTGTGGGCAGGACATTGGGTTTCTTGTGCTCAAGGTCTCTGGTTTGCTCCTAAGAGCAAGGGTAGTGAATCTAGGTCTCAGGGGGGTGTGCTGGTTGTTTTCTGTTCACCCCTCACTCCATTCTCTGCCCTCCTCTGACCTCCACAGCCTGCTTCCGCCAGGCTCCTCCGCCTTCTGGCTGGAGGGCAGGAGAGGCAGAGAAGGTGGGGGTACTCTTCCCTGCATGTCCGTGTCACATTCCAGGCAGTAAAGTGCTCTTTGACTCTCATAGGCTCTATGCTTCTTGAAGGCAGTGACCATGGTGTCCCTTCGTGGCCACAGCCCCTGCCAGGTGCCTCCTCCTGTGGCTTAGGACACTTGGCTCTGCTGTCATGGCGTCCTTTTTACCCCACTGGAGTGATGCTTCTGCTGCTCCCCTTGCTTCTCCATCCATTGTCAGGTCACTTATGGTCCCTGCATTGAGCTTCCTTAGGAGACCTCTGTGGGTGTTCCCTGTATTTCTTTGAAAGTCTGCTTGATGGCAGGGGTATGGCCTAACCAGCAGTTGGTGGGGAAAATAGCCCTGGTGATGGCGTGGCCTGGAGTGGGAGCCATGAGGCGGGATGCTGGGTAAGACTCGGTCTCAAGAGCAGGTGAGGGAGGGGATGGCCTCAGCACTGATAGGGGTCAGAGCTGAGAGGTGTTTTTGAATGACAGCTGTCAAATTTTGGTGAGTTTGGGGCAAATGGGGAGATGGACAGACAGGAGAGGTGTGAGGAAGGTAAAGTACCCTGCCTGAAGGACAGAAAATCTCATTTGCAGTTGCTGTGAGATCTGATGTTTTTGAACCCAAATTCTGGCCTGTGGAATTCCTACTTTACCTTTCCTATTTGAAAACCCTTGGGTCCCCTTTGAGCTTGTGGTTTCCATATTAACAAACTGCATTGACTATCCAAGAAGAGGGGGTTCAGAGAATCAGGAGCCCCAGAATCAAGACAAGGCAGATGACAGTCCAGCTCATTTTTACACAAAGCCAGCCCATGTAACACCTATTCGTTAACACCTTGGGTAAAACCTGGCTGCAAATTCCCTTTAAGAACTTCTCCCTTTAAGAACTTCCCCAAACCCTGGTGGTGTGGGGTAGCTGATGGAGCGCCACAAATCAGCCTGATTGGCCACAGAGCCACATTCTCTCTTCAACGCCACGGTGATGAGTTTGGGGAGAGCCACGAGACTTAGCTAAGGTTTCTGGGAGACTGGCTTCTCCCAATGACCTTGAATGGAAGCATGAAAGTTGTAACCACTGTCTCCAATCTGTGAAGAAACGTGGCCCAAGAAGATACCAGCTCAGGGAGGAGATTCCAGCTGAGCTGAGAAATGGAGAGAAGCCGGGTCTTTGTGATAGCTCAGGCCCCAGCCAGGCCAGCCCAACAGCTCAAATTTTCAGTTATGTTTACAGATATCTGAATATGCATATGTGTGGTCACTTGTGGCTGAGAGTTCCTAATGAAACAATGTTGACCATCAAATTTAGTCCTATATGTTAGCTTCTTTGGAGAAAGTGCCTTTGTGGATAGCATGATGGGATTTGTCAGAACACCCCAGTCCCCCACTTGGGCTAGTTCCTTCCATCTTAAGACCATGTTTGTAAAACTGTGCCAATAACATCTGTTCACCTTTTTGAAGAGTTAGTGAGAAATGCACACTGTACAGTGCTTTTTGAATCTCACAAGCTCTATGCTTCTTGGAGGCAGGGACCATGGTGGGTTTTTTGTTTTTGTGTGTACCCCCAGGGATGACTGAAGCTCCGCCAACACAGCAGGTGCTAACAAAACAGGGGGCACTTACGTTTAAATGAATTGAATGCTCTTCATGCTTATTCTCTTCATACTAGAGAGAAGGAAAATGGAGTCAAAAAGAGTTGGAAGACCGGTCACAAGCTGGGAGCAGACTCAGGAACCCTGTCTCTGCACTCAGCTGAAGCCCACTGTCCAAGCTGCATTCTCTGGTGATGACAAGACCCTGGGGAGTGTCAGGAGACCATCCCTGGGCTGGTGTTGTCACTGACTGACTGGTGACTTGGAGCAAGTCACTTGGCCCTTCAGGCCTCTGTTTCCCCACCCTCAAACAGGGCCAGTCCTCCCCTGTGAGTCGCAGTGGCTCCACGTGCGAGTACTCTGAAGAATTTGGAGAGACGTGCTGTGTCACACACAAGCTGCCAACTGGGGTGCTGGTCCTCCTGGCAAGGAGCTGGGTGAGCAACGTAGCTGCGAGCTCCTGGGCCACTGAATATCTTCATCCACACGGTTGCCTTGGCTTTCCCAGGCTGTGAGATATTTCAGGCTGTCTCTGCTTCTCCTCGGTGGTGGCGGAGGAACTGAGGCATCGAGGTATGACTCATTCAAGACCATCTAATTAGAGGTTGGGGCAGAACTCACTCCCTCATTTTACGACTTCCAGGTAGGCCCAGCACTGGGCTTACTTCCCCTCAGGGACTTGCTCCATGAGCGTGTTCCACAAATGCTGAAGGGTGGGCTCAGAGGCAACCTGGTTGTCCCAGGGCTCTTGGGGGCCTGGCTCCTCTGAGATGGCCTGACTTCGGGCTGTTGGGGGCGCTGGAGGCCCAGGTTACCCAGCGGTTTATTTGAGGGGTGGTGTGTCCAGCATTCCTGGTGGAGGTGGGGATGCTTCAGCGGGATCTGGAGAACAGCTCTCTCAGGCGACAAGGGGAGGCGGCAGACACTGTCTATTTTGCTGGGCCATGAGCAGCTCTTCCGGCCATTGTGCTCACCAGTGCCCCGGTCATGAACACAGTGACCAGGATGCCTTTGTAGTGACCACAGCAACACCCTGTACTTCCCCCGGCATTCCAAGGCAGCCCTGAGTGTGCTCACTTACGGGAGGTCTCCCAGACAACCTCTTCCTCCTCCTCTCCCGACTCTATCCCCCTTTGGATAAGACGCCATCCTCACGATGGGATTTGAGGGGCCTGGGAGGGCCTTGGGCCTCTCAGCTCTCCTCAGGCTGGGCAGCCCTCCTTCCAGATGCTTATATCTGTTGGTCACACAAGGTATTGACATCTCAGTGAATGTTTTCTGTTGTAGGCACTACTTTAAAGCTTTTCATACGAATCTTGTGGTTGTTATGAGAACTTCCTGTTGACATAATGGAAACTGAAGAGTGGAAGGTTCCAGCAACTGCCCCAAGGACACATCAGAGTAAGCAGCAGAGCAGGTCTCAGATAGGTGTTCTCAACCTCCGTTCCACCACTCCCGTGTCCTCTATGTAAGCCAGGTACCTTGTTCTTGGATCTGGAGAAGGTTGAAAATTCACTCATGAATTATTTTTAATAATAAACTTTTAATTTTTGAATAGTTTTGGATTTGTGAATTATTGCCCAGAGATAGTATGGAGAACTCCTGAATACCCTACACCCAGTTCCTCCTATTACTGACTCCTTGTAGGTCCATAATTATGCTAAATATGCAGAAATTAGTGTGCTACATGTGTCACTATGAATGAGTCAGTGTTGCTCTATTATTATTAGTGGAAATCCGTAGTTTATCAAGTTCCTTTGTCTTTTACCTAAAGTCTTCCCTCCCACCCCCCGACACCACATTGCTCTCTGTCATTGTCTCCCCCAAGGCTCCCTTAGGTTGTGACAGTTTCTCAGACTTTCCTTATTTTTGATGACCTTGGCCATTTTGAGGACAGGTCAAAAATTTAGTAGAATGATCCTTAATTGGGATTTGTCTGACGTTTTCCTGGTAATTAGGCTGTTCTTATGGGTTTGGGGAGGAAGACCACAGAGGAAAAGTGCCTTCTTCATTGCAGAGCAAGGGTCCAACTGTCGACTGTGAGGTTGCCCTGGATCCCTGGCTGGGATCCAGGTTTGTTTGTTCCCTGTGAAGTCATTTTCCCTTTCCATACTGTGCTTAAGAGTTATTTTTTGTGCACAAGGAGGAAAAGAAACTGGTGACTCTCTTAGAAGCAAGGAGAGGGGAGAGAGGGGCAAGGTGGGGTGATGGCAGGTCTCTGGGAACAGAACAAGAATTCGCACCTGGCTCAGAGAAGCTGGTGGCCATTGAGGCAGGGTTGATGCAAGACAAGAAACCAGGTCCAGGATTCTGGCTACAGCAGCCACTCAGCATGGCCTGCCCATTGGAGAACTGTCTAGTATTCTCTGGAGAGCCAGGCAGGAGTTGTTTCACCACTTGGCTGGCATCTCATTTCACTGACTTCGGTTCCCAGTAAAGTGATAGTGAAATCAGTGGCAGCGATGTGCCAACAGTGGCTCAAGAGGGTGCATGCTGTTCAACCCTACCCTCGCTTCTATCTCATACTGAACCCCTGGCCTAAGAATTCTGGAGAAATGAATATTTGGTATAATCCTGACATTCTTTTGTAGATGAACACCATCTGATGGCATTAGACTCTGGGGGTTGAGAGTGTTAATTTTGCAAGTAGACATTTAGAATCGATCACAGGCTATAACCTGGTTTAGATACTTGATCATTTTGTCAAATATGTGTACTAGCTATCTCAGAAGATGCAAGTGGTCTGGGCCTCCTCACATGGTCCTGTGGCACCGGGAGGCTGATGAGAGATGAACTAGGGGCCTGAGGTAACTCGGGAGGCCAACTGGACCAGAGCTGAGCTGAGCCCTGTGGCCAAGTCATGTGCTTACATTTGTTCTTGAGTGTGAGCTGGACATGTGAGAATGCATAGTTGGTCCTAGAGGACTTGGGCCTAATTTGGGAGTGTCTGGGGACACTTTGGTTTAAAGCAGAGTCTGATTTGCTGCACATCTCCTAATGCCTGAGCTTGTGCCTGAAATCACACAAATTGAAATAAATGTCTGTGGGAACTTGGGGGGGGTCTAGAAGTTACCTATTAAACAAGAATATCCTAGCATATGATTTAACTTAGCTGCTGGCAACTGGTTCAACAGAGGTTAACCTGCCTTTTAAAACGAGTGAGCTTCCATGAGCAAGGGGCCCAAGAAGCCTGCAGATAGGCGGCGGGCAGGAGGGGGTGATGCAGAGAGGGGAAGTGAAAGGGAGGTGCTAGGACCTTCGTGAGTCTGTGGGAAGCAGTCCAGGTGATGCCTTATTTATAGCCGTATGACTTCAGCTGAGTCACTCCATGATTCAGTTTCCCCACTTCTCTGCAACATGGGCATGGTCAGCTGGTCAGGAGGGCCCTTTTCCTGGTCTTCCCACCAGGCACTTCCATCAGCCTATGGCCTCCAGACCCAGGGCTGAGGGCCCGGCACAGTCAATATCTGATTTAATTCTCACAACCCTGGGATGAAGGTATCTTATAGGTGGGGAAACTGAGCCTGGTAATGCACTTGTCACGCTCCACGAGTGGTGCTTCAGGGAGTGCTGTGGCCCCCACTCCCCACACCTGCTTGACCACAGCCTCCACAGCTATATCCATCTGGGTGAGGAAATGGCAGACTTTTTCTCCAAGTCTAAATGTGTTAGACTTGTGGGTAACGGATGATCTCCCCTCTTCCTCCTACTCTCCTTCAACTCTTTAAAAACATAAAAATTATTCTTCCCTATAAGGGGCATACAAATAGGCCACTGGTCGGATGTGGCCTGTAGGCCACAGCTTACTGACCCTGGAGAATAGCTAAGTTGAAATGCAGATTTTGCTCAGAATGGCTTGACTTTCCAGATCTGGGGGGCCTTAAAGCAACGCCCCCTGGGGATCCTGGCTGACAGGGTGCAGTGTTCCTTGTCTGGTCAGGTGGGTGCTGGCTTTGCTAGGGGGTGTGGGCACGGGGCCTCTCTTAGCTCCTGTTCTCATGGAACATGTCCCTCTACCTGCCATTCTGCCTGCCCAGCCTCCCCTCAGCCCCCTACCTTCATGGGTGCTCACGGTGGTCGAGGGGTGGGGAATGGCAGCTTCTCCTAGACCCCATCCTGTCTGCTCTCCTTCCTCTTGAGAATCTTCTTCTCTGTCAGGTAAGGACAGCTGAGTTTTCCACAATCTGCTCCTTGTCCCTGAGTCTTTTTTCCAGGCTGGTTGGTGGCCTGTGTGGGGTGGGATGTGCTGAGGCTGAAGGGGGGGACAGGCCTGGGAGGGGGGCATCAGAGGGAGGAATGCCTGTGCTTGGGGAGGAAGCAGGCAAACCTCTTTGTTCCTGAGGCATTGAGCCTTAGGGAGGTATGGGAAAGGAAGCTCTGTGTGCAGGGACCTACCTTTTAGGTTCTTCTACAGCAGAGATGTTGTGGGAGGTGTATAAAGTAGCTAAGTCAGGCCTGTGCCTGGTTCAAGCGCTGACCCCACCACCGACCAGCCATGTGACCTGGGTCTGGTCCTTCAACCTCTCAGACACTCACTTCCGCTCTGTGAAGCAGGAAGAGCAGTATCTGTCTCAGCAGGGGTAAGGCTTCCAAAGCAGCATTATTAATGCTTCCCACACACCAGGCGTGTTCTAAAAATGCTCTATATGTGGTTGATCCTTGCTATTTATGGGTTCCTCAGTTGCAACTCTGCTTCTTTGATAAAATGTATCTGTAACCCCAAAGCCAACACTTGCGGTGTTTCTATGGTCAGCGAGATCATGTGCAGAAAGGGGAGAAGTGAGCTGTACCTGCCTAGCCGAGGGGACAGGGTGATGCTCTGCTGTCCTGTTTTCGTGGCCCATCAGGCCGCCTGCCACACAGGACTGGGCTGGGTCTGCAGCTCAGGAGCTCTGAGAGCTGTAGCTTCGGGAGTGGAAATAGGGATGGACAGGTTGTGAGTACGGAGGGAGGATGCTGGAGTGAAAGATGCCAAAGGCCTAGTTGGCATCCTAGGGGAGTCCGGGGAGAAAGCTAACCGGCCGTGTTCTTGGTACAAGTGGAAGTTGAAATTCAGAGAGCTTCTCTGAGATGGCAGGACCCTGGGGCTGACCAAGAAGTGAGTTCACCAGAGGGGATTTAAACATAACAGCGAAGGGCACAGACACCAACCCATGATCCCAGATGATGCTGTCAGTGAGAAGGCATCTACTCTGGGGGGTTGGCTGAATCTGGCCTGGTGCCAGGGCCCTGTCCGGCCTCCTCTGCCTTTGTCTCACACACGGATGCACAGGGTTGGGTGGATTTTTCTTCTTCAACAAGAAGGATGGCATAGTCTCTGTTGTGGCAATCCCAAGCAGGAAGTTTCCCAAGTCTGCTGCTTGGGGGAGTCTGCTCCTTAGATTCTGCTGCTTGCTAGAGCGGAGAAGTTGGGTGTCCTGCACTGCTTGTTCACAGTGGTAGCCATGGCTACCTTGACCCCCTTCCCGAACAATAAAGAATGTTTATGCTGTGATGGATGGGATAGCAAGTTTCTTTCTCTCCTAGATAAAGTCTCATCAAATGGCCTACCTCAAGGTGGGCTGTCAAGCTCAAGTACGATATTATGGGTGCGCAAGCTTCTTATGTTGAAAAATTTTGTGCATGAATTAAAAGGGATTGAGCTTGCCCCAACCCAGGGGGCTCACTCATGGAGTAAGAGCTTGGCATTGGAGTTCAGATGAGACTGCTTTGGATCCCTAAGTGGTGGAACTGCTATTTGTCCCCCCACATTCTTTTTCTCTTCTTTCACATTTAGTTGGGACATGATTTCCCAGAATAAAGTCCCTACTTCCCACACTTCCTTGGCCAAGTTCTGGTCAATAGTATAGGAGCAGAAGTGGTGGGGGCTCCTGCTGGGCATGTCCTAAAGGGCAGGGCTTGCCCTTCTACATGCCGCACCCCTGCCCTGCTCCTTCCTTCCTGTCTGTCCCAAGCACGGATGTGGCGATAAGCTGTCCAAGACCATGGATGTGGCCAGCCTGCCAGGGAGGGCAGCGAGAATAGTTAGTTGTTGCCAAGTCTCTGCCAGGCAGAGCTGCTCACCAGCCCAGACTGTGTCTGTAAGAGTAGTCTGTGAAGAAGAAATGCTTTCTATCTTGTTTACATCATGGCTATTTCAGTTGCCAATTCAGGGGTCAGATCTATAACCCCACATTGTGCAGGTGATCCCCAAGGCGACGTGGTAAATGTTTTCTTATGGGCTGGCTGCTGATGCATGGTTGTTCAAGGAAGGGACTGGTCCTGGGAAGTCAGGAAGGCAAGTGGGTATGAGAATATCCTTGAGAAGAACCAGGCAAGCCGCCAGCCCTCTTTGGAACATTCTAGAAAGACTGATGGGAAGGCAGGGATATCTATGGCCCAAGTGTTCTTTCCTCACTTATCCATCCTCGCGTGTCTTCCTGGGATTCTCACTCCCTTCCCCTCTCCTTATCGCCTGGGCACCATACCTCCTCGATATCCCTGGGACTGCAGTGAGGAAGGTTAGGGCACAGATCCTGCCTTAAAAAGTCATGATATAATAAGGACTTGAGCTGCTGAGGTCCCAAACCTCAGGGCCATCCTCTGTCTCTCGTGCCCCACATAGAATTCATCAGCCCTGCTCTTCAGATCTACTTTCAAAATATAACAAGAATCCCCCTTTCTGGTGAGACCCCTATTATCCCCCCTCGAAGCCACCACCATCACCTTCCTGAACTTGCATCAGCTCCCTAACTAGTTTGCCTGCTTCTGCCCCCCACCCCCACCCCCATGGCCCTTCTTAGCTGAGCACCTAGAATGAGTCTCTAGAACACACGTCAGGTCGTGCCACTCTCTGCTCAGTGCTTCCCAGGGTTCCTCATCTCTCTCACTCAAGGCCCTCCTGACAGAAGTGGGGTGGAGAGTTCTCTGGCCTCAGCTCCCACCAGCTTCCCCTGAGGACTTCACTTGGGGCTACTCCCACCTCAGGGCATTTGCATGCAGCTCTGTACCTCGAAAGTTCTTCCCTAGCTACCACCATGTCTTGTCTCGCCTGCAGGTCTCTGCTTCCTGTCACCCGCTCAGACAGGCTCCCTGACTCCCCTGTACAACCACCTCTCACCCCATTATTTACTATCCCCCACCCCACCCCGCCGCCACCAGCTTGATTCTCTTCCCAGCACTTAGCACCATCTGCCTTATGTTTATTTCCTTGTTGTCTCAGTCTTGAGCTTCTAGAATGAATTCTTATAGGTTGGGTGGTTTAAACAACAAACATTTATTTTTCAGGGTTCATTGACAGATTCAGTTCTTGAGGAGAGTTCACATCCCAGCTGGCCTTCTCCTTGTCCCTTTATGTGACCTTCCTTGGAGCTTGTATGGGGGGAGAGAGGGGGAGGGGGGAGGAAGGGAGTGGGGGAGGGGAGGTGGAGAGAGGGGTGTTTCCTCATATTATAAGGGCACTATTCCCATAATGAGGGCCTCACCTCAGGGCCTTCTTTAACCCTAATTACCTCCCAAAGCCCCACTTTCAAACACCATCACAATGGGTGGGGGTTCAGGCTTCTGGATATGAATGTAGGGGAGCACAGTTCTCTGACTCCTCCCTCCCTGGAGCATCAGCTCTTGGGTGGATTACCAGGCACTTGGACCCCCATCACCTGAAACATTGCCAGCACACACAGTTGATGTTGGTGGGGTGTGGGGTGAGGGTACTGGAGAGATTCTGTCATAGAGGGTTCAGAGAAGGTAAGACCTGGAGGAGGAGAGGGTGGGCCTGGGTCAGCTTCGATGGCCCTCCAGGGCTGCCAGACCCTTCATTGCTCAGACCTCAGTTCTAGAGAGTTCTGACTGATGAGAAGGGAGCAGGCAGGAACTGGAGAGATGGATGGTTCCATTAATTATGGAACTTTGACCAAAGTGGTCGGAGGAGTGGGGGAAGAGGAGGGAGGGAATGGGTTAGAGAGAGGGCTCTGGGAGCTGGGGGCAGGGGTGCTGGTGGGGTAGACAGAATGGGGTGTGGCTCAACCTTTCCCAGACCTTGGCTGTGGCTATAATCCTGGAGTCTACTGCGTCTTCCGCTATCCACTTCCAGACTTGCTTGTTTGTTTTCATGGCCAGTGATTTGGGCGGCCTTGGGGTTTTCTTGTTGAATAGTTCTTGCTGAACTCCAGAGGAGGAGTTAAGTAAATATTGGATCCCAGATACGGGAACCAGAATCCTACAGGAAATGTTGAGATGGGAGGGCGCAAGAGGGCCAGCCCTGGGCTTCCCCTGCCAGCACCCTGCCCCCGCCCACCCCAGGAGCTCACCACCCCCCCCACTCATTCATTTCCAGCCCTGTGGGAAGGTAGGTGGGCCATCCTGTTTTCCAGTGGAAACTCTTCTTAGTTCTTCTTTGCAGCATTCACTCGCTCACACAGCTGGCAAACATTCACACCACCAGGCTAGGGACAGGAAAATGTCAGTGTGGCAGCATTTGTACTGAATGCTCATAGCCTCCCTCTCCTGCACATTTTCCTCCTCTCACTCTTTTTTTATTTTAATTATGTTTATTGGGGTAAGCGTGAATTACAACATGGCATGTTTTAGGGGTGTAGGGTCACACCTTTACAAATGTATGTTATCACATCACCCACCACCAAAGTCCCAATAATCCTCCATCATCGACCATTGAGTCCCCCTTTTACTTCCCACCCCTTTCCTGGCTTAGTTCTGCATTTTGGTTTGTTTTTGTCTGTTCCTTTGCTTTGCTTTTTAAAAGTGAAACCAGCCTGTATTTGTCTTTCTCCTGACTTATTTCCCTTTGCATCCAGTTCCTTCCATGTTGTTCATGTTCAATGTGTATCCATTGTGTATCTATTCTATTGTGTATCCTTTGTGTCTATACACCACATTTTAATTCACCCATCTGTCCTGGAGCAGTTAGGTGGTTTCTTTTCTTTCTTTTTTTTTTTTTTTAAAGATTTTATTTATTTATTTTTATACAAGAACTGGGGTACACAGGAGGGTGAGAGGATTCACCAGAGACAGAGCAGGGAACAGAACAGGCAGACTGACGAAATACACTGCTGAGGGGAGCAGCAGGTGAGACAGGAGAGGTCTGCCGCGCCATGTGGGACCCTCGCAGGCCGGCCAGAATCAAACCCACACTGCAGAAGCTGCGGACAGTTTCACAGTGCGGTGCTCAACCTCCTGCGCCACCAGGGGAGGCCCAGTTAGGTGGTTTCTATAACTTGACTACTGTAAATAGTGCCACAGTCAACACAGGAGTGCATGTATCCCTTCAACTTAGTGTTTTGCATTCTTCAGGTAGACACCGAGGAGAGGAATTGCTGATCTCCACACCCTTGAAACTTTCCTCATATCAGTCCCATGCCCAGAACCCATGTCATATGCCTGGGAGTCGCCATGTGCTGATGAATGTTCAACTTCTGGAAGAAAAGCCCATTATCAGTAGCCTTTGACATCCATGTCTATGCTCTTTGTCCATGGCTGCATGTTTTCTGGCTATCAAAGTGGTGTGGCTGAGCTGGAGAGAGCCGTGCCAGGGGCGCTGTTCTAAAGTTTTCCCACCATGGAGATACAGTGTCTGCATGTATAAGCTCAAGAGTGTACATATCAGTAAAATGCAAAATAATTAGGAAATAATGAGTTTGCATCTGTTTTGGATATAATTTATTTAATTGTAAACTAATATAGTAATTTAATTTTTAATAAGGACTGTGTTTAATCATTGATTCGCAAAATTCTTACAAATGAACCAAACAAGCATGACTGGTTGCAGCTTATCACTGCTGGGGTGCTATCAGAAAAACAAAATATTGGGCCTTCCTGGTGTTGCAGGGGTTAAGTCTCAGAGCTATCAAGTTATCACCAGCCACTGTGGCCTGAATTGGATCCCAGGGAGGCAAGGGCAGCCAGGGAGCTGACCCACATGGCACAGCAGAACTCTCCTGTCTCCCAACTGTTCCCCTCAACAGTGTGTTTCAGTTAATCTGCCTGTTCTGCTCCCCACTCTGTCTCTGGTGAATCCTTTCACCATCCCTGCACCTCTGGCCTACACCTCAGTTCTTGTATGCATAAATAACTAAAAATACATCTTAAAAAAAAAAAAGCAAAGCAAAGCAAAATATTAAGCTGCGCAAGATGAATTTTAACACTTTTAACAATATTCTTAGGTAATTTGTATATGCGTTAGAATAACAGAAAATGTGGTTCTAGAGCAAACTGTAAAACTATGTTTATGTTTTCTAGAATTTTTTCCACAACACAAAAAGATATCCTTTCTAATGATGCTTTTCCTTAAAATTTAGACTGTATTCTTGCAGAGCAGTTTTAGGTTCACAGCCAAATTGAGAAGAAGGTACAGAGATTTCCATATGCCCCCTGCTCCCTACAAATGCAGGGCCTCCCCAATATCAACATCATCCACTAGAGTGGGTGTTACAATTGATGAACCTACATTGACATCTCATTATTACTAGAGGTCCTAATTTCTAAATAATGTACATAATATTTTTGGGTTTTGTTTTATAAAAATGGTCATATTGTAAATGTTTTGCAAGTTTTTTTTTTTACTTAATAATATGTTTGATAGCGTTCCATGTCAGTCTATCTAGTTATTTTTAACATCTCTCAATTTTTAGGGCTTAAATGAAACATGATTTAAAAAAATCAGCTCTCCAAATGGATACATATTGTTTTCCCTCTTTGCTTCAAGAAACCCCATGATAAATTTCTTTTCTGTGAGTTTTCTCTCAATTCCTTTATCAAAACCTACTTAAAAATTTATACTAATTTTTGAAAACTATACTAAAGGGCTAGAGGCAGACAATACAATTCATTGTCTTCCTTCTTCCCCAGATTAAAAAAGTTCAATTAAATTTTATCAATATTTATTGAGAAATTTTATGCATACGATTCTAAGGAAGTCAATGGGGGGGAATATAGAGAAGTTAGATATAGACCAGACCCTAAATGTTGACAGTCTAGCAAAAGGAATGCAATCTGTGGCCCTATAATCATAAAACGAGGCAGATCATAAACTATGATCTGTTTCTACCCACAGAAACTATTGACACCAAATATGTGGGTTTCTCCTACCAATCAATTCTCCAAAACCAGTTGAATGTCCTATAATTCAATTCAATTCTGACACCATCTGCCTAGGAGTTAAATCAGGTCCCATATGTTAAAGGGCTCAGCCCCACAAAATTGTTCCTACTTCAGATGCCACTACAAGTCTTGGATCTCCTGCACTTCTCACCCAATTGATGTCCCCCTTCTGTGGTTTGAGAATTTGCTAGAACAGCTCACAAAATGCAGAAACACACACATACACACATATGATTAACGACAAGTACATCTCATTAATCATAATATCACAACATATGATTGACACAGGGTAATTACAAGCAGCTTTGTAGGAACATAGAAGAAAGGAGAAAACACCTTGACTAAGAAACTGGTGACATTACAGGAATTTAGCAGCAAGTGTGGAGGTGTCCACTTGTCCAGGGTCCTCACTTTGCGCCACTAGACAGATGAGCTAGTACTGTCAACTGTAGGTCAGGGTTGGGATGAGAAGAGGCAGGTGCAGTGGGCACTCTTCTTCATAATCATCCTACAGTTGGATCCCCCTTATTCTTTTTTCCCCTTCAAGTCTAGTCTCTGCTTCCTTTATTTCTAGGAAGCCTGATCCCTAAAGATGAAACATTCCAGTTGGTTCCTGCTTGAGACTCAGCTGGCCCTGGGGACCTCTGGCTGGTCTCTTTTGCTCTGGCAGGAATTTGATTGTGATTAGTCTTGGGATGTGCTCCAGAGCTGGCGGCAGCCTGGAGCCTGGCTGTTGGCTGGCTTTGGTGATGCACATCACCCCTTACAACTTCCCTTTTGGCTCCTTGAATGTTGTGTCTGTGCACAGACACTATATCTCCATCAGTGAGTTATGCGGTGCTGGCGACCACCTTCTCTACCTCCCAGGGTACAGAATGACCTCCACCCTCTAGCTTTATTCAAGTTCACATCCTGCCCACACAGGCTTCCAGCCCAATGTAGCAGCCTGTGTCAAATTTAGTTGGAAAGTGCCTGCTTCAGGAACTAAGTCTTACCTATTCCTAAGAGATCTTAAGTAGTGACTGTTCTCTTTGAGGGATAGTTTGTTCTCTTTTAAAAATTATATGTATAAGAGAATAAATATTAAATGCATTTTACAAAACATACTAGCAAACTTATTATCTGTGAGCACATCGCCTCATCTAAGAATGAGAACATCATCGATATGGTTGCATCTGCCTATGTGCACCTTCCCTGTTCCATATGTCTGCCTCCCCTTAAGAGGTAGCCATGATCTTGTATTTTGTGTTTATTATTTCCTTGATAGAAAAAAGTATCTTATCACATGTGTGTATCTCCATAAGCTTTACTTATTTACTTTTGTTTTTGAGGCCGATGAAGAGTGTGTAGGTTTCTTTTTTTCTGTTATAAATAATATTGCTATATTCATTCTTACATGCCTTTCTCAGTGTCCATGTACTTGATGTTCTCCTAGGGAGAACTAGAATTGATAGGTTGTAGAGCACGTGAATGTTTATGTTCACAAGATAATTGCAAATGATATTCATAGTAATGATGCCAATTTACAATCCTACAGGCAGTATATGAAGAGTCACATAGGTCCATATTATAACAAATAATTAGTGATGACAGACAAAATTTTGCCAAACTAGTTAATGTAAAATGATATATTATGGATGCAGCTCATTTTCTTGATTATTAAGTGCACTGAACATTTTCCCATATGTTTATTCACTAGCTGGGTTTTCTTTTCTGAGAAAACAAAAGTTTTGTTTTGCTAAACAAAAGTTTTATTTTTATTGTAGCTAAATATGTCAATCATCTGAAGATTAGTATTTTAATTTATTTAATAAATCTAATCAGAGATCATATAGATATTTTCTTGTAAAAATTTTAAAATTTTGCCTTTCATATCTAATCTCCTAATCCATTGGGAATCGATTTTTGAGTATTATGAGGTAGGGATCCAATTTCATTTTCTCCCTTACAGGCATAACTGATCATTCAAGCATCTGTTTATTGAACAATCCAATTCTCCCAATCAATCTACAGAGTCACCCTTGTCATATATAAATTTTCTGTACATCCATGGGTCAGTTTCTTGTCTCTTTAACCAAGTCCATTGATCAATTTGTCTACACCTTCATAAATACCATTCGAATACTCTCAAATCTACGGATTTATAAGAAATCCTAATATCTTATAGGTTAAGTCCTCCCTTCCTAGTATTTTTCTTGAGGAGCATATTAGCTATTTTTGCCTATTTTGTGTGAGTGTGTGTGTGTGTATGTCTATAGTTTTCTCTTCCAGCAAGAGGGTCCACATTGGTTGAATGGCTGGAGGGAGGGCTAGTGGCAGTATGCTCAAGGCCCAGAGTTGAGGCTGCATTCATCTTTCTGTGCAAATATAGAACACAACTCAGAGTCACACAAAGACAGAGGTTAAAAGTTTAGGAGGACAGAAGAATTTGTCCTAGACTATTAGAAGATAGAGATAAGTTTCTCTCTCTCTAAATCAGCAAATACTTTGTACTAAGGGAAGGTCATTTTAAGATGATAATGATTGCATTTCAGGAAGGCACAAAGATAAAGGGAAAGTTTCCATGGTTCCAGAATGTGTATGCAAAAGCTTACTATGAGACCATGTGACCTAGTCCACAGGGCATTTTTTTGTGTCTACACGCAGACACCTGGAAATGTGGACTAAGTAGATTTGTAAGAGGGTGATCTCCAGGGAAAAGGGAGGTTCCAGGTTCCCAAGGGAGGGTGGAGCTGAGCAGGGAGAAGAAGCTGGAGAGGAGACTGGATCCAGAAGGAAGGAAGCAGGATGGAGAGCAAGACGGAGACCTGGAGGAGGGATATAGTGCAGAGAAGCATTAGAAGAAGCTGCATTTGCCTTCTTGGTCCTGGACTGGTTGAAACAGATGTGGGTGAGAGACCTGTGGGGAAGTTAACAATGGCAGCTGTTATCTTGATTTTGATTTAGCCCTTTTCTTCCCAGACTTGTCTGGCTGTTTTGACCCTTTTCTGTGTGTCCCCACTGAAAGGTACTTAAGACTTGTGGCAGGCTTTCGGGTCTTGCTTTTGACCAATCCTGTTTGGCTGAGCTTTTACCTATGAAGGGATGGGTAACTTTGGGTGCTTGATTTGGTCTATATTCTTTGTCTTTTCTTTATTGCACACTTATTGTATTAAAGTTCCTTTCCATTAAAGGTCTACATGTTTTATCTTGATGCGGCGGATGGCAGAAACTATTTAGAGCAGGCATGTTTGGGGGTTCTGGGGTGCCCTTCTCCCTGTCCTTTTGTTATAGGACAGGGAGAGGGGCAGTCTAAGCCCCGCAAACCTGCCTATTCTAAATGGGTTCTGCCATCCGCCGCATCAACACAAAACATAGGAGACTTTAATGGGAAGGAACTTTAATTAAACTAGGAAACAATACAGGTAAGGCAAAGAGTCTAGTTTCTAAATGAAGCACCCAAAGTTATCCATCCCCTCATGGGTAAAAGTCCATCCATATGGGATCGGCCCAGAACAAGGCCCCAAAGTCTACCACAAGTCTAAAGCATCTTCCAGTGGGGACCCACAGAAAAGGGTCAGAAACAACCGGACAAGCCCGGAAGGAAAAGAGCAAAATCAACATCAAGATAAAAGCTGCCATTGTCACCTCCCCATGGGTCTCACCCACATCTGTGTCACCCAGTCCACGACCAAAAGACAAGCACAGTTTCTTCACGTGTCTCTAGGCTCCATGCGCCTCCTCCAGGTCTCCTGGCTCCATCCTGCTTCTTTCCTCAGTCTCTTCTGCAGCTTCTCCTCTTCCTGCTCAGCTCCACCCTCCCTTGGGTGGGGCAGGGAACCTCCCCCTTTCCTGGGGACCACCCTGTTACAATCCCCCCTTTTAATTTTTATTCCACCATATCTATGGTGGCACAGATCTCATGGTGCAATTTTAGGAGACAGTCTTTTTTAGGGTTACAATGTGTGTAAGAGAAGCAACAATTAGTCAGCAGCATTGTCCATGAATGTCCAGTATGACAGTTTTCCATTACTTGAAAATAGTCCATTATTCGAGCCAAAAGAAAAAAAAATCTGGAGCATTGGCCAAAATAAGATAGCAAATATATCAAAATCACAGGGAAAAAATGTAAAATGGTTCAACTTATGCAAAAACGAATTCTCTCAACCTTGATCCCAAACTTTAACAGCATAGCAAAAGTTTGCAAATTAAATCTACTTTTAAACCATTTTTCCTATTTTTGCATAAAATCACAGGGCAGAAATAACTAACAGCAATTTTTAGCTGGCTTTGTTGAAATACTCCATACAGGATCAGAGCGAACCAGTGGCATCCGGTCGATGTAGGCTTCAGGTACAAAGTTAGTCTCATCAGACTCCACCTGGGCTTTCCTCTTCTTGAGGGTACCAGGGACTTTTCGTTGGCCGGTTGTCCAGTCCTGCCAATGGAGGCAAGCTTCCTCACCTTCTTTGGAGGTCTCTGGAACCCTATGAACAAAGCAAACAGGTTCTCCTCTTCTTGGTTCAGCTCTGTTTCAACTTTCTGGAGGAGCTCCACACAAAGCCACACAATGAAACTTATGTCCAATTTTTTTCAGTTTAAACAAAATCCCTATGGAAGTTATGCAAAAACAGACTCTGAGATAAGTAGTAAAAGATTACTACCACTATTTTTATGCTGTGTTGGTATCAAGGGGAGAGAAAATGCAAACACAAGTTAGCTTTGTTGGGGAAAAAAAAATTACAACCTTGCTGCAGATCCTGGTCACCAAAACAAGAGAACTTTGTGGATTTAGAACAAAATGCAAAAAAAGCATGAATATTATGTCAAGGAAAACTTAGTAAATATGAGGTGTGTTTCCAAGTCTATTCAGTCCTTAGTAGAAAAGTTTTACTCTCAACAGTTCCATCAATAGGAATCTGTTGAGACCTTTTCTCCCTATATTTTCAGAAACAAGTTCTGTAGATATTAAACAATTGAAGTATACAATATTACAAGGTGACAATCATCATTGACAATTTACATCCATATCAGGTCATGGTATTACCCGATTTCCCAAGTGACAATGCTTCCCTTCTAGTTTTACTCTACTAGGTGAGCCAAATAGAACAAATTCATCTAATGCCTTCCCAGGAGGAAAGGGAGAAACTTTGTGGAGTGTCTCAGGAGCTCTACTGAGGTTCCACAAAATTTCCTTGCATCAGTCAAATGACAGGCTACCAAATTTATACTTGAATTTAGATTTCTGGGAAGCTTTGCCATAAATATCAGAAAATTAGCAGAAACAACAATATTAAATCTCTATGAAGGCAGCGGCTTAGTTCAGTAGCACAATGTTGACAATCAAACCATAACCTTTAGTTTTTCTCATAGCTGGAGACTTCTTTTTTTTTCCAACATCTATGGGCACCACGTATACCAATTTTTCAACCTCTCTAGGCCAAGACAGACACAAGGACATACAACATATAATGTATAGACAAAGACTTTTTTTTTTTTAGTTATGCCACGTAGAATATGTTATGTAACTGCAGTTTTACTCCATAGGCTCAGAAAAAAAATGTCAAAATCCAAAAAAAATGTGGAGTGTTGCTGGCAGAAAAATTTCCGGTTGTCATCCTACAAACCTAAGACTTTGGAAATAGGAAGGAAAAGTTTTATTAATCACAAGAGTTACATGACCTTGTTTATCACATTAGGGTTTTCAGTGTTGAAGACTTTTTGTTAGAAGTCAATCCTGGGGTATTCTGTACAGCAACTGAAAGAATAAAAGTAACAGTTAACTTTTAAGCAAAAGGAGTCATCTCTTGTTAGCCACCAAGCAGGCACTCCTTGGGTTTCCTGGAATAGAACCTGAAAAAGCAAAATCAAATATCAGTAATTAACTTTCAATTAAAAGGAGTCATCTCCTTACTTCTGTTAGCCACTCTGGGACAGAAGCTGAAAGAGCAGATTAAACATCTAAGCACAGATTACACCTCCCCCACACTAGGGAGGGACAACAACAACACAGGTATGAAAACCTGGTATAGTTACATGATGCACCCTAAAGAGTGCTTTCCATAACAGACCTTCCTCAGTAGGAAGCAGAAACTTAGAATCTTGTCTTACACCAGCAATTGAACAAATTCAGGATTCAAAATGGCAAACATGCCCAAAACAAATTGTGTAGACAAAATTCACAGCAGCAAATCCTTTCAGACTCAGACAAAATCTTGTTAATTTTTCTGATCCAGACTTTGCAAAAATTCAAGTTATCTCCAAGAATCCATCAAGGATACCAGCGATTACCAGTTACTGCTTAAGGCTACTCTTTCCTTAACACCCAGGCATACATTTGCTAATTTAAACACCACTGCTCCACAGTTGGCTTGCAAAACCAGTCAGACACAGGGTAGGAAGTAGTCAAAGACAAAGCAACATACCACTGAAGAAGCATTATTGCCTTTAGAAATGCTAATGAGACAGCAGAGATTACAAAAAGAAAGAAAAAAAAGTTCCAAAGTCCTAGCAACAAGAACCTCTGAATTTTACAAGAGCCCGCCAAGTGGCCTCAGACGCCATCTTTGATCTGGCCACATGGTCCAACGTACTGCCTAATCTTTTGAGTAAAACTGGCACAGAACAACTTCCACAAAATCAAATGTCTTAGCAAGTCACTACAAACAAATTACATACAGACACACAGATCTTCACAAAGCCCAAGCCAGTTTTTCAACAGCAAATCAACATATGAAACAAACACACCGGAGAAACCAAAAATCACATTTGCGCTTATGGTAGCCAGTGCCATAGGGAAGCCCAATTTCCCCATGGGGCTGACTAACCACGGATGGCTCTGTCCTAAATCTTCGTGGTCGCCAAATCTGTTATAGGACAGGGAGAGGGGCAGCCCAAGCCCCGCAAACCTGCCTATTCTAAATGGGTTCTGCCATCCGCCGCATCAACACAAAACATAGGAGACTTTAATGGGAAGGAACTTTAATTAAACTAGGAAACAATACAGGTAAGGCAAAGAGTCTAGTTTCTAAATGAAGCACCCAAAGTTATCCATCCCCTCGTGGGTAAAAGTCCATCCATATGGGATCGGCCCAGAACAAGGCCCCAAAGTCTACCACAAGTCTAAAACATCTTCCAGTGGGGACCCACAGAAAAGGGTCAGAAACAACCGGACAAGCCCGGAAGGAAAAGAGCAAAATCAACATCAAGATAAAGGCTGCCATTGTCATCTCTCCACGGGTCTCAACCACATCTGTGTCACCCAGTCTACAACCAAAAGACAAGCGCAGTTTCTTCACGTGTCTCTAGGCTCCATGCGCCTCCTCCAGGTCTCCTGGCTCCATCCTGCTTCCTTCCTTCCTCAGTCTCTTCTGCAGCTTCTCCTCTTCCTGCTCAGCTCCACCCTCCCTTGGGTGGGGCAGGTGACCTGCCCCTTTCCTGGGGACCACCCTGTTACACTTTAACAAATTAAAAGCAGGGATTGCTTGGTCAAACCATTTCATAACATCTCCATGCTTTTTCCCCATGCATGAAATCTGAGCTAAAAGGATTTCAGCCCATGTTTAAGAATAAACCAAGTAAAGCTCAGTCAAAGCTTCTGGGATCTTTAAACTCTGTTGAGATGCAAATTGCAAGAATTCCAGAGATGATGATAACTCCTTGCAGTCCTTTCCAGCTGCAAGATCTCATGCATCCACTTTGGGGTTTGAGTTCTGAGCCTCAAGTTGGGCTCAGCTTGGATTGGACAGAGGGAAGGCAGTGGTGTAGGCGGGGAGTGTTGTCTGCTGGGCACTGAGGGCAAGGGAACGTGGGCTTTCCACTTCCTCTCTGTGTTGCTTCTGGCAGGACACTTTACTGGTCATTCATGTCTTCATTTGCAAATTGGGGACATTCCTGCCAGCACTTGCTAAGTCATGCCGATGGTGTAAGGCTCTGAGGAAGGCACATCTGTGAAAGTGCCCTGCGAGCTGAAAAGTGAGCACCACAGCAAGGACTCACACTACTCACTTCTTGCTTCTCCAGCCCTGTTACCCACCAGGCTGTGCTCCCAGCCATCCTGACCACCTCTCAGTTTGTAGGTTGTCACTGGGCCTTTGCACATGCTGGGCTCATGGCCTCTGCTTGGTTTTACTCTTATAAAACTCAGGGATTTACTTTGTTTGGATGTGCTCCCTACATCCTTTGCTTGATTTTAGTCCTCCTCATCCCATAGCTCTCAGCTCAGTCGCCCCCTTCCTAGTTCCCCTCCGAGCAAGATTTGGCTGGAATCTTCTATCAACTGTGCACTGCCACAGCACCATGCAGATACCTGGCATAGCTCTTATCACCATTTGCTGTTACAACTTGCCTTTATGTCAGTCCTGGTCACTAGAATTCCATGAGGGCGGCCAACTAAATGATAATAACAACTACAGAGTAGGATTAGCTGGGATTCTGGAATGAGGAGCTTGGATCTCACAATGAGGAAACCCAGTAAGGAAATCCCCTCTTGGAATAAGGCCTGGGTTTACGTCCTTTTTTTTTTTTTTTTTTTTAAGATTTATTTATTTATGCATGCAAGAACTGGGGTGCAGGCCAGAGGTGTGGGGGGTGAGAGGAGTCACTAGAGACAGAGTGGGGAGCAGAACAGGCAGATCCACTGAAATACACTGCTGAGGGGAGCAGTAGGCGAGTTAGGAGAGGTCTGTTGCGCCATGTGGGTAGCTCCCTGGCCAGGGATTGAACTTGTCCTGCAGAGGTTGTGGATAGCTTCACAGTGCTGGGTCTTAATCCCTTGCACCAGCAGGGAGGCCCTAGATTTGCATCTTTATCTCCCCTGGTTTTACCCAAGCTGTGCTCCACCCTGTGGTGTCATGCCGATGTCCACACATATTGTGTACATGCTGCAAATTATTAGTGATAGTCCCTGCCTCTGTGTCCATCAGGAGCGGTGAAGAGCCCTGGATTCAGAGACCAGCCAGCTAGAGCAGGAAGTGGTTTTAAGAACAAAGGGCACAAACTATGTCAGTAGATGCTGCTTTGTCTGGAACACTGTTTTGGAGACTTGAATTATTAATCAGAATTCTAGGAAGCCCAGCAGTTTTTCAGGAGCTTTTATCCATTTAAGGGAAGATAAATTTCTAAGTGTCCTTTCAAGCACCATTATTATGTTCTTTTTTTTCATTTTGAATACTTTATTTTTTTTTTTGCCAGACACATAAAAGGTTTTATTAATCCTCTCATGGAAAATCCGCACAGTCACCACAGATAGAGACAAAGTCCTTAAAGAATCTTTCCTCTTCTTTCGCAGCATGAGCCCTGGCCTTCGCAGTCCCCTGACTCTCTCCATGGTGTTCTTGCGTTCCTCTGGCTGTTGCCTGAGGTGTTTGTCTTTTTCCTACAGACCGTGTCTGGCAAGTCTGTGTCTGGGTTCATTTTTCTTTGCATCATCCAAGGAATCATAAATCCTGCCAAAGCCAGTTGTCTTGTCACCTCCAAAATGGGTTCTGAAGCCAGAAACAAAGATGACACCAGGGGTGGCTTTGAACATTTTAGCTCGTTTCCCCCAAATTCCTGTCTTAGGCACTGCTGCATTCCCGGGGTGAAGGATGTCGATGACTATTTCCGCCATGACTTTCCTGGTCCAGGTAGATGCTGGGCCCTTCATGAGGGCGGCCGACCCTCAGGCAGCCAGCGAGGAACAGAGAGCTACTCTAAACTGGCCAACCATGTCAATGTGCACGCAAGGCCCCAGTATAATACTTTATATGGATGCATAATACTCATAAAGTACGCAGATCATAAATACACAGTTTTAATACATTTGCACAAACTAAATACCCCATCTCGCCACCCACATCCATTACCAGCATCCTGGAAACGCCCCTAATTGTTCCGTCTAGTCACTAACCCCCCCTCCCCCAAGGGACCCACTTTCTTGAGTTCTAACAGCATAGATTAGTTCTGCCAATTTTTGCATCCTATGTAAATGGAATATCCGGTAAGTACTTTCCTGAGTCTGGCTTCTTTCACTCAACGTTATATTTGTGCGGTTCATCCCCACTGTTGTGTGTTTGTGGATGGTTCTCGTTGTTACATAATAATCCACTGTGTGCACACCACAGGTATTATCCATCCTGCTGATGGGCATTTAGGTTGTTCCCAGTTTGGGGCTATTAAAAATAGAAACGTTACTAAGTTTGTTTCATCACAAAGAGGTATTAAAAAGTAAATCAAGCTGTGTTCTTCTAGCATTTTTTCATCATTTTTTCCCATAATTTTTCCTAGGAAATTGAGATCTTATTGAGTCAAAAAAAAAAACAAAAAACTTTCACTTTTCCTTAAAATTCACAGATGTTCTCTTCACCTACCTTTCTCTCATCTGCAACCTTATCTTGTAAGCTGAATTCTCAATAAGTTTCTGTATTTCATTGCCCCTTCCCTTTTGTAATATTAAAAAAAAATCCCTCATTTTAAAGACATTAAGTATTATTACATGCATGTTGTAAAAAAAAATTTAAAAATATGGAAAAGTTTCACTAAGAAAAGGACAACCTCCTGCTGTCTGGAGATACCAGTACAAGTGCATTAGCATATTCCTCTCGTGCGCTTTTCTCTCTCTGCGTGCACGTAGCTGAGATTGTATTATCTATGCATTTCATATCTCCTTTCATTTAAGATTATATCCTAAGTTTCCCACTTATTCACAACTGTTTTTCAACGTTGTGTTCCATGGCTACGTGATAATCCATCCCGAGTGTACGCCAAGAGTTATGCAACTGCTCTCCTGAACGGGTACAATTAGGATGCTTACACTTTCGTTTCAATGATTAGAAACAATGCTATGATGACTATCTTGGACGTAGATCTTTGTCCTCATTGTAGATTATTTCCTTAAGTTCATTCCTAGAAGTGGAATTTACTGGGTCAAGAGTGGGAAGTCTTTACGGGAGTCCACGTCCTCACATGCTGTCAAGTTGCCTGATAAGAGGGGCCATGGCCACTGGCCAGCGTGTATAAGGATTTTTAATCCTTTAAGGATTAAATTTCTTCAATTTGATTGTGGTCAGAGGAGAAGGTGTGCTTGTTACTTATTCTTTGAAATGTGTTGAGAATTGTTTTATGTTGCAAATTGTGATTAATTAATTTTTGTAAACATTAGGGTAATCAATCATCTATTGGTCTGGCACTGGGGGTTTCTTGGGGTGAAGGACTGCCAGTGCTAAAACCAGGAAATTCTTGAGGAAACGGAGCTGTGGTTACCCCAGAAGAATGTGGATTCCCTAATTATTGGGTGTAGAATTCTGAAGAGATACTTTAGATCAAATTCATTTAGCATTTTCTTAAAACAATTTTATTTTTATATTTTTATTTTTAAAGATTTATTTATTTATTTATACAAGCACTGGGTACAGTCAGAAGTGCGGGAGGGTGAGAGAATTCACCAGAGCCAGAGCGGGGAACAGAACAGGCAGACAAACGAAATACACTGCTGAGGGGAGCAGTGGGCAGGCAGGAGAGGTCTGCGTACCATGTGGGAGTCTCGCCGGCGGCCGGGGATTGAACCTGCGCTGCAGAGGCTGCGGGCAGCTTCGCAGCCCAGCGCTCAACCGCTGCGCCACCAGGGGAGGCCCTTAAAACAATTTTAAATAAAAATTTTATTTTGAGGCAGTTATTGATTAATGTGCAATTGTAAGAAATAATACAAATGAGATCCATTGTATCATTTAGACACTTTCCCTACATGAGAACATCTTTTATTTTTAATTTACTTGCATTGAGAACACATTGGCATGCTGTACTGTATATGATTTAGAGGAATATATCTTCAGATGTATGTTACCATACCATACCCACCACCCAGGCACCCTCATTACAGTACCTGGGTGAACTCTTCTGTGTGTTCCTCTTCCCTCCTTACCCCCACTAGTAGCTTCCACTCCACAGTCATATTTCCAGGATTTGTTCCAGTTTACTTTTGTCTTCAAAACAAGAGTAGAATATCACCACCAGGAAATTGACACTGATGTAGTCTACTCATCTTATTCAGACACCACCATTTTTAGCCGACTCATTTGTGTGTGTGTGTGTTTATTGGGTTTATTGGGTTTTCAGAGAAGTTATGTTTTCTTTTTTTTTTTTTATAGAGGCATGTTTTATTTATTTATTTGTTTGTTTGTTTGTTTGTTTGTTTTGTTTATACAAGCACTGGGTACAGTCAGAAGCGCGGGAGGGTGAGAGAATTCACCAGAGCCAGAGCGGGGAGCAGAGCAGGCAGAAGGACCGAAGTACACTGCTGAGGGGAGCAGGGGGGCCGCAGGAGAGGTCTGCGCACCATGTGGGACCCTCCTCCGGTGGCCGGGGAGCAGCCGGGGATCGAACTGGCGCCGCGGGCAGCTTCGCAACCCAGCGCTCAACCGCTGTGCCACCGGGGAGGCCCGAGAAGTTATGTTTTCTATGCAAAAATACATCATGACTTTTTCTGACAACCCAACAGTTCTTCACAGTTCTATCTCGTGTATCCCCCACCAGCCAAGATATGGCCATCACTGCAAAGACCACAACCACCTCCCTCATTCCCCTCTTACCCTCCTCTGCCCTCACCCTTGGCACTAACCCACTAATCTGTCCTTCATTTCTATAGTCTTGTCACTTCAAGAGTGTTACATAAATGTAATCATACTGTCCATGTCCTTTTGGAATTAACTTTTCTCAGTCCATATATTTTCCTGGCGATCCATACCTGTATTGTGTGTCAATAATTTATTTTTCGGTAGGGTCGAGTACATTTCATGTATAGATGGACTGCAGTTTGCTTAACTACTACAGTGAAGGAGATCTCACTTGTTGACAGTTTTTGACTATTATGAATAAAATTGCTATGAACATTCATCTCTAGGATTTAATGTAAAACTAATTTTCCATTTCTCTGCCATAATTTGGTTTAATGATTGTTTAATGCCATAATTTGGTTTAATAATTTTAAAAATCTCCATTTTATCAATTTTATCTACTTGACCTAGGGATAATTGAGAAAGACTTAGAAGTCAGTTTATCAATTCATGTGTTTTGATGCTATTGAATAAGATGCATACACATTTAGAAGCTTTCTTTCTATAAAATGAGAAGCCCAGGACCTGGGATGGTGATTCTGGGCTCAGGACCTTAGGTTCCTCTACTTGGACCAGAAACTGCGCAAAACACAGTGTCTGATACGTTCTACCTGAGTAACACTGCGGAGTCATAGTTATTGAGAATAGGCGATCCGTCTGAATTTGTTCCTTTTTCTGATACTGCACTGCAGGCATATCATCACCCTGGCCATGACCACGAAGGAAGGAAGTGACCACACAGTCACCTACAGACGTCTGTATGTCTAGAAGAAAGGAAGTGGCAGAGGATGGTGTCTTTCTGCTGAAGTATATACTGGGAACTGGTAGCCAGACTTGAGAAATTTGGCGTGTTGTTTATTTGGAGTAAACTGCCAAGAAAATTTTCTTTCCTATGGAGTTTGCATAGGAGAAGAGATACTACACCGATGCAAGGACAAAGCAAAGATGTGTCCTGCTAGGAAATTTTTACTCCCTTGAGGTTCTTTTGCATTTGGACCTGTTACACCTGGAGAACTTTCTCAGCAGCCAGGCAAACGTCAATTCATCCCTCTCCCTGCCTCTGGAGAGTGTTGTCTCAGTGCTGTGATACTCACACTTTCTACGAGTACTTACTCTGTCAGTTCCTCTTTCAATGGCATTCTAGAAACCCTCATGCCTGCCCTTCAGCTTCCTTGAACTTTGTAGCCCTTTCTGTCGTCTCTGCACGGATTTAGCAAGCCTTGTGAGATGCTCCCTTAGAGCTGGGCCGTGTATCACGTCATCTCTGCCCACATTGGTTTCTTCTTGCTGCTATAACACATTGCCACAAACGTAGTGAATTAAAATCACCAGGTTTATATATTACAGATCTGGAGGTGAGAAGTCTGAAATGAGTGAAAATCAAGGGTTTGGCAGAGCTGTGTTCTTTCTGTAGGTTCTAGGGGAGAATCTGTTCCTTGCTTTTACTGGCTGCTATAGATTTGTCCGTTCCTTGTTCTTGGCCCCGTACCATTCCAGCCTCTGCTCCAGCATCTCCTTCCTGAGCCTGACCATCTGCATCCTCCTGTACGGACTTGTGTTTAGATTGAACCTACGTGGACAATCCCTGCCCCCACTTCTCCTCCCCCAATACATTTAATTTAATCATACCACAAAATCCCTTTTGCCACATGAGGTGACATCCAGGATTTTGGGGATTAGGAGGTAGACATCACAGACCCATTATATGTGGTTGGCTGTATCTGGTTTTCTTTTTTGCTTTTTTCTTTTTTTCAAAAGATGGATTTTTTTTAAAAGGTTTATTTATTTATTTATACAAGCACTGGGTACAATCAGAAGCATGGGAGGGTGAGAGAATTCACCAGAGCCAGAGCGGGGAGCAGAGCAGGCAGAAGGACCGAAGTACACTGCTGAGGGGAGCAGGGGGCGGCAGGAGAGGTCTGCGCGCCATGTGGGACCCTTGCCAGCAGCCGGGGATCGAACTGGTGCTGCAGAGGCTGAGGGCAGTCTCGCAGCCCAGAGCTCAACCGCTGTGCCACCAAGGGAAGCCCTGTATCTGGTTTTCTTAAACCCCAGGTTCCATATCGGTCTCTTGTGCCTCTTCCGGAAAGTCCATCAGACTGTCCACTGGTGTCCCTTTGTATTTTTGGTCTCACTCCAACCCATGTCCATGGCAGAAGAATGTCACCCAGAGTTTACAGAATAAATCAAACCCTTTAACCCAGCACAAAGTCCTTGATGAATTGTCTTACTACTCTTTTTCTGCTTATCCCCCACTAGTCACCTATATATGCTGTAACTACCAGGCTATCTAGTCACTTACGAATTTGAGCACGTTCAGAGCTTTCCTTTCCTGCTTCTATGCTTTTGCTTCTTTCCCTGTATCTGAAGTGCTCGTTTGCCTTCAATTTTCACCTGGTAAAATCTTATCTGGCTCTCACCAGAGGCCTTAAAATATGGATGACCTTTGACCCAGCCATTCTCCTTGAAAAGCCTTCATATTCTGGGGCTAACCCTGGGGGTTGTGTAGAGATTCGGCTCTGTGCACCTCATGTTCATGGCCGCATGGTTAATGAAAAGAAAAAGAGGACTAACCCAGACAAATGTCCCATAATATGGAGCTGGTGGTATAAATGGAAACATCATGCAGTGAAATATTATGCTGTGAAGAAAAGTAAAAAAAAACCCACAAAACATAATGAATTGAAAGATATTTATATATTTAAGCAAAAAACCCTCAAATTATTGATACATAATTATCCAAATGGGAAAATTTTATTTAAAATAAAATTACATATATATTTGTGAAAAAAGCATGCTAAATTGATGAAGGTGGTTATTTCTGTATAGTAGGATTCTGTATGTTTTTTTTTCTTACTTTCATTTTTCCATATATTCTCCCCTCCACAATACCACATCTTACTTTCATAATAATACTAAAAAATATAATTAAAATTATTAAAAAAATCATTCAATCCACACTACCCAGACCCATTCAAGCTCCGTTCCTTCTGGAAGGCTTCCCTGTCCATCATCTGGCCCTAGGTGAGTGCTATCTCTGATCCTCTAGCACTATAGGTACAGTCTCAGTGCCTCTCTTTTATTTTTAAGAAATTTCTTTATTTTTAAAAAATTTATATTTAAGAAATTGCCACAGAATAATTTTAGGTGTAGAGTTTCCTCTTTGTGGTGTAAGGCTGCAGGTCAGCTCTCTGCCCATCCCATAAACCATAATCCATTATGAGCAGCCAGGCTGCCAGACAGGGACACAGGAGGTTCAGTGATTTGGAGGGTCATTTTTTTTTTTAAAGATTTATTTATTTATGCATTCAAGAGCTGGAGTACAGGCCAGAGGTGTGTGGTGAGGGTAAGAGGATTCACCAGAGACAGTGAGGAGCAGAACAGGCAGATTGACTGAAATACACTGCTGAGGGGAGCAGCGGATAAGACGGGAGAGGTCTGCTATGTTATGTGTGTTAACTGCCTGGCCTGGAATCGAACTCGTGCTACAGCTGCAGATTGCTTCATAGTGCTGACTCTTGACCCC
The DNA here is from genome assembly GCF_014898055.3 of Talpa occidentalis. Taxonomy (NCBI): domain Eukaryota; kingdom Metazoa; phylum Chordata; class Mammalia; order Eulipotyphla; family Talpidae; genus Talpa; species Talpa occidentalis. The sequence goes on from NW_023601653.1 coordinate 70,144,212, forward strand.
TTGTGCCACCAGGGAGGCTTCTGAAGGGTCACTTTTGCTAAGTGACCTTTTTGCAATCTGGGAAGGCAAGCTGTTTTCAGAACCATATTCCTGTTTTCATGGAACTACCGGTCCGATCAGCGAGATAAGGCATCAACATATCATATTTATAAAAAAATACAAAAATTGCCTACAGAGATCTTGTGAGTCCTTGCCAAATGGGTGTTAAGAGATCAGAGGAGGGGTGGAGCTCTGGGCTGCTAAGCATCAGCCAGTGCAATTACCAGGCCTGGAAAATAACGGAGCCCCAGGCTCACTAGCTCAGGGCTGGTGGTTAATGGTTATGATTTCCTTAGGCAGCTTTTATGTCCAAAGAACTTTATATAAACCCAGGAAAACCAACAACCTCAGTGGAAATATCAACTCAGGAAAGATTCCCTGGGCCATTTTTAAGTCTATTAACTTGATCAAATGCACTTAATGTATAAGATAGCGATCAAAATCACTGTGCTTAAACCGTCACCTGTAAAACTCCATGGCTTGGCCTCTGACTTGGGGTTTCCCTAGAAAATGGTCCTGGTGGGAGCAGGATTGAAGGTGCACTAAGTGGAGGTGGTTTGGAGGAGAGTGGATCTCTCTGCAGCCTGGGTCTGCAGCCTGCTCCTTCTGTGGCCGCTGTGGTTCTCTGCAGCTTCTTAGCACCAGGAGTCCCAGCAGCACTCAGCTATGGCCCCCTGTATTTAGAGAAAATAGTCTTAATATTCCATTCAAAACAGAAATTTGAGTGTCATTTAGAATCAGGCAGCGCCCGGGTGTCACACCAGTTACACACAGAATGCCAGATGGGCACGTGATCCTGGTGTGACATCGCTTTCTCCAGCAAAACCATCTTGTGACTCCCTGTGCAATTTCCACCCCTGCTGCCTCCCCGCCAGTGGCTACTATTTTTAGCCTCTGTGCTGACCACTTCCTCAGGTGCTGAGGAGCTCTCTTCTGCACCTGTCTTTAAAATATGTGCTGGGCCTTCCTGGGAGGGAGTAAAGAAGACCAGGCAGTGGCAGAGGAAGAGATGGGAGCGAAGCAGCCAGAAGCCAGGGTACATCAGGAGCCACCAGAACCTGGAAGAGGTGGGCAGGATCCTCCTCTGGAGCCTCCAGCGGGAGCAGGACCCTGCCACACACCTCCATTCCAGGCTTCTTCCCTCTGGAACCATAAGAGAGCAAATTTTTGTTGTTCTCAGTCACCCAGTTTGTGATGATTTATTACTGCAGTCCCTGGAAACTAACACGGGAGTGTTCAGTGAAGGAATGTCTGTAAAGCACCTGGTGGAAGGACTGGCACTTGGGAGGTGCTCCCCAAGTGATGGACTCTATGGGGAGGGGCTCTTGGATGACCAGCAGACAGGAGTGGGAAGAGAGGGGAGCATTTTGCAAGATAGAACTGAATGATAGTGGTGCACAGGGTGTTGGGGATCAGGGTTGGTGGGTGAGAAGCAGGTGGGTGAGGACCCTGCGGTGTAGGGTGGAGTCAGTGTGCATGCTGGGAGCTCAGCAGACAGGGAAGCCTCTGACTGTGGGGGCTCCATAGAAAGAGAAGAAGTATGGGCTTGGGGACTCCTCTGGCCGCCTCCTCTGGTGTTCATTAAGGAACTGAAGAAGTGGCCTGTGGAGCCAGAGATTGGACCACAGCTCCTTTAAAAGTCATGTGGGCTTGGGCAGCAGGAGCAGCAGAAGGGATGGACTAAAGGCTTGAGGGGGCATTAACCTTGTTGTCAGCTCTCTGAAACTTCCCGCATTCCTGTGGCAACTTGCATATGGAAAAGTTTCATTTAAATAAAATAAAGTCATGTGACACATCTTACAAATGCAAGTTTGTGACAGGACTCAAGGTCCTCACAACAGGGCTGAAAATGAGTGTTTAACTTTTGTGATATTTTTGGAGGGTTACTGAAGAAACTGATAACAGCATTTTCTCTGAGAAGGGAACTAGGGGCTGGTAGGATGACCTCTGGTTCACTTTGTTGAGAAGTCCCAGTTTTAGTAACAAAAATCTCATGATTTCCAAACTCCTTCATTCTAGGCCAAACCAGGGCAATTGGTCATTTGATCAGGAGGGAGGAAGACTGGACTTTTCACCGTTTACTTTTATATGCTTTGTCTTTTGATTTTAATCTTGAAACTTTGTTACCTAGCCCCCTAAAAAAGAACATTAAACAATGCTCCAAATTCCTGTACATCATCATCATCATCATCATCATCATCATCATCACCAACAACAACCACAGGAAAACCCTCCAAGAATAAAGTTTAGTAAAGAACAGAGAAAAATATTCACACGTTAATGTGAGAAACACAGACCACTGCTCTTAACCTATAATGAGCTTTTATAAATCAATACGAAAAGATAAACATCTCAGCTGAAAGTGAGCTAAAGCCAGGAGGGAGAAATTCATGAAAGAAATACAAGTGGATAATACTGCAAAATGTTTCCCTAATAATTAAAAGAAAAACAACAATCTTTTGGCAGTTTTACCACTTAAATGACCAAATAATAAAAAAGAAACATTTGTCTAAGATCAGGCTGCTATCACCAAATATCATGAACCGAATGGCTTAAACAACAGACGATTATTTCTCACAGGTCTGGAGGCTGGAAGTCCTAGATCATGGTGCAGGCAGACTGGGTACATGGCAAGAGCCTGCTTCCTGGCCTCAGCTGACTGCCTCCTGTCTGTGTCCTCACGTGGCAGAGACAGGAAACTTAAGAGTTGCTTCCTCTTCTTATAAGGTCACCAGTGCTGATCAAGGAGGCCCCGTGGTCTCATCTCATTACTTATGAGACATTGACCTCCTAACACCGTCACGTTGAGGGGCAGGACTTCAACATGTGAACTCAGGAACAAATCCAATGGAACGGTGAATGGTATTCCTTCCAGGCAGGATGTATAAAAAAGTCAACCATTTTTGTGCCTTTGGACCCAAGTGAGTTCCTTACTTTTAAGAGTTTGTTTCGGGGCCTCCCTTGTGGCACATGGGGTTAAGCACACTACTATGAAGCTATCTGCAGTCTCTGCAGCACGAGTTTGATCCCCGGCCAGGGAGGTGACCCACACGGTGCAGCAGACCTCTCCTGTCTCTCTTGGTTTTCCTTTCAGCAGTGTATTTCAGTCAGCCTGCCTGTTCTGCTTCCCATTCTGTCTCTGGTGAATCCTCTCACCCCCCAAACCTATGGCCTGAACCCCAGCTCTTGTATGCATAAATAAATAAATCTTTAAAAAAAAGAGTTTGTTTCAAGGCACTAGACCATGTGTGTAAAGATGTGTGGGCAAAGCCCATGTACCTGGGTCACTGGCTTTAGGGTTTCATCTTTTCAATGAAAATTTTATCCATATAGAAAATCAGAGAAGACAATATTAAGACACCCACAGTCCAGCCAGCATTGTGTCTTCTTAACATGCCTCCATATTCCTCATTGTTTTGAAATTATTAAATAAATAAAACATATACAGAGAGGGAGAGACCCTTCTGTACTGCTATCTGGACTCCATCTTCTTTTCCCTTCCGAGGTAGCTATTATCCTGAATTTGGGGGTTACTACAACCATGCATGTTATTTACTTATCTTGCAATTATACATCTCGATAAACAAAAATAAACAGCTTGATTTCCATGGTCTTTGACTTTACACAAATGTCAGTGTGCTGTAGATAATCCTGCGATATTTGCTTTTATTTTTTGCTCACCATTATTTTGGGGATCTGTCCATGTTGGTGCACAGAGCCCAGATATCTTTTTAAGGGATAGTTGTGTTTCAGAGGATGAATGCATCACAATTTATTTATTAATGGTGCGGAAGTACATTTAGGTTGCTTACACGTCTGTGACGGTGCTCATGGCTGCAGTGGACATTTTGTGCAAGCTGCTTTGTGTGCATGGATGGAACTTTCTCCAGGAGCCTAAGAGGGTAATGGCCAGATTATGGGGAAGAGCTCTTTAAATTGTGAACAGCTGTTTCCATAATTTTCTCCAAAGCAATGTGCCATTTGCCCTAACAATAGCAAATAGGACTTCCAGTAGCCTCACATCCTTGCCAATCTGATGGGTGGATAAGTAATTGTAGTTTTATTTTGATTTCTCTGATGACCAGTGAGTGGGGTTGAAGAGTTTTTCATATGTTTACTGACTTACTGGGTTTCTTCCTTTTCTGTGAATTGCCTTTTATATCGCTGACCTATGGCCACAGGTCTGTTTGTCCATTTCTTATCTACAATTTTAAATTTAAAATTGCATTGTTCTTAATTTTTTATTTTTCATATGAATTTTGTTTAATTTCATGAAAAACTCTTACATTGGAATTGCACTTAATTAATAGACTAATTTGAGGGCAATTGGTTTCATTTTGCTGTTGTGACTTAGTAAGTCAGGAAATTTAGATGATTAAGATTACTCCCCATTGAGTTTTCTTTTATGTTTTGCAACTTTTATGTTTTTCTACAAAACACTATTGTCCAGATAGTATAACCTTTATTAAGTGCCTATAGTATTTGTTATTTCATCAGTAGGGTGATTCTAAAGATTGTATTTTATAATTACGTAGGAACATAATGGATTTTAAAAATAAACCTTACTTTAGTAAACTACTGAGTCCTTACAAGATTCTCTTACATATATGTTCTCGAATTTTTCTGTGCAAGCAATCATATTTTTAAATCATAAGTATTTTCCTTTTTCTTTCTTTCTTTTATTCTCTTACAGATCAAATATTAACTAGCAATGGTAATATTGGGGATCTTTGCTTTATTCTGGTTTTTAAAGGAAAAGTGACTTCCTTATTTACCGTAATTGTGAAGTTTATGTTGTTTCTCAAGATAACGAAGATGCTATTGTTTGCTTGTTTTCTATAGGTGGATATTTTTGACTTTTATGAAAGCTTTTTCTGCTTTGCTTTATAATTCATTTTTTTCTTTATCAATTTTGACCTTCTACTAGTAAATGCACATAAGTTTATATAATTATACCTTCTAGGGCCTCCCTGGTGGAGCAAGGGGATGAGCACCGCACTATGAAGTAATCTGCGGGCCTCTGCAGCATGAGTTCAATCCCTGGTTGGCCAGGGAGCTACCCACATGGCACAGCAGACCTCTCCTGACTCACCCGCTGCTCCTCTCAGCAGTGTATTTTAGTCAGTCTGCCTGTTCTGTTCCCCACTCTGTCTCTGGTGAATCCTCTCACCCCCCGCATCTCTGGCCTGTACCCCAGCTCTTGTATGCATAAATAAATAAATCTTAAAAAAAATTACACTTTCCAGTGCATTCATTTTTAATGAAATAATATATAATTGAGATATATCATTAAATTAATTTTAGGTATACAGCATATTTATCTGATATATAATATATAATTTATATATTTATAATCGTGATCTAATTAATATTCATCACCACACATAGCTACAATTTTTTCTTGTGATGAGAATGTTTACAATCTACTCTCTCAGCAACTTTTCAATGGTTCATATATTAATAATAGCAATAGTCAACAAACTGTACATTATATCCCCAGGCTATATTTATTGTCTAATAAATTTGTCCATGCTGGCACATATAGCCTAAATTATTTTTTAACTGCTCTTGGTATTTCATAGGAAGGATGTGTCACAGTTTATTCATGCTATTGAAGTATATTTGGGTTGTTTACACATTTTTGTGACTGCAGTCATTGAACATTCCATGCAAGTTGCTTTGTGCACATGGATGAAACTTTCTCCAGGGGAAGTTTGTACCTTTTGATCATGGTCACCATTTCACGCTTCCCCCACCACCGAGTCCCTTTAAGAGTCTCTCTTCCCTTTAACCTTTTTTTTCTTTTCTTTAAATTTTGACAGTTTAATTACAATGTTTCTTGGTATGGATCTCTGTGGGTTACCATATTTGGAAACCTATGGGCTTCCTGGATCTAGGTATCTGGCTCCTTTCCCAGGCTAGGGAAGTTTTCAGCCATTCTTTCTCACCTTTTCTCTGGCTTCCTTGTAGGGACACCTATAATATAAGTGTTGGCTGCATGATGCTGTCCCCTTAAGTGCCTCAAGCTATCTGCTCTCTTTTTTATTCTCTTTTTTCTTTTCCTGCTCTGATTGGATGAGTCCTACTCCCCCATCTTTAATTTCACTGATACTTTCTTCCACTTCATCTAGTCTGCTGTTGAGCCCCTACATTGTAGTCTTTGGTTCAGATGTTGTATTGTATTATTGTATTGCTCTGTGACTTATATTTGGTGGATTCCTAAATTTTCTCTTTGTTGAAATTCTCATTTTGTTCATGCATTGTTCTCCTGAGTTCAGTAAGTATCTTTATGTTATCAATTTGAACTCTTTTGTCAGATAAATAATTGATTTTCATTAAGGTATTTTTTCTGAGGTTTTGTCTTATTCTTGACTCTTTATTTTCCTTGACTCTCTGTGTTGATTTCTATGTGTTAGATGAAACAGACATTTCTCCTGGTCTTGAAGGAGTGACCTCATGTAGTAAATGAAACTTATTGCTATCTCTGCCCTAGCTCTTGGTTATCTCTCAGACCTTTGTGACTGACCAAGTAACCTACTTTATTCTTAATGACTCTCAGTAATTTGAGGGTGTGCCAAGACCTGTCAGTGTCCAAAGGGGAGGATCTTCTAGATTCAGGCAGCCACTTTAAAAATATGTAGTTACAACTAAGGATCTACCCAAGGACACAAAAACATTGACTCAAAAGAACACCTGTAAACACCTATGTTTATTGCAGCACCATTTATAATAGGTAAAACCTGGAAACAGCACAAATGCCCAAAATAGATGACTGTGTATATATGTGGAATATAAACGCAATGGAATATTATTCTGCAAGCAAAAAAGATAAACTCATGCCATTTGCAGCAACATGGATGGAGCTAGAAGGAATTATGCTCAGCGAAATAAGCCAGAAGGAAAAAGAAAAATATCACATGGTTTCACTTATAGCAGGAATATAGGGGAACCAAATAAGACATCAGTGTAAAAAAATAATAACAGTACAAAACACAACAAAGCAAAAACAGACAATTATAAATCAGAGACATACTGCAGGGGAGGAGGAGAGAGAGGGGTGAGAGGGAGGGAGGGAGGAGCACAGGGGACTGTGGTGATGGTGCACGGGTGACTTGAGGAAGGAAATCCTACGGGGACTACACTAGAGGGGATGAAGGGAAGCAAATATTGTTTAAAAAAATTTTAAAAAATTAAAAAAAAAAAGAACTGGAAATGGAGCCTTCACGATCAATTAAAAAAAAATACGTAGTTACACTTCTTCTAGGAAAGACTGGGGAGGATGGCCATTTCTGTCTGCTCCCTCGGCTCCCTATGGTGATAAACAAACAGTAAAAAGCTGTTTGCTTGCTGCCATCTTGTTGAACCCATGAACATAAGCTCTGCTGGCCACCAAAATCAGGCCATGAAGAGGTGTGTCCTCTGGGCAGTAAGTGCAAAAGCCAGGGCACCAGCCATGCACATAAACTCTTCTCTTGGAAATACTGGTGACCTGGGATAGGACAGATCGAGAGCATGAAGATGGCATCTGATAGCTTCCTCAGGCTCTGGAAAGGATCACAGTCAATTTCTACACGTGTGTTTAATTAGGACCTGCACCTCGGGCCACCACTATGAAGACAGGCTAATGGGAGTGCTTCTCAGCCTGCTATCTCTGTGCTGTGTCCTGGGGTTGTAGTTGGTCAACAACTGTCTCTCCTTTCACAACAAAGCTATGAGATCCACAAACATAAGTCTGATGGGGGCCAGAGCCAGACAATCAGGCGTGTCTCATGGTCAGCAGCCACAAAAATGGAGGCTTCAGATATGTGCACATGCTCCTTTTGGGGAGATACTGGTGACAGGAGTGAGCCAGAGGGAGAGAAACAAGATAGTTCTCACCCTCAAAGGTCTGTAGAGAGGATCATGGTCAGCCCTTATATGTGTATGTAAGTAGAAACTCAAATGTGGGTCACAGTGGGGGTAGGTTTCTGGAGATTTTGTGTCCTACCCTTTTCAATGTAGGTGATTTCTTGTCTGCTTGATGTGTAGGAGTTGCTCAGCTAGTTTCTGGAGTTCTTTCAGAGGAAGTTGTTCCCTGTGTAGCTATAGATTCAGCTTGTCCTTGGGAGGAGATGAATTCAGGATCCTCCTAGTGATTATCTAGAACTGAAAGCGGTGAAGTCATCTTTTTATCAGCTTTGTATCCTCTTAATCTCTGATAGAGATTTTTATCTTAAGATCTGTTTTGTATGATGGTTGTACAATCAGCCTTTTCTTGATTATAATTTGCCTTTTCTTTTTTTCCCTTGCAGTTTTTGCCTTTATTTTTCAGGCTTGTCTTTTGGACATCACTGTAGTCTTTTAAAAGAAACCCAACCTAGGGCCTCTCCTGGTGGCACAGTGGTTGAGCCCTGGGCTGCAAAGCTGCTCGCAGCCTCCGCAGCTGCGGTTCGATTCCCGGCCACCAACGAGGGTCCCACACGGCGCGACAGACCTCTCCTTCCGTGTCCGCTGTTCCCCTCAGCAGTGTATTTCGTCAGTCTGCCTGTTCTGTTCCCCGCTGTGGCTCTGGTGAACTCTCTCACCCTCCTGCGCTTCTAACTGTACCCAGTGCTTGTATAAATCAATCAATCAATCTTAAAAAAAATAAATAAAAGAAACCCAACCTGATAATCTTGGGTTTTTTTATTGCTAATTATCAGTGTATTTGGATTTTGGGGGGCTTTACCTTATTTTATACTATTTGCAGTCATTTTTACTCTTTCTTTTTTCCCTAGATCAGTCTAGGAATAAAATTCCATTGAGCTGGAAAACACAATTCAGTTCTATTTTTGTATCCTACTTGTAAGCTTGCTATGTATGGGGTCTAGCCTTACAAAGTCTACTGCTATCACCGATTTCTTCTGAGCAATTCCAGGACCCTAATATACTTTCACTCCCGTTACCTCCACCCCATCTTAGATACTGTTGCTGTCTGGTATTTTCGTTTCATCTTATTTTTTTAACTCCTCAATTTGTCACCATTACTATTTTTGTTTATGCCATGATTGCTTTCTTATACAAACTCCTATATTTACCAATTTTTTTTTTGCCTTTTCTTCTGACATTTTCTTTCTGGGTTTAATTTCCTTCTTCCTGAAATACATCCTATATATTTTTTAAAAAATTTATATATTTATGCATACAAGAACTGGGGTACAGGCCAGAGGTGCAGGGAGTGAGAGGATTCACGGGAGACAGAGTGGGGAGCAGAACAGGCAGACTAACTGAAATACACTGCTGAGGGAGCAGCGGGTGAGTTAGGAGAGGTCTGCTGTGCCATGTGGGTAGCTCCCTGGCAGGCTAAGGATCGAACTGCTGCCGCAGTGGCTGCGGACAGCCCCATAGGTTGTGTCTTAAGCCCTGCGCCACCAGGGAGGCCCCGAAGTACATCCTTTAGTAGTTCTGAAAGAACTACCTTCTTTCAGAAAGTATTATTAATGTCTCTACTTTCTCTTCACTCCTAGTGATAGGGTAACCAGGTAAAGCAGATGCTACTGTCCCTCCCTCATCCTCCTCTTACCAGAGGTAACTCCACAGGTATTTCCTACATACCATGTCTGCGCTGGAAGCCAGAAGTGTTGAAGAGCTAATGCCTCCAGGAACAGCTCTGACAAGAATGGACAAGCATAAGTGTAGAACTATCTCTTGACCCAACCATAAGATTATTTTAAGGCACTGTCTGACCCTTTTCCCCTAGACTTTCTTCTTGGGTTAAATTCAGTGCCCAAGTGGTGACTGGCGTAGGAAACATCTTTTATTGGCTCCTTCCCCTTCTTCACATCACAGCCCCACTTCCTCTGTTGTTTCCTGCACTCCCCCCAAAATTATCTGTGCTAACATTCTATTCTAGGGAAGGCACTGCATATAGAAATCTATACTGAAGGACTTTCTCTCAGACCTCTCATTGGATCTTCTTCTATAATGTTTCCAAACATTTCTTTCATTTTTTCATCTCCTTATCAGTCTGCCTGTCTGTTCCCCACTCTGTCTCTGGTGAATCCTCTCACCCCCCACACCTCTGGCCTGTACCCCAGCTCTTGTATGCATAAATATATAAATCTTTAAAAAATAAAGTATGCTATATTTAACATAAATTTTTAAGGTGTTTTAAAGTGGATGGATTGTTAGGTTATCTAGTAAAAAAAGAATTGGAAATAGAAGTCTTTAAGTGTCCTTCCTATCACATCACACTAGCCCTGCATCTTCTACCATTTCATATCTTGGAAACTTCATCTTACTCCTCTGGGCTGATAAAGGGAGTAGTAGAGTGTGAGGCATGTGTGTGAGGAAGGGGGTGTGGGGGACATACGGGTTCCCAAAATGTTAGGGCAAGTGGTATGACATGAGGATCCACGAGGAGGGGTCCATAACTAAATATGTCTCAGGATGCTAGTTATAATGCCTGGAATTCCACATGAGAGAATTCCCACCTCCACCACATCCAACTTCCAGCAGTTATTAATTTAGCAGTTGCTTTTAAGACTTACTCTTAGAATGGATGTTTGGAAGGATTGGTGGTATGTGTGTGAGTGTGTGGGTGTGTGGTGTGGGGTGTATGGTATGTATGTGAGTGTGTGAAGTACATGTGTAGTGTGTATATGTAGTGTGTATATGTAGTGTGTATATGGTGTTTATGTGTATGGTAGGTATATGCAGTGGCATGTGTATGTTGTGTGTAATGTATGATTGTGTTACAATACGTGTGTTGTGCATGTGGTATGTTTTGGGAGTGTGTATTGTATGATTATATGTGTGTGTTATGGTGTGTGTACGTGTTGTGGTGTGTGTGTGTGTGTTTCAGAGAGGACTGAGGGCACCACAAGTAGGTGAAAGAGCTTTTGCTTGGAGCATTGAATCTAACCATCCCTCTGCTCTTTTCGCAAAGGCCTGCCTGTGACAAGGCCTCTCTGCTCATCCTGGCCAGGACCCAACTTGCCTGTTATTGTCAGGGGCCCGGGACAGACCAGTCATACCTGCAATGGACCGGAAGCCTTAGTTCTTGCCTTCCTCCAAACATAGCAGCAAATTGGCTCAGGTTGAGGTATTTTTCCAAACTTCCCTGTGTCTGGCCCTGGAAGCCAGATCCTGAAGCTGTGTTGATTTGGTCTGGATTCTTCCCTGGCCTGCACCAGCCTGCTGGGACAAGAAGCATCCCTGTATGGAGAGGATCAGGGCCTGGTGGGAATGAAGAGGGCCAGGCAGCCCATTCTGGCAACCACCAGGAGGTCTTCCACCAAAGTGTTCAAAGCCTTATCGGCTTGAAGGTATTTCTAATACCATTTCCGTTCATTGTTTCCTCTGGTAATTAAGAGGAGGCCAGTCCCCTGTTGTGGCAGCTACTCTGGTGGGGAAGGGGTGGGGGCTGATGGACGTCACCACTTGGCCTTTTTATCTCACTGCACGCAGGGAGCCCACAGCCTGCGCCGCTGCAGTGGTTGGGAGCATGGCCTAGGGCTGGTGGCACCTTCGGAAAGTGGCTGCGTTTCCCAAGGGACCTTGGAGATCCCTGCAGCCCCCATTTGCAGGAGAAGGTACGGTCTTTTGGAAGGAGGGCTGGATCGCTGGGGAGGAAGACCAGGACTGGATGTTACCCCTGGGTGTCTCTGATCTGAGAGCAGACAGGCTTTGTTTTGGAGGAAGTTTCAAAGCCAGGGACCATATAATGCCTCCACCCACTTGCCTTGCCTCGCGAGGATTCCTGAGGTTGCTTCTGTTCATGCCTGGGTTTAGTGTTGTTTTTTCCAAGAGGAGACTGGATTGAGCTTTGTGCTCACCTCTGGGCGCCTCCTGGAGCAGCCTGACAGCCCCGAGGATGCAGGAGAGGGGCATCTGCTTTAAGACTAGCTCTTGGCCACACGGAGGTCATAGGTCAGCGTTCCTTCCACAGATCCATAATAGATTGGGTTTCTCTCTTTCTTTTTTAACTGAATGAGGCACTGGCTGGAAAAGGGGTCACTCCAGGGAATCAGGTAACAGATGCCACACCTGATTTAACAAACTTCTCCAGAGGAAAGGGCCGTGCAGGGGTTTGAAAGGGCTTGGGGTGTGCTCTGCTGATTGGGTCAAATGTCCCTCTCTGGGATGCTCCCTAGTGGGCGACCTCGCCGGGCCCAGGGCTGCTGGCCTCCTGTCCATGTAACAGGTCAATTCAGCAAGCACTGTCTGAGCATTTCCTGGGCGTGGTGCTAGGTGTCAGGGTGCTCATGGTACAGTAGGGAGGACTGACCAGCAAACACCACACCTGGGGCTCCTGCGCATTCTCTAAGTCTGGGTGCCCGTGGGAGGAACAAAAGCAGACAAGACAGCTCCCTCTCACCAACACACTGCCCTGAGTGGAAGGATGAGGAGGCAGCGGGGAGTGTGGTGGGCGTCAGCTCTGAGCTGCCGGGGGGAGCCGGGCACTGATGGAGAAGCAGAGTGGCCTTGTCCATCACGGCTCTGGGACTGCTGCAGGGGAAGGGCAGTGGGGCCTGTTTCACAGTGGCTGTTACTTTTGGACCTAGCTCTGACCAGCAGCTTTTTGGGGAGACCAGGAGTTTGTTTTAGGGGCAAACAGGACAGTGAGGATGAACCCTTTCTGTTGCTTTTAGAAAAATGTTCTTCCCACTTGGTATGTGACTAAACAACATGCCAGCAGCCCTCTCTGCGGGCCGTGATCACCACCTCCTTTTCCCTCCCCTGCAGATGGCTCTTGCCAGGCTCATGTGGGTGCTGCTTGCTCTGGCCCTCACCTTGCCAGGTAGGTACCAAATTGCTTCCACTCTTCACTCCTCCCTAGGGCCTTTGGGAATACACCACCTCACCCCCTCCAGGAACCAGCAGTTGTGTCTGGAGCTCACCTGCGTGCCCTGCCCTGTAGCGGGCTGGTGCAGGCCTGCCAGAGTCCCTGGCTGCCTGGTTGATTCCTCTCGTGCAGGTCCTGCAGAGTGCACTGCCCCTGCATCTCCCAAGGCGCACGCCCCGGGCGCCTGCCAGAGCCTTCTCTGACTGGGGAATTAAGGACACAAGAGCCACACAGGGCAGTGCTATGTGACTGGGGTGGGGGGCTTGAAGAAGGAACCCAAGACTGGAATAGAAGGTTCATTTTAGGAGGGACTGTGAAGTCCTCTAGTTGCACATCCCAGAGCACAGAAGAGACAGAAGGTCAGAGAGGAAAACAGCTACTTGAAAGTCACACACAGCCAAGGTCAGAGGTCAGCTTTCCTGGGCCCAGTCAGCACTCTCTACACATACTGCTTTCCTGGCTGGGTTTGGAGTCTGAGTGGCAAGAGGGACCCTGCTCTAACCCGGCTGCTCTCCACTCAGGCCACTGGGGTTGGTGGCATGGAGCCTGCGGTCACGGGTTAGTCTGGGACACCCTGTGTATTTCCTTACTACGTGTGTCCTTATCGAGGGTCCCAGAACACTTAGACATTTGCTGTTGTGGTCTCCACCTGCCCTCTACACACACAAACACACACTGTGTTCTGGTGAGGCTAGCAGAAGTGTCCCTTAGGAGTTAGCACATGATCCTGGAGGACTTAGCACTTGATTGATTCAGGCACAAAGGCTGATCTGTTTCAAATTTAAACTGTTCAAGACATACCAGTAGGTTAATGTACAGGATGCTCATTACAATGTAATAAAATATCAGAAAATTTGGAAAAATGCTAAGTGCCTAACAAGGGAGTTATGCTATATATGTGTAGGTTGTCTATGTATATAGTTTTAAGAATATTTTATATGTATATAGAATCTATTTTATGTGCCTATAGTTATATTTTGTATGCACTAAAAAGCGTGTTTTGGAAGTAAAACAAATGGTCTGATAATCTATTTACAATATATTGAGAAATCAACAGGTTATAAAGAGTTTTCACAGGATGGCCCACAGTTGTAAAAAAAGCTGTGATTTTATACCTGCTGTAAAATAGAACAGAAATATAAACACTGAAAAGTTAACTCTAGTTATCATTAAATGTTAGTTAAAGATGATTTTAATATCTTAGTATTTTCTTCTTTGTTCTCCAAATTTTTTATAATAAGTATGTATTACATTGTCAATCAGCAAGTAACTCAGTAAAACGAGTAGATTTCCTGAACACCCGTTCCTCCATTGCTTTGTGTCTGAGGTCATATTTAGGAGTAGAAAGCAACAGCTTTAGTCTCAGTTAGGATAGAAAGTGCTTCCCCACGGCCCGCTTTCTAGCCTGGCTCCCTGATTTCTACAAGGCGGGAGTGGCTTGGGCTGGCGATCCCAGCTGTGCTCACCTGCAGCCTCTCCCTCCAGGGACCCCTTGTGCAGACCCTCTGAGCAGGCCTTCCATGGGCCGATGCAGCCTCTTCGGGGATGACTTCGTCAGCACCTTTGATGGCAGCATATACAGCTTTGCGGGGGACTGCAGCTACCTCCTGGCTGGAGACTGTCAGAAACGCTCCTTCTCGCTTGTTGGTGAGTCCAGGGTGCTGAGGGGAGGAATTCAGGGGGGCTGGGGGCAGCGGAGCTCCGCCCTGGGGTGGAGGGGTGGTGGGGGAAGGTCTCCTATCTTTTTAAAGATCTATTTTATTTATGCATACAAGAACTGAGGTACAGGCCAGAGGTGTGGGGGGTGAGAGGATCCACCAGAGACAGAGTGGGGAGCAGAACAGGCAGACTGACTGAAATACACTGCTGAGGGGAGCAGCGGGTGATACAAGAGAGGTCTGCTGTGCCATGTGGGTAGCTCCCTGGCAGTGGATCAAACTTGTGCAGCAGTCACTGCTGATAGCTTTATAGTGCTGAGACTTAACCCCTTAAGCCACCAGGGAGGACCCCAGATCTCCTATTCTTACACTAGCACCTGAGCTCAACACAGGCAGAGCCTGGCAAGGGGTAAGGCCTCTGTGACACCAGGGCTTCCTTGACGTCTCCTTGGGAGCCTGGGATGAAGACAGTCTTCATGATTCTCTACGGGTCTGTTGCTCTGGTTCCAGGCCACACTTGGGAGCTCTGAAGCATCAAGAGACCTGATGAACCAGAGGCACTTTGTAACATGCACGCACCTGGCACACAGGAAGGGTTGTTGCTGTGTTCTGAGTGGGTTCAGATGTAGGTTCAGGCACTGACGTGGAGCGCCTCCTGTGTTCCTGCAGAAGTGCTGTGGCGGGTTAGCGCTGCACCACCCTGGCAACTCTGAGATGGAGGCACAGCACCCCTGTTTCACAGAGAGCAGGAGCCCAGGGAAGTTCTGGGCTTGTTAGGATGAAGGCACTCTCCTCTGTGCTAAGGGCAGAGGGCACTTTCCAAGTCTGGAGGGGGCTGGAGACGGTGGTGGAATCTGTGTGGTGATTGTTACACTCCCAGAATGAATTAGATGTGTGTGGTGTATGGGGTTTGGTAAAAAAACAGGCAAAGTTGGGGTCTTCCACCTTGGGGAGGTGACCCTAGACCCACACTGTCAAAGCAAAAATCTTTTTAACACTTTAAAAATAGTAAGAGAAACTATTCAGATGGGACTACTTCAGGTGCGGTGGGTTGGGGGTGGGGTGGGGGTGGGGGTGGGGGCTCCGTGCAGGGGAGGGAGATGGGGCTGTACTCTGAATATAACAAGAAAAATGGGACTTATAGCAAGGAGGAGGGTGGGCATCCGTGGGTGGAAAATTACTAAGAGGGAACATGGGGGACCAGGGGGATTCTGGCTCAGCCAGCTTGACTGGAATCTAGCCGAAGGCAGCCCAGAGTGGTAAGCGACCGAGGGGGAGCCGTGTGAGAAACACCATGAGATATTGAGAGTGGGTTTTTCCCCCTAAACTGACCCAGCGGGATTCTCACTAAAGCAGGACTAAGCAGGCCAAGGACAGAGCCTAAGGAAGACCTAGTCAAGAAGAGGACTCTGAGCCTGACTCAGGTTTGGTCAAGGAGAGCATCGTTGTCCACACCGGATGTAGATGTGAGAAGCAGGCAGTAGATTCTCGGGGTCTCTACTCCATCAGTGTTGGGTGCAGTGTCTTCTGGGCCAGCACTGGGCGAGGCTTCATGAGGGAGTGAGAAAGCTGCCTCAGGCCTGTCTGTGAGGCTCTCCAGCACTTGCCCGCCTCATCATCAGCCTTGTCTCTACTGGAGAACTAGGCCAGCGTGGCTTCAGTGGCTGGAATGCCCGGTCTGTCATTTTCTCCACGAGCCCCTCAAGGGCGTTATCACTTGCTGGGGGCTCTGTCTAGACTGCGAGGGGGCTGGCCATGAAGCAAGGTGCTCTCTTGTGTGGAAGAGCTGACCTGGGGAGAAGCACGACAAATGATGAGCCTTGGGTGTGGGTTTGGTTGTGCAGAGGGGCAGGGAGGATGCTGCGGAGGGGGACACCCTGAGCAGGGAGGGAAGAGGCTGGAAGGGGCGTGGCTCATTCCCCACAGCCCTGTGTGCTCAGAGATCCCTCTTGCTGATGATTCTCCAGGCCCCCAGCATGAGGACCATCTGGAGGGCTGGTTAAACACCATGTGCTGGGCTCTACCCCGGGAGTTTCTGAGTCAGTGGATTTGGGTGGGATCTAAAATTTTCACTTCTAATAAGTTCCAGCTGCTGCTGCTGTGGATAGTTTGGGGGCCAATATTTGGGAAGCTCAGAGTAGGAGAATATGCGGATGCAGAGTGGGTCATGGGGCAAAGCTAGTCATGCAGGTTCAGGCAGCCTCACAGGAGAGTTCGCTTCTCGGTCAGCGGGCAGGGAGCAGCTGGTGGAACTATGGCTGCTGGAGTGATCAAGAAGGGATTGTTACTTTGCCAAGATGGCCTTGAGCGGGAGAGAGCTGGAAGCAGCGTGGACTTGGCCGGGTCACCAGGCAAGTGCATCGAGATAGCTACCCTGAACCCTGAACTTTGGGCACCCACAGCTGAAGGCTCAGCCCTTGACACGTCAGGTGGTCCCAATATTTAAGTGTGTTTCTCTGCCTGTAGCTGATACACGGGGCTGACCTGAGATGGCTCTGGGGTGTCAGGGGGTGGAGGGCTAGGAGTGATGGGGAAGATTTCAAAGGAAGAAAAATTCACCCCTCTCCATCTTATGGCTTTGGGTCGCAGGAGTTTCAGGGGGGCCCTGTAGAGACAGTGTGGTACCCAGGAGGTGGCTGCAGCCTCGACTCCCTGATGTATTTTAACAGGCTCTGCTGTGGGCACCTTCCCCTGGAGATGGGTTTGGGCATAACACAGAATTAAATCTTAGTACTATGCACAGAGTAGGCTGGAAAAAGCAGTAGGCTGGAAAAGCACCACTTTCTGCTCAGCCCAACTCCCACCCCCCCCCACCCCCCATTAAGGGTAGTCCTTTCAGGCAGGGAAACTCAGGCAGTGCTTCTGGGCAGTGATTATGGGCAATGATGTCTCAGCCAGACTGGATCAGTTACACTTCTATGTGAATTGGCTAAAATCTGTGCTGCTACCAGCAAGAATGAATGGCTACTCTTTCTTTTTGGGGCTGTGGCGATGGTGGGGGTGTTGAGAGGAGAGAATCATCTCAGGCGGTTGGGCCTGGGAGAGTGGGCTGGCACCATTGCCGAGACCCTGAGGCCAGGGGAAGGGCCAGTTCCACGTACATGACTGTGTCCTTGAGGACACGGTTGAGGACATGGTCGGGACATGGTACACTCCATTGTTCTCCAATGACATCCTGTTTCCTTGCTTCTACATCCAAATTCCCATCCTTCCCTGAGTGCTTGTGGACCTTGTTCACATCCTGGGTAGTGTTTGTGTTGGAGCATGGAGGCCCACCTTGTGTAAAAGGAAGGCCCCTGTCCTTCATCCTGGCTCCTGGTCAGGCAGGCTCCAGGGTCGCAGGCCAAGGTTATGGGTGTCCTAGGGGACCAAGGAGAGAGTGACCATTTGGAGCTCCAGCTTGGAAAGACTGCTTTTCCTAAGCCTTGCTCCCCAGCCAGCCCAGAGGGAGCCATAAACTACCAACAGCCCATTGAGTCACTTTCCCAGGGGAGACTTTCTCCCTCCCTCTGCACCTCAGTCCTTGAGTTTAAGAGGCCAGATGGGAGCTGACCCTGGGGGGAGCTTCCGCTTCACTCTGGCTTTCTGGGTGGACACTCAGCCCATCTTCTGCTACAGCTACAGGAAATGCGAACCTGCAGGTTGGGAGAGTGTGGGAGTCCTTCCCCGGCTGTCTGGCAGTTTCTACGGATGCATCTTCCTAATGGCTGCAATCCTCAGCTCCCCCAAGAGTTCTTTAGGGAGGGGATGGAGCAAATACAATAGAGGCTAATGGAGAGCTGCCCTTGCATTAGTGTTAACTGAATCCTGGGCACTCAGATACCCTTAGGCAGCTTTGTGCTGCAAAAGGAGATTTGGACCCGGAGTAAGGCAAGCAAAGTGTGGGCTCCACCCCAAGTCCAGTGTAAACCTATAGTTCTCACCCCAGTGACCTAGAAGACATTTGGCAGAGCCTACAGGCATTTTGAATTAAGACAAGGAGGAAATGGATGTTGCTGGCATCTGATGGGTGGAGACCAAGGATGCTGCTAATTATCCTGCTGGGCACAAGATGGTCCCCACAGCAAAAAAGTACCTGACCCCAAGTGTAAGAGTGCTGGGTGGAGAAATCCTGCTGTGTATGCAGGCCTCAGTTTCTTTAGCTGTAGCACGGAATCAGTCTCCATCAGTGTTTTCCAAGTGAGTCAGGACCTCTGGGTCATAAAATTAATGCCGTCGTTATAGTCTGATTTAAAAATAATGAAATGGAGTAGACTACAAAACATGACAAACATGAGACCATGTGGCACAGTGAGGGGAAGCATTGTTAGTGAGATGTGTGCGGGTTGTGCCTGCTGGGTCATGGAGTAAATAGTGATTTTATTCTGCTTTCTCGGCAAAAAGTTATGAAACCTCTTTGTAGATGATCTCTGATGGGCTCTGGGGCTGCTTCCTGGCTCCCAGTGGCCATATTTCCTGGGATCTCACAGAGCCAGCCCTTCAAATACTTAATCCAGATCCTTTCCCTGTCTGAGTCTGCTCTGTCATTACTGTAGCTCTGTGACGACGGGCAATTTACCCCGAGTGCTGGCCACTTGGGTGGACTCCAGTCCCACCATCTGCGGGGTCTGGCTGGCTTCATTATTTACTTATTGTTGCTTTTATTTGCGTACTCAAGTGATGCAAGCTTGTTTTATTTTTAGCCAGGTTCCTCCCTTTATCTGAAAGTAGAGCATTCCTGTGAAAAATTTTATAAATAAAAATGTTGTAGAGTGAAGAAGTAACTACTATTCCTTTATACAGAAGCAATATTAAGCTTCCCCAAACCCCCCAAAATAACCTACCAAATCATACAATGTGAAGTTACATATAAAATAACATGAATGTGTAGTGAAAGCAGGAATGCTATAATAAATACAGAGCCTGTATGAAGGAGTTCTCCTTGATGGAGTGTGGCCACTCTTGCAGCTCAAAGGCTGTTGCCTCTAGAACAGCTGCTGCAAAACAATCACTGAACCCTATTTTTCCTTTTTGTCTTATGTTTAAAAGCAAAAACCGTCTTCAAGTTTCTTTTGGTTATGGAAAACAGGTATTCCTATAAGTCTTTCATAAAAGTGACATGTTATACAACTTTCAGAAAGTAGGAGATACCTGCACTTAAATTGTAAACTCCCAGAAGGAAGGAGTCATGCTTTTATTATTATTTTTTTTTAGACATATAAGAGATTACAAGAGAGCCCTATATCTGGAAGACACTCAATAGATATTTCTTTAAAGATTTATTTATTCATGCATGCAAGAACTGGGGTACAGGCCAGAGGTGCAGGGGTGAGAGGATTCATCAGAGATAGAGTGGGGAACAGAACAGGCAGACTGACTGAAATACACTGCTGAGGGGAGCAGCGGGCTAGACAGGAGAGGTTGCTGCATCATGTGGGTAGCTCCCTGGCCGGGTATCGAACTCCTGCTGCAGTGGCTGTGGCTAGCAACATAGGTTGCGTCTTAACCCTTTTGCCACCAGGGAGGCCCTCAATAAATATTTTTATCAGCACCACGCTCTAACCAATTGAGCTAACTGGCTAGCTTAAATATTTTTAGATGACTGGAAAGATGAGTAAGTAAACGAGATTTTTAGGGAGATTTTTGTTGTTCATTTCTTAAGTCTTTTAGGGGAGTTTTTCATTGAGATAAAATTGTAGACATGATTGTTATAAATGAAGGTAATAACCACTACTGCCGATTCTTCTTTTCCAGGGGATTTCCAAAATGGCCACAGAGTGAGCCTCTCCGTGTACCTGGGGGAATTTTTTGAAGTCCACCTGTTTGTTAACGGTACTGTGCTGCAGGGTGACCAAAGGTAAGTCAGAAGCTCAGGGAGTTGGAGTTAGGAAGGGCCTGGGGATTCCTCTTGCATATCCTCCTTCATCAGATGGAGAAGCTGGGGACAAGAGAGAAAGTAAGTGTGCCCAGAGGAAGTGAGTGGTGGGTCTGGGTGAGTCAGTCTTCTTGACTCTTGGCCTAGATCCTTGGTTACTTTGTGCAAAGGTCTGCACTGTGTGGCACGGGGCTGGGGTTGAAAGGTGAGAGGGACATTCAGAAAATGTGTGAGAACCGCACTTGCTGATCTTATCTTTGTTCCTGCAGAGTCTCCATGCCCTATGCCTCTAAAGGGCTGTATCTGGAAAGTGAGGCAGGGTACTACAAGCTGTCCAGTGAGGCCTATGGCTTCGTGGCCAGAATTGATGGCAATGGCATCTTTCAAGTACTGCTGTCAGATAGATACTTCAACAAAACCTGTGGATTGTGTGGCGACTTCAACATCTTTGGTGAAGATGACTTCAAGACTCAAGAAGGTAAGCTTTTCTGGAAAACCCTTCTTTCTGCTGTGGTTAATCTCATGGTCACAGAGCTAGTGAGTGATGTCAGAACTGGAATTCAGACCAGGTGTATTGTTATAAACATGGATGCACAAATATCTGTTCAAGACCTTGCTCTTAATTCCTTTGCATGTAAACCCAGAAGCAGACTTGCTGGGTGATATGGCAATTCTAATTCTTTGAAGAACTACCACACTATTTTCTGCCATTTTGCATTCTACCAATGTTATATAATTTCTCATGTACTCATCTTTTTCTTTTATTAATAGTTGCCATCTTGATAAGTGTGAAGTGTATTCATATATAGGCATGTGTGTGTGTGTGTGTGTGTGTGTATGTAGGCCCATATTTTAATTTCTCTGGGTAAAATTTAGGAGTGGGATTGCTGGCTTGTATGACAAGTGTATGTTTATAAGAAACTGCCAAACTGTTTTCCGGAGTGTGTAATTTCTAGTTTTTCTGATTTCTTGACAGAATTTGTAATTGTCACCTTATTTTTTCAATTTTATTAATTTTAGTAGATGTGTCATGGTGTTGTTACAGGGCAGGGACAGGGGTACCACAGACCCCACAAACCTGCCTGTTCTGAATAGGTTCTGCCATCCACCTCATCAACACAAAACAAATGAGTCTTTAGTGGGAAGGAAATTTAATACAATTAGTAAACAATACAGGAAAGGCAAAGACTATAGTTTCTAAGTCAAGCACCCAAGGTTACCCATCCCCTTGTGGGTAAAAGTCCACCCAAACAGGATTGACCCAGAGCAAGGCCTGAAAGCCTGCCACAAGCCTAAAGCACCTTTCAGTGGGGACCCACAGAAAAGGATCAGAAACAACCACACTAGTCTGGGAGGAAAAGAGCAAAATCAAAATCAAGGTGAAAGCTGCCATTGTTATCCACCCCATGGGTCTCTCACCCACATGTTTCACCCAGTCCATGACCAAAAGGCAAGCGCAGTTTCTTCACATGTCTCTCTGCTCCACGTGCCTCTTCCAGGTCTCCTTCTGGCTCTCCACCCTGCTTCCTTCCTTCCTCTATTCCTTCTCTAGCTTCTTCTCCCTGCTCAGCTCCACCCTCCCTTGTGTGGGGCAGGGAACCTGGAACCTCCCCCTTTCCTGGGGACCACCCTGTTACAGTATCTCATGATATCTCATTTTATTTAATGTAATCTAACCCTTTGTTTTCCTATTACAATGTTTTGTCTCTTTTCATTCATTTTATATTAAATTGTTGCTGTATTTGAATTTATACAACAAACTTGTTTACTACTACTGCTTTTCCTATGTCAATTCTTTCCCTATAATCCTTACTAACTTCTATCTTGTATGAATAAACAACGGTGTCTGGCATTGTTATTGTAGCTTTACACACTCTGTGCTTATTTAAATGTGCTCTTATGTTTAATATGTTTTTTGCTTATAATTTCTCTTTGCATCTTTTTTTTTTTATCTAAGTTCAAGTTCTATTTTTCTAAAATACATCCTTTAGTTGTTCCTTTATTCAGGGTCTGGTTGTGATAATTGAAACAGACATTCATTCTTATATGTTACTTTAGCTAGGTATAGAATTCTAGGAAATAGCCATTATGGTACTTTGAGGATACTATTTCATTGTTGCTGTTGAAATATTGTTAGTTTAATTGTTATTTCTTTGCAGATAATGTCTTCTATCTCTGTTTTTGAAATATATGAAAATTCACTATGTTGAGTCCAGGTGTGGGTTAAATTTTTATTATCTGACATGAGACTTATTGTGATACCCAAATCTGATGATTCGCTCTATTGAATTTAGAAAAATTTCTATCAGTTTCTTTCGTTCCGAGACTGTCAGACGTAAATTGGATATTTCTATTCCATCCTTTTCCCCCCTCTCACTTTCTTCACTTCCATTTTTTAACTTCTTTGTCCTTCTGTTGCTTTTTGGATGGTGTGCTCATGATGACTGATGAGAGTCAATTGTGTGTCTCTTTTCCAACTCTCAAGTAATGTTTTGTTGATAGTCTGTATACACCATGGATATCAGCAAATTCTACAAGTCAGGACTTTTCTATCTGTCTCCCTCCCCCAGATCAGCACATCTATCTGTTTAGATTTATTTCCTAGTTTACTAATGTCTCTTCAACTCTGTAATCTACAGATGATGTCTAATTCAAATTGAATTTTCTTTCCATTTCATTGATTATATTTGTAATTTAGAAGGTAAATCTTTTTCAACTATTATTTTTTCTTGTTGTTTTGCTCTTCTGTCAAGTTTCAATTTCTTCTTTATAACAACATTTTAAAATATATTTGTTTTATGACCTTTATACAAAAAAAATTATTATCTGAAGTTTTTAGAGCTCTAATCCTGCTATTTTTATGTCTGCTGATTCTTGGTTATAGCGGATTGCTTCTTGATGTTTAATCATTTTGGTTTGTGAGTTTATCTAAGAGATTTTATGTTAATTTTTCAATACGGAGTTACCGAATTTCACAAAAACTATCAATTTGAACTTTAACATAAATGTTTTCCTACTACCATAGATCCTCAGAGGAATGCCTGTGATCTACCAGATAAAAATTTAGAGATGAGAGATATAGCATGTGCACTGAATTAATGAACTCATGCTTGAATGGAGAATAAATATAAACCATAATAATACTCCACAAAGGATGGTACAGGTTTTGATAGAGGTATTACCAGGGCACCTCAGGAGCACACAGAACAGTGGGGTGAGGGGGGAGTAGAGCTGATTCATATAGGCTTCCTGGAACTGCATCTCACAGAATTAATGTGGATAATTGAGGCAAAAAGGAATGAGAAATAGCCCACACAGAGGGAGAAAGCAGTACAAAGACAAGGAGAGTGGGAGTGGGTGGACGTGTGCCGCAGTGTCTTAATTATCATGTTCCTTTCTGTGCTCATGCATCCGACCACCCCTCATCAAACATGGCTGAGCTCCAATACCTGTGCCTGTGGTGCTGTGTTTGGAAGGTTGATTTAGATGACCACAGACCTAGAATTTTTGCTCACAAGCTCTGGGTCAGGCCTAAGTGTGGCTTCATTTTCCTGAAACTTTACTTCATAGGAACCTTGACCTCGGACCCCTACGACTTTGCCAACTCTTGGGCCATGAGCAGTGGAGAACAGCGGTGCAAGAGAGCACTCCCACCCAGCAGCCAGTGCAACAACTCCTCTGAGGAGATACAAAAGGTGGGTGTCACCCAGCCCATGTGTGGTCTGATGGTGTGGGACTTCTGGAACTAAAAGGCAGAAAGACGTGGTCTCAGGTCCTCCATCTAGGAGAGGTTGGGCTGCTCTGTCTGCTCAATGTAGGATTCCTATGGCCCCTTCTCTCCTGAAAATCAGAGTCTGGTTTGCTAATTCTAATACTCTGGACTTGGACTTCTAGAACTGGGTCTGGTCTAACTGGTGAATGATTATAGATTTCTGTTTAACATCCACTGCACTTCCCTGGCAGGCATGCTCACCTGCCACCTGTCTGAAACCTTGCCAGTAGAAACAATTCCTTTTTTTAGGTACTCCGTAAGTGCTTGCTGTAAAGTACAAATTGGAGTTGGGCGGGGAGGGGGGGGAGGAAGCAAGTTCTTACTAGCACATCAGCAAGATTGGGGGGGTTACTCTTTAATCAGGGAAGCTGGGGTTCATGGCAGGGATGGGCCTGAAGTGACCAGCTTGGACAGATGTAATAGTTTCCTGAGGTTGTGGTAACAAAATAATTTCAAACTTAGTGGTTTATGACACAGAAATGTATTGTCTTATAGTTTATGACACAGAAATATATTGTCTTGTCTGGAGTCCAAAAGTCTCCCTTATTTTTTTTCTGGCCCAAGATCAAGGTGTCGGCAGAGTCACGCTCACTGGGGAGGCTCCAGGGAGAATCCTCCTGGGCCTCTTCCAGCTTCTGGTGGCCATGGCATGTCTTGGCTTGTGGCTGCCTCACTCCAGTTCCTGTCCTTGTGGTCACATGGCTCCTCCTTGTCTGTATGTCCTCCTGTCCTTAGACTTAGTACAGACAGGGTGGCAGCTCCTGCCCTTCCCTGGGAGGTAGCTCTTTAGCCTTTCAGAGCTGCCCCTTTCTGGCCAGTAAAGATGGCCTCTGTGTGTGGGTGTTGGGAGGATGATGCTTGAGGGAGGGAAAGACCTCTCTCAAAGGAAGACCTCCACCTGCACCTCTAATCCTTTGGGGTTGGGCTGCCTGGGCTGAGGAGGGGGTGCAGCAACATGGTTCTGGGATCAGGGTGGGCCCATGTCAGCACATGGAGTGCCCTGCTGAGGCTGGGCTCAGGGACACATGTCTTGCAGGGTTAATCAGTCTCCCTGGGAGGCAGACTGCAAGGAGGTGTGCCTGCAGGGGTTATCAGGAAGCTCTCAGGACCAGCGGTCTGTGAGGGAGTCGGGAGCAGGGCTGGGCAGTGGGAGAGTTGAATCACCATGTAGTTACAACCCAGGCTTCAGTTGATCCTTCCAGGAGCTGGGAAAGTCACTGGACAAGGGAGGCCACATGGGCCCACTGGTTTTAGATGTAGGCCACCTCTGAGCTGGGAGGCAGGGCAACTACCTTGGATGAAGGGCAATGCCTGCAGAGCTATTCAGCAACCAACTCTCTCGGCTGCTGGTCCTCATTCTGCGGGGACCAGGCACAAAGAGGGTGGCCTTTGCTTATCCCCAAGGCCGCTACCATGACAGGACTAAATAAGACTCTCTAAACCCTTTGCTCCAGAGCATGTGAACAGCAGTCATGGAGCTACATGTCCCTCAGGGAGAGGCAGGGCATACATGGTTTTATAGTTTTGTTGATTGATGAGGAAACCAAGGCTATAGGAGTTTAAGTAGCTACTTGAAGTCACCACCAGACTGCAACAGCGTCAGATTGCACGCCCTGTCTGGCTCCCCACCACTGTTGTGCTTGGCTGTGTCCCTGCAGGCTGTTCATGCTGTTTCTCCCTGGGCTCCTGTACTTTCCTCTAAGATGTAGGCTCCACAATTCTTAAGGTTCCTTTCAGCTCTGGATTCTTTGATTGTGTGTTTTCTGTGGATTGGACTGAAGACACAGTACATCAGACATCTCAATAAATATTTGAATTGTGGATGACTGTCATTTAGGTGGTGCTATTTATTTAGGGAATGGATCACCCCAAATCCTTCATTTGTGGAAGTGTGATTTACCAGAATCTGCGTGTAGCTAGAGAAATCCCAGCCCTCTTTAACTCTAGAAGTAAAATCACATGCGCGCGTGCGCGCACACACACACACACACACACACACACACACACAACCCAACTTAGCAAGAGAAACTTCATTATGAGTTCTTGCTTATTCAACGAGTCTTTTCCGTTTCATGTAATAATTTGACCTCTGAACTGAGGAGCATGTCAAGCCCGGGAAGATATTCTGGACTGATGGTAAATACAATTTCCAACTTATAAACAAGTACTTCCAAAAGTCTGTTTTTTCCCTTGGGCTGCCAGTATCTTAATCATGCTTGGTCGTTGGCTTGTCCATTAGCTTTCGTGGCACCTGGCATGCAGCCTGGGGCTGGCACTTGCCAGGCTGGCCGGGTTGTAACACCCGAGATGGGGTGGTTGTGTAGGAGGAGGTCAGTTCCATTCCTTTCCAGGAAAACTTCAGAAGCCCCCCTGATGGCTCATCCAGCTGGTCTCATCCCTGGGCCTCTGCCTTGTGAAAGCAGGCAAAGCGTTACAGGTCCGTGTAAGGATAAGAGACAAAATATGTGTGGGGTGCAGCCCGTGGGGCTCAGTCGTGTGAACATTACTGTTATTGTTACTGTTGTGATTATTTATTGACTGCTGGACCCTCCCACTTTCTGTGTTTCCCATGGGTGCGCCCATACTTTGACAGTGCGAGTGGGGAGAGGCTGGCCAAGCACACAATACTTTAAACATCAACATCAACATTCATTCTTTCCTCCTGCCCTCTTTTTGGTCATAACTCCACTCCTTTTGGGGAGTTGAGCTCAGCCTGAGGTTAGAGGAAGGCAAGGTGCTTTAACACACCCACCTGAGCGGCAGGCAAGAGACAGCAGCCAACTTTGCTTCCAGAGCAGTTTTTTGCCCAGGTGAATGTCAGACTGAGTGGCTGTCAGTACCATGTGCAGGAAGGAGGGATTATTATTATTTTTTTTTACGTCATTTCTTTCTTTTGTTTCCAAACGTACAGATTGGCTTGGAGCTTACCCTCTCTAGGGTGGGAGAGAGGAAGGGGGTGCCTGAGATGGGAAATAAGGGGGCATGGATGTACCTCTAATACCAAATCAGCTCTTTGAGGACCTGGGCTTTATCTCATTTTATTTTGCAAACACAGGCTAGCAGAGTAGGCTTTGGACAAATGTTCTCCCATCCTCAGAGCACAAAGGAACACACTCATTTATCCATGAGAAGTGGGAGGTGAAGACAGGCTTCTCAAATGGAGAACCTGATACTGAGGAGGGAGATGGGGCATTTTGTCTCCTGGAGACAGAGAGGGGAGAGGAACCCAGGGAGAACCCTCCAGAAGCCCTGTTTGTCCCCTGGGGAACCTTTTTGAGGCTGCAGCTGCATGGTCGCTACTCACTTTGTCTCCTGGGTATGATAAAGTCCTCACTAATCAGTGTCTTGGGAGCAGCTGAAGAAATTGGTTACCCAGGTGTTAGTGCTGGGTGGAGGCCCCCAAGCACACCAAATCTCCCCAGGGGCTGCCCCCTTCAGTTCCGAACACCTGTTTCAGGTTGTTTACTTGAGAGGAGATACCTGGCTTTGTCTCAGCCAATCAGGTTGTGCTTGCCTGTGACTGGGGCATCCTCATTGGCTGGGGGTACAGGGATGCCTCTCCTGGGAGCCTATCAGAGTGGTCTTTGAAGTGGGTGCCTGCCTGTGAGTCCCACTGGGCTGGGGTTCAGACGCTAGGGCCATTTGCAGGGGCAGAACCATCTGTGGGGGACCCTGCTCTGCCCTGAGAGCCGCCCACTATCTGCCCACTGTCCTCCCACTTCTCCGACACTTGCTGTTTCTCCAAAGGGGGTAGCAAGGAGTCAGCTCACGCTGAGAACCAGTCCTATTACTTACACCCAGGGGATGCTGGTGTCCTCTAGTGCCAACAACAAGCCCTCTCTGTTGGGACTCATAATAGCTTGTTTGATTGTTTGCAAATTTGCAGTTTTTTCCAACTTTAAAAAAATTTATTTATGCATGCAAGAACTGGGGTACAGGCCAGAGATGCGGAGGGGGGGAGTTGAGAGGATTCACCAGAGGCAGAATGGGGAGCAGCACAGGTGGATCTACTGAAACACACTGCTGAGGGGAGCAGCAGGTGAGACAGGAGAGGTCTGCTGTGCCATGTGGGTCAGCTGTCTGGCCGGGGATGAAACTCATGCTGCAGTGGCTGTGGATAGCTTCATAGTGTGGTGACCTAACCCCTTACATCACCAGGGAGGCCCCAGTTTTTTCCAACTTTTCAAACAGAAGGCAGGATGGCTAAAGTCTGGAGCTCAGAATGTCAAGTAGTGATAAACACAAACCCACAGACCTAAGCTATGCATGCTCAAATAATTGATGTTAATTTGCAGATAACTTGGCTACACAGTGGACATTTTAGAATGATTATTAGGTTGCTTGATTTTTAATTCCATCAATCTGGGGCACGTGAACAAGGGCTGAACCTTGTAAAGAAAGCGGTCTTGTCTTTGTCTTGTCTGCGGCATGAAGCCCAAGGCTCCAGGAGGCTGGACTTGGCTGCAGCTAGCCCATACAGTGCTCTTGCTAATTAGAAAAAGACCCCCATCCCAAGACACGTGATCACCTCTATTTGGGAAATTGCCATGCTTAGCATTATAAATGCTCTCAGAATGTGAACACTAGAGTGATGTCTCCTGGCGCCTGGGAGCCCTTTAGGGGTGTTGTGCACCATGTGACCCACAGAGCTGTGCTTGGTGGCCTCGGCCTCCCTGCCACTAGAGGTGTGGCTACCCTGCCCGGGGCCGCCTCGCCAAGAAAGGGAAGGCCATCAGCTCTTGGTTTTGCTGCGGCCCTGCTGTTGGACAGTGAGCACACCTTTGTGCCTCTCGCCCCAAGAGTTCTCTCCACACACCTCCCCGGAGGGGGTTCTCAAGGTGACTAATCTTTCTGGAGAAAAAGGAGCACACCAGTTATTATTACTCAGCCTACCAGGGGTGAGGGGTGAATCATCTCAAAGTGGATGATTCTAGAAACTACCTTGTCTAGCCCCTCCCTACTGTGCAAATACTGCCCATAAGCTGTGTCGAGACAGATGGATGATGCTGTAACCTGGATTTCAGAATCGAGTCTGTGAGGCATCCTTGCCCGGATCTTTCCAACTCTCTGGCAGCGCTCAACCTGTTTAGCTCTCTTCATGTTTGGCTAGTTCGACTGAGTCCTACTTGAAGCTAAAACCCTGCTCTTGGCGCCCTAGGAAAGCAAGAGCTTTCAGTGTGGTTTCTCCAGATGTTGTTCAAGAGTTCCCATCCAATTGCATCCCTGTACATCCCACAGTCCCAGGTTGCCAGTTTCCACTGGCTGTGGTCTGTGTCTGGTGAACACAATCCTCATTCCTTGTGTTCATTTGCTGTTCGTGTCTTCACCTTCTCTCCCTCTCCCTTTCCTCTCACACAGCACATAGCTCACCTCTGATTCCTTCCCGCTCCCTACCTGGAAGTCATCTGTCCCTCAGAGGGAAATATTTGCAAATACTCATGTTTACTTTAATAGCCATAACATGCCTCCCCAATCTCACAGAGGCACATTAAATACCCTTTTTGTTGGGGACAATGCAAGTCACTTTTCATGTCCTCATGAAATAGTGTCCAAGCTTTTTATTTTCAAGGTATGTCCCCAGGTCTTTCTCTGATTCTGCTCATGATTATGCTGGAAGGGAACTCGCAGGCCTGGAGAAGCTCACTGAGGCGTGGAGGGAGTTGCTGAGGAGTGAAGATCACTGGCAGAGCTGGGGACCCATTGGCTGGCCCCCCTCTGGTTGGTGGGGCTTCCTCTCCCAGCCCCTCTTGTTCATTTCATTGGGAAATTTGACCTGGAACTTATTTTCTTGGAGATTGGGAAGAATTTTGCTATGTTCACTTGCTTGGTAGGCTGGTTGTGATTCATAGAGAGACTGGTTGGTATATGCTATGGCCTGTTGGGAAGTCTGGCTCGAGGAAGGTCAGTAAATCTCAAGAAAAGACCCTTAAAACCCATGATCCCAGGGGGCTGGTCGACAGACAGGAGCCTGGGGCCTGACCTGGGTTTTGCTGACAGGGCACCTTCCCACATTTCCCAGGACACTTAGCCCAGAGCTGGAGTTTGACCACAAGTGCACTCGCACATCTGTCCCCTCTCCATGGTGAGAACTCCTCCCATGCTTCTCTTTCTGGAGTCAGATGTAGGCTAAGAAGTGAGGATTTCACTCTGGTGCTTTGTTGAAGTCCGAAACTCCTGGATGAGGTCTCTGGCTTCCTTGCGGCTCCTTTCCTGTCCTGCATCTGTCTCCCCTCTCTAAGGTAAACAAGCTTTAGAACAAAAGTACGCATCCAGCAGGGTGAATGCCAGACAGGGCAAAAGAGGCAGCAAGTCCATACCCTTGGCCGCTGTGCCCTTGAGAGTCTTGCTTTACGGCTGAGATCAGAGGCTGCCACAGGGCTCCAAAGGTGTCCTCTGAATGAAGCAGAACTTAACCTTGTAAGAACTTACTTGGCAAACCCTCAAGCAGGATCAGATAGGTCTTATACTCAGATGTTCAGGCCCTGATCATAACAATATAATAATCTCTGTAACATAATAATCTCAAACTCCTTTAACAAAGTATTTCTTTTTTCTTTTCCTTTTCCTTCCCCTTGGTGAGGACAAGAACAAACTTGAATCTGACAGTGCCCTGAGTACGTATTTGTTGAGATGTTTTGTACAGCTTGGGTGATACACTGCAAGGTGGATTTGCAGTCTCACTCAAG
This sequence comes from Talpa occidentalis, assembly GCF_014898055.3. NCBI lineage: Eukaryota > Metazoa > Chordata > Mammalia > Eulipotyphla > Talpidae > Talpa > Talpa occidentalis. The sequence continues at coordinate 70,175,026 of NW_023601653.1, forward strand.
GAAGCAGACATGCATTGAAATTGAACTAATGTTCTCTCGGGTCAGTACATGGTGATTTGCCAAAGAATGTAAGTGACATGGCAGCTCTGGGGAGTTTGGGCTTAGCACGGAGTGGGCTAACCTTTCCATATTGGGAGCAAAATGGAAGGAATGATTCTACCCTCAGAGCTCAGGTACTGTGGTTGGCATTTGGCCCTTGTCTTCCCAACCAGCTGAACCCTGTCCTGAACCCTGGAAATTGCTGAATGTCTCCGGGAACAAAGCAAAGGGTGAGGAGGGTCCTCTGGAGGACTCCATGGTCATCTCTGATTCTGGGGACTTCTGTGACATATCCAGTGGTGCTACTTCATATGAGTACTGCACCTCAGTGGTCTCAGAGAGAGGAATGTCTAACTGCAAAAACCATCCAGTTTGGTGAGAATCCATCTGTTTAATGGGGTCTTCAAAACCCAGATCCTGGAGTGTGGGTGGGAATCCCGGGCCAGCCAGGAGTTAGAATTAGATTTGGCCACCCTCCCCCATCCATTCTTGCAGGCTGACCAATGAGATGAGAAGCTATGCCTTGCCACTGGGGTGAATTCTTGAACCCACGGCTTTGGACCTGCTTAGGCGCCAAGCGCCTCCTCACCTCCTCCAGGGGCACCCACCCCAGAGCTGGAAAGATCAGGGTCTGGCTGAACAATCTCGCACTTCATATATTAGCCTCTTCTTCCTTTGTTTGCTCGGTCCTAAGAATGTCCTCCTCCCTTCTCCTTTGTCAGCTGTTTGGGAACAAACACAATAGCTAAGCTTCAGATCTCTGGCTATTGCTTTTTCACCCCCCCCCCCCCCCCCGCTCCTGTCTGCCAATGGGGAGATGTGTCTCTTTTTTCTCCCCCTCCATTGAACAGGCTTGGAATCTCCAGGGAAGAGGCCTGGTCTTCTTTAATGAACTGAAATGTGGTTAAGAGGGACCACAATTGGGTCTGCAAACCCACCCAGGCAGGGTGAGGTCATGGATTGATGGAGCTGGGGCTGAAGCTTCCTCGCCAGCTCCTGGCACCACGGACGAGAGATGGAGGAAGACAGATGTAGCTGATGCTGGGTAGGAGCCAGGGAGATGCTGGAAGTGTGCGAATTAGCTGACCGTCGTTCTGAGTCTCTGCCAGAATGGTTTAGCAGAGAACTGAGGAGAAGCCATTTTCGAGCTGTTTGGCTAGTATGAGCAGCCGGCCAATGATGATGGTTACATAAGCACTTGGTTGTATTCTCTGTGTAATCTCATTTTGCAGCAACCGGGTATTGCTAAGTATATGAGCTAGGAGTGGGTTTATCCATGAGTGACGGGACAACTGAGGTAGCCACAGCTTATACAGCATGGAAGTTCATTTCTCCCTCACTGTTCATTTCTCATCCCACTGTCTGGTGGGATGTCCAGGGCTTGCACATGACCCCATGATGTTAGGATCCAGATCCTTCTGTTTCCTTTCCCTATTGTTCTCAGTGTGGGACTACTACTCCATGGCCCAAGATGGCACCTCAGGTGCCAGACATCACAACCACATTCCAGTAGTAATAAGAAAAGGGACTAAGGAAGAAGCCTCCTGTTCTTTGGAGGATGCTTCCTGGACATTGCAATGACACTTTTGCTTAGATCCTATTGGGATTAAGCTAAGTTCTGAGGCTACTCCAGCTGCAAGGGAGGCTGAGAAATGGAATCTTTAACCCCAGAGGTTATTGGGTTATTTAACCCCAGGGGAAATTTGAAACCAGAGGGTCTATGAGTAAGAAAGAAGGAAAGAATAGTTAACGGGCAGCGGTAAATCTCTCCTATATTCTCTCTTTTACAGCCAGGAAACAGGTGCAAGAGATAAGACAATTTCCCTAAAGCCACACTTTGGAAGTGATGAGGCTGGGACATTAACTCAGTCATGTTGCTGGAACCTGAGCCCCATCCACTGTGCTATACTGTCTTCTAATCCGATTGTTAGGCAACAAGTTGGGGAGCAGAAGGGAGGAGGTGCATCAAGGGTGGAGAAAGCCATGTCAATTGTGGGTTGGTGACAGGTGAGTGGCCCCTGGGATGGAGTCGGGCCTAAGTCCTGCTTGGTCACCCTCCACCAGTTACAGAAGTTTGCAAACGCTTTAGCCTCAAGGCCCGTTTCCATTTTAAAAAATTTGATTTTGTTGTTTTGGGTTCTAGTGATTGCTAATTACCATATTAGATATTAAAACTGAAAAATCTAGAACCTATGAAATAATTTAGAAAGTAACAAACCTATTTAACATGAGTAGCATCTTTTAAATAAAAATTACTATAAATTCCAAACAGTGAGTTTTGGGAGGAGAAAGCATTGTTTCACAGCTTTTTGCACATCTCCTTGTCTGGCTTAAAAGAAATCAGCTGGATTCTCTGCTTCTGCAGCCAGGTTGTTGTGATATCAGACCTCATGTAACCTCTGGAAGATTCCACTGTGCTCTTGGGAAGGAATGAGTGCAAAGGGGAAAATAACATCTTCACATTGTTATGGAAAGCAACTTGGATGTCCTGGCTCTCTGCAAGGATCTTGGGAGTCTGTAGGGTGCCCGGACCACACTTTGAGAACCACTGACCCAGTACAGTCTTTACTCTCTGCTTGCCTCAGTTTCCAAATCTGAAAGGCTCTGTTGATTCACCTTTCTAGGAGGAGGTTTGTGATCTCTGAAGGTGTCTTCAAGCCTCCGAAGGGTCATTTTGAGGGGGTGAGTGAAGAGGTGGAATAACTTCACTTTGCTGGGTGAAGAGAATTCAGTCAGCTCTGGAGGGGCCTTTCCTTAAAGCTGGTGGGTGGGCAGACAATCAGCAGAGGGCCTTTCAGCCTGGGGTTTCAATATGGCAACATGACAGGGTGGGGGGGTCGGTGGGTGCAGGAGAGGGGAGTTGGGGGGAGTGGATGCTGAGGAACCAGGGTGGCTGCTCGGGATTCCAGGTGCTGACCCCTGAAGGTCTGTGAACCCCAATGCACAGGCAGTTGACCCTAGGACATGAGTGTCCACAGGGGCATGGAATCATGGATGGTGGACACGAGCCTGGTCAGTGGATCCTAACGTGATCTGGGCTCTTCCTGTGGGCAGCAGATGGAAGGGCCTGGGGGCAGGAGCACAGGCAGGAAGAGAATGTATCCAAGCAGTTTGCGCAGGCTTGGGACATGACAGGGCCATAACTCCCTGCTAAGGGACGCTGAGGACACCCTTCTGTTAGAGCCACAGCCCAGGGCATGTCGCTCTCCTGGAGTCGGAGGCAGCACTTGCCTAGGGTCTCAGGGTTTCCCCTCCTGCCTGGACTCATGCTGTTGGCCTTGTCTGGCAGGCCCTTCTGCCCCGAAACCTAAGTCCTGAGTGGCACCCAGTGCCTGGCTCAGACTTGCCACCTCTTTGGATGCCGTCCCTGGCACCCTAGCTGCCGGTGTCTTCCAGGTGCAACTGGCCACAACACGGGGAAGACACCCTTAACTCGGAACTGAGTCTTCAGACTGTTATGTAAACATTCCCCCTGGGAACACCTGGTCAGGTAGGCAGAAGGGAGAGTAGGACTGACTCACCCTGTGTCCATTATTGTTGGGTTTGATCCAGCACTTCCTTATTACCTGGCATGCATTCCCTGGGATTACAGCTCCTGTATTTTTGACAAGCCTGAGGGGGTGGGTGGATGGGGGGATTGGGAAGCCAGCTACAGGGAGGGATAACTTCAGGACACGAGTAAACTTTTGCACCCAGAGGGTTTGGATGCCCGTAACCAGCAGGGCAGAGGCAGAGAAGCCTTCCCGAAACAGGCTGTTCTCTGGCCAAAGAAGGGGAGATGCGGGAGGGCAGAGGTGCCAGGAAGGGGCACAGGCTTCCCCGTGAGGTTTTATGGGGCTGTTTGCTTTCTACTGTGGCCCTTGTGCCTGGCACAGTGCCCAGATGTGGCAGGTGTGCATCAAACGGAATGAAATGCTGGGATGTGGCTCAAGAAACCGTTAGTAACGTGGGAGATGGGGAGCACCCTGAGGGGTGGAGCTGGAGAGGCAGGCTGGGGTCTGATCCTGCCTGGGCTCCCTGTCTCCCTGGTGATCTAGAACATTGCTTTTTCCTGGGATGGTTTGTTATGAGATTTGCCTTTTGGACACATTGCAGGAGACCTCGAGGCCACCCCACCAGGGGCCATCAAGTGAAGGTTCAGTCACCTCCCACATGCTCTGTGGGTCTAAGGACATGATGTTGGCACTGTCCTGGCCTTATTTTTGTGGAGACATCCTCTCTTGGGACTGGGGCTGGTGTCACAGGGCTACCTGGGGGGGGGGGGGGGTTGCGGGGGGGCAGCCTGGGAGTAGCAGCTACACCTACAACTGTGTTGTAAGGGTACTGGGAGGTGCGAGGGTGGAGTGGCTGCAGGGGCTGGGCTACACACCCTGCCTGGCTTCAGATCTAGTCACTCTAGGAGGCCTAGTGCAGGCCAGGGCTGAGCAAAGGAAGACTGTAGGGCAAGATGGAGTGTGGTAGGGCAAGATGGAGTATGGTCTTTTCTATTTGCTGAGAAAGAAGTCCAGGTCTGATTTCAGGTGACTATGGCAGCAGCCAAGGGAGTGGCTGTTTCTGCAGAACTCCACTCCTACCCTGCAGGCAAAGTGTCAGAAAACACCCTTCCTAGGAAGGCTTTCTATACGCCATTGGAAGTCTCCAGGGAGCTCTCGGGAAATGTGCCAGAGCACTGCTCCCACTTTTCCTGTGAATGGGGATAGAGTTGGTTCAACTGGAGGTCTTCTTTCCTCTGGCCGATACCATGGCCCACTGGTGCGAGGCCTGTGTTCAGGGCCCTGGGCCTGCCAGAGCGGTCCTGTGGTGCAGGGGCTGCTCCAAGGTACTTCCTTACAGCCAGGTGATGGCAGAATCACTAGAAAAATCCAAGGAGTTGCTTTTTTTTTTCTGGTTCAAAATTGTGGATGGGGAAAGGGGTGGCCGGGAATCCAAGAATCTGGGGCCTCTTGGGGATGTCACTAACCCTTGGGGAGTCCAGTAACTCCATTTCCTGAGTGGCATTTGTGATGGGCAGGCCGTGAGGCAGAATGGGAAGAAGTAGCCGGGCGCCTCCACCTATTATGAAGAAGAGGAAGCCTCCTCTGGGTCCAACCAGAAAGAAACCCACAGTGTCCTGGTGGCATGTGAGTCTCCCAGATAAAAGATGAACAAAAGCGTCACCACAGGAGTCCCCAGATGAATGAATTGATAATGTTGCCACCGAGCCATTTATCCCAGTACAGCCCAGGGACATGGGGGGCGGGGTGCAGGAGAGAGGGGGAGGGATGTCCCTCAGCAGGATAAGCCTAAAGGCAAGAGGGACAGTGGAAGGGACCTCTCTGGAGGTCGGGGTATTGATGATGATGTTGGTGATGCTATGGGGCCCGCATTTATTTAATAACGTATATATTACAAGCACTATTACATTCAATCTTCACTACAATCTTATCACATAGGAATCACTATTATGCCCCCATTTTATGGAGGAGGAGGAGTAAGTAAACAGACCAAGGCTACACAGTGGAAGATGTAGCACTCTGATGGGGCTGTGAGGTCAGAATAAGCCCAGGGCAAGCTCTGCCACTGTCCCTTGCTCTGTCTTCACCAACCTCCAATTCCCTGCTGTGAAAGCTCAGGGTACCTGGGAGAATTCAGGTCATGCCTGAGACCTCAGTGGTGCTGGGCCTGAGGACGGCAGGGCTCCGTGCCGGGCTCTGTGGTGTCTGTACACTAGCCAGGAGGCGCCTGTTGTTTTAGTCCCATTTTACCCAAGGACACCTTTCTCCAGTGAGGCGAGGGGACTGGCCTTGGTCCCAACCACCAACAAGCAGCAGAGCTGGTCTTAACCTATGCTTTTCCTCGACTTCTTAGTAAGTCAGAGGGGTGGCATTTGGGGGGTAGATGGGCTGCCGTCAGCAGTTTCTTCCCAAAATGCAGAACTACTGTCTACCCACACCCCTCCAAAAGCAGCCTTGCAGCTCAGCAGCTGTGCAGCAGCAGCGGAGGGACCAGCTGTGATGAGCTGCCCTGACCGGCTGGGCCCTGGGCCGCCACCGCAGGGCCTGCTGGGATCAGGGAGCAGCTGTGACATTCTGCTGCTCCCAGGCTCTGGTGCAGGTGGCACAAACCGGATGGGTCTTGGGCCCCAGTTCAGTGCCTCTTTGGGCAGTACCACATTTCCCTAAGACCACAAACCTCCGTGGTGCTGCCCAGGTGGTGTGAGGATGATGAGCTGAACGGGGATCAGACCACTGTTTCCCCTGGGCTCCCAATATACCAGAAACAAGACCCACAGGCCAGGCTCCTGGCTCCTGGTTTACTCAGGCTTGTTCTGGCCAGTCTGGATCCAGTTTGAGCAGATTCGATTTCTCTCTCCTCAGATCTGCTGATTTCTTTCCTCTTTTTCACTCCCTTTGTGAACAATAGTTTAATTTCCCTTCAGGGCTCAGCCCTTCCCTTTAGATAATCTTGTACTTTTTCCTTTTAACTGAAGTGCGTTTGCTCGCTGTGGGCTTCCAGGAGGAGAGCATGTCCATGCAGGGAAGAAACAATGTGCCCAGTGGGGTCACGTGCAGTGACACTGCTGGGCCCGGGATGAATGCCGACATACCCAAAGCATGCCCAGGAAGAAAAGACTGCCCATTACAGTGTGATTGTCACATGCACCCGGCTTTGGGGATGTTAAGCTGTGAAAAAAATGTGCACTTAGCACATCACGCCAACACAGATCAAGGAGATGTTCATAAACAACATACAGGCGTGTTTACACTGGCGTGCAGGCAGGTGGGCCCGGTGCCTCCTCCCAACCCACCTGTTATTAGGCTGAAGGCATCAACAAAGGGGTAAAACCACAGAGGAGCCCTTGCCTGCAGAGTCTGGGCACTTGATAGAAACTGGCATATTTTGGTTGATGGCAAGTGGTCTCTTGTGGTGCCCAGGAATCACCTGGGGAGTGTTTGAAATGGCATTTTACTGTATTCTGTCCTCAACATGCTGGATGAAAATCTCAGGACTCTTTACTTCATACATTTCTTGTCCCTCCTCATTTATACTAGAGAAGACCAAGGCCAGGAGCAGGGAGGAGGGGCTGAGTCAGCAAAACAGAGGCTGATCAGTATTTCAGGGCTCTGAAGCCATGAGGCCTGACTCCAAGTTCAACGCTCTTCTTGCTGTTCCTTCTCTCTGCTCTTTCCTTTCGGAGGATACTGCCTGCACCCTGAGCCCATTTCTAGGCTCAGTCTCAGATGTAACCTCAGTCTTGGTCCACTGTATGGATCCATGGACTGTTTACCTTGACACATGTTGGTTGGCATCTCCTGAGTGCCAGGCACGACCCCTCAGTTCTCTGGGTGGGCTTTGGGGTCCCTAGTGTCAGACCCAAGAGACTCAGGCCTGCACAGCGGAACCTGCCACCTGGCGCCTCCCTCAATGGGTGCCCTTTTTCCACAGGACCGCTGGGAGCAGTGCCAGCTCCTGAAGAGTGCCTCGATGTTTGCGCGCTGCCACCCCCTGCTGGACCCCGAGCCCTTTGTGGCCCTGTGCGAGAAGATGCTGTGCACCTGTGCCCAGGAGCCCAGTTGCCCCTGTTCCGCCTTCCTGGAGTACGCCCGGGCCTGTGCGGGCCAGGGGGCCGTGCTGCATGGCTGGACCGACCTCACCGCCTGCCGTGAGTCCTGGGTGTCATTCGGGTTGCTTCTGGGCTTTACTGCAGGTCAACCAGGCAGGGCCTGCAGAGCCTCAGCACTCCCGAGTCTGGTTCCCATGAGCTCCTGCCCTCTTGCGCCTCCACCGGGTGCTGGCCATAAAGGGTCTGCCCCCTTCAGGGCTGTGGTGAGCCTTGAAAGGCTTCCCCAAGGTCCGCCCCACAGCCACTCCCATCTCTGTCCCCCATTACTCCCTCAGGTAGTCCATCCCTTGGACTTGAAAATGTCCTCTCCCTCCAACTGCAAGCTCAGCAGTTGAGGCCATTTCGGTCAGTGACTGTACTGCCCAGGGCTGATCCTGGGGAGTCTGGCAGGCTGTTAATAATGTCTCCCTCTTTTCAAGTCGCCTCCTCTCCTCTAGGCACAGTGCTCACCATTCCTTGCACCTCACTTGTGGCTCTTTGGATCCCCCTGGGCCCCTAGTCACGCGTTATCATGCCCCCCCCCCACTATCACGATTAAGAAGGAGCTTGTCCAGCCACCTTGCAGCAGCCTCTTCTCTCCCCCCTCCCCACCCAACGGAAGCTGTGCGGAGGGAGGCCTGTCCACGTTTGTGGCCAGTCTACGATCGTGGCCAGATCCCAGGGACGGGGAGGCAGAGGGGCAGCCAGATTCTGAGAAGACCCATGCGTTTCAGTTTGTGTTTTTCTGCCTATAAATTAGCGCTTTTATCTTGACTGTGGGGGTGTGGGGGAGGTGGCTAATAGCAGCTGGTTTCTCCCCTGTAAGGGGTTCTTTCCTTGGTCTTTGAGGGTGGGGTGAGGGAGATAATGGATGTATTTTGGAGGAGAAGAGGTTGGGGCCACTGTCTGGTGTAGTCAGCCTTTCAGGCCGAGAGATGAACAGGGAGGCCTGTCCTTGCTCAAGAGAGGTGGGAGGATCTGTCCAGACAGGGAAGACGGATGCTTAGGGGATAAGGAAATAAATACAGAACATGTGTTCCTCGCATGGCAAGTGGGCGTGAATGGTGTGGCCATGCTGGGTGGGGTGTGAGAGGGCGGCTGACTTTGAGAGGAAACGGAGCCCTGGAGGAGGACAGAGAGTCCTGGGGACATCGAAGTCCTAAGAGGCCACTCAGTTTTGGCCTGGAGTTTGGTATCACCCTGAAAGGTTTTTTTTTTTTTTTTTTTTAAATTTTTTTGACATCTCCAAACCATTTTTCCTGATGAAACTTTTATTTTTGTATGGAAGAACTGGGGTACAGGCCAGAGGAGTGGAGAGTGAGAGGATTCACCAGAGATAGAGTGGGGAACAGCACAGGCTGATCTACTGAAATACACTGCTGAGGGGAGCAGCGGGCGAGACAGGAGAGGTCTGCTGCGCCATGTTGGTAGCTCCCTGGCCGGGGATTGAGCTCATACCATGGAGATGAAAGTGCTGAAACTTAACCCCTCTGCCACCAGGGAGGCCCCCACCCTGAAAGGGTTTTAAGAGAAAGGAACAGAGCACAGAGGAGCAAAAGAATGTCCAGTTGTTCAGGGAGAGCAGGTGACCAAAGGGGAGTGGGTGGTCCCGGGTGACTGCCGAGCTTAGTCAGGCCTTGCAAAATGGAAGTTGTCTTTCAGAGAAGGGGTTAGCAGGGGTGCATGTTGGAGGGGCCCCTGAAAAGACAGTCAACGGAGGGCACTGACAATGGGGGCGTGGAGGCTCCAAGTACAGGAGGCTCTGGAAGACTCCATTTTCTCTTCCAGGACCGGCATGCCCTGCTGGCATGGACTACAAGGAGTGTGTGTCCCCGTGCTCCAGAACCTGCCAGAGCCTGCATATCAATGAAGTGTGTCAGGAGCAGTGCGTGGATGGCTGCAGCTGCCCTGGTAATAAATTTCCCGCTTTATTTACAAACCTGAGACCTTGCCAGCGCCCTTGGCTCAGGGAGAACATGAAGGCCACTTGTGTTTGCTCCTTGCTGATGAAATCAGAGGCCTCTTATTTTAACTTTTAAAAGTCTTTTTACAGAGGGATTGGGCATTTCATTTTAGTTTACGTTTTCCTGTTGTACTGTATCCACGACAGCACGTGTGTCTGGGGAAGCTGAAGAGGGACTGATGCCCACAGTGACTTTGTTTGGGGGGGCACGTGGCCCCATCTGAACTGCAGCGTTGCTTTTTCAGTGAAGTCAGGGAGCTGGCCTGGGAGAAAGATGTTTTTAAATGTTTCCTGGGTTGGCTAGGTCAGTTGAGCTGAAAAGAAGCTTTGCACTAGAGAGTCTTTCTTGGGGAAGACTTTGTGAACTTTGGTGAAAAACCTTGTTAGTGACTGAGAGTGAGTCCTGCATCTTTTGACCCCTGACTTCCCTCCTGGGAGATCTTGACCATCATCTCCATCCACCCCTTTGCAGAATGAGGATTTATAATCTCCCCTTTCTCCTGCTGCCTTATGGGAAAGGTAAACAGGAATCCCCTAGTGAAAGACCTTGGTCATGGCTGCAGTGGAGACGGCCGGTCCCCTCCCTCCCACATGAACTTGAGACATGTTCAAATTCTCTGGGCTTCCCAGGAGAAGAGCTAGGCTGCACTTATGGGGATCTAGGAATTGGGGGATGTCGTGAGGATGACAGGCTGAGTGTGTGCCTTGATGTCCTTAAACCCAGAGGGCCAGCTCCTGGATGATGGCCGCTGCATGGAGAGATCCGAGTGTCCCTGCGTACACTCTGGAAGGCGGTACCCCCCAGGAGCCTCCCTCTCACAAGACTGCAATACCTGGTAAGTGGGGTTCCTGGGAGCTCCCCAGGGGCTGGGGGAGGGGCTGCTGGGGCAGCACCTGGCCTGCAGGGAGAGAGAGAAGGTGAGATTGAAGGGGGGAATGGTTTGGAGAAAGGGGTGGAATTCAATGATGGGGACCAAGGATTCTATTACAGATACTCCTGGGGAGAGGGGTGTCAGGGAGGGAGGGACCCTACATGCTTATGATGTGTCCAATTTCCTTCAAACTGGGTTTTTTTTTTTCTTTAAAGATTTATTTATGCATACAAGAACCAGGGTACAGGCTAGAGGTGCGGGAGGGTGAGAGGATTCACCAGAGACAGAGTGGGGAACAGAGAGGCAGACTGACTGAAATACACTGCTGTGTGGAGTTCTGCTGAGGAGAGGTCTGCCGCATCATGTGGGTATCTCCCTGACCAGCTGGGATTGAACCTGTGCTGCAGAGGCTGCGAACAGCTTCACAGCACTGCACTCAACCATCTGTGCCACCAGGGAGGCCCCCTGGCCTCCAAAACCCAAACTGGGTTTTAATAAGTGAATCTCCCAGAAGAGGGGCTATGGTCACCCAGTGACACACTGTTTTTCTCTCCTTGACATCTATTTAACTGCTGGGTGGGAGGGAACAGCCTTCCCAGGGGTTATTCACGCAGACCTGCCTTCCCTCCATGCTTTTTACAGGTGGCAGATGCCCAATCCTGGCTCCTGTCTCTGCTGAGCTCAAGGCATTTCTGCAAGAAGCTGGCTGTTTCCTCTGGCCAACTGCACCTACCTCTGCCTGTTGGGAAAATAGCTCCCCCTTTCTTCGTCAGGCCTCTACCCTGACTGTCTTTCCCTGCTTGGTGGTCTTCAAGGATTCTCCTTGAGTTGCCCAGCATGGTCTGGGTATTCGTGCTTTCAACAATTCTCCCTTGTTCTCCTCCACTAACTGCGTGTGTGTTTGTGTGTGTGTGTGTGTGTGTGTGTGTGTGTGTGTGTGACTGCTCAGCACCTGGGTAGATTTTCAAGGACATTGGATCTCCCAGGTTTTCTTTGTTCTTCTATATCCCTTGTCAGGGTTTCTCCCCCAAGAGCCCCAAGTTTCCTTTGTGGTCAGAGCCCAGTTCTGTACAACCTCACCAAGACCCCTCCGCCTCCCACAGTGATCTTTGGTTTCTGTGACATTTGCCATGAGCTCTAAATCTGCTCAGGTGCCCTTGTGTTTGCACAATTACTCATGCCCTGTGCTTCTCCCCAACAGCATTTGCCGAAATAGCCTGTGGATCTGCAGCAATGAAGAATGTCCAGGTAGGTGAACTGTGGCTCATCCCCTTCTTTTCTCGGAGTGCAGAGATTCATCCTCCCCTACTGAACACACACATCAAGGCAGGAAGGGGGTTTCTAGGGACCTCCTGACCACAAGTGTGTTTTCATGCCAGCTGTGCTGGCCCCCTCGTGGGCCAGCAGAGGGTACCCTGAAGTAGCTGAAATGGGAGAGCACACCTGGGCAAAGGATTTTTTTTGTCCTTTTCTCATGACCTGTTTGCTCAAAGGATTAAGGTTGAATGAGCTGTAAGAATGTAAGGTCATATTTGACTAAACAAAAAGCATGAAAATTCTTTGGAAAATTAGGAGGAAGAAGGGCTTGATGATTCATTAAGCTTTAAGAGAGAACTTTCTGGAATATCTGCTGTAAAGATCTTGGTGTGGTCCAAGAGCTGGGAAAATCAGGCCACAAATGATTCCCCCCACCTTGTTCCTGTCCTAGAAAATCTGCTTTGGAAAATTAGCCTTATGGTCTCTGCCCATCACCTTCTCCTCTGTTTGGCCCCAGCTTTATTTACTGCAAACTTTACCTGTTTGAAACTCCCCTTTGCCTCACCCCTTCGTGATCCTAGCTTTTCTCTTTGTGGTTTTCCCCTTTGAGGCCTCTCATGGGATATCTGCTCTGTGGAGGGCACTGTGCTAAATACTTTACACATATTACTTCATCACTGCAACCTGTGAAGCAGGTACAATTTATTCTTTTTCTTTTTTTTTAAATAAATTTTATTTTTATATTCCCCATACAATTGCAACCCCCTTATTTTGACCCTATCCCTCCCCTCCCTGCCCCTCACCCCCCATAGAGTGTATCTGGTTCATAGTTGTTTGTTGATTTTGATTTTCACTTTCTTATAGTTTTTCTTGGTCCCTTATTTAGGTTTTCTAGATTCCTGCTATGAGTGAGACCATCCGGCATTTTTCTTTTTCTTTCTGGCTTATTTCGCTGAGCACGATCCCTTCCAGCGCCATCCATGTTGCTGCAAATTGCATGTGTTTATCTTTTTTGAATGCTGAGTAATATTCCATGGTGTATATGTACCACATCTTCTTGATCCAGTCATCTATTTTTGGCCATTTGGGTTGTTTCCAAAGCTTAGCTATTGTAAATAGTGCTGCTATAAACATAGGGGTGCAGGTGCTCTTTGGAACTGATGTTTCTGTGTCCTTTGGGTAAATACCTAGGAGTGGAATTGCTGGATCATATGGAAGCTCTATGTTTAGTAGGTTGAGGAATCTCCACACAGCTCTCCGTAGTGGTTGGACCAGTTTGCACTCCCACCAACAGTGCAGGAGAGTTCCTTTTTCTCCACATCCTCGTCAACATTTGTTGTTGCTAGTTTTTTTTAATATGTGCCATTCTCACTGGTGTGAGATGGTATCTCATGGTAGTTTTGATTGGCATTTCCCTGATTACAAGTGATGTTGAACATTTTTTCATATGCCTGTTGGCCATTTGCATTTCCTCTACTGGATTATTTTCTTTGTTGTTGTTGAGTCTCATCAGCTCTTTGAAGATTTTTGTGATCAGTCCTTTATCATTAGTGTTGTGTGCAAAAATGTTCTCCCAGTCGGTGGGGTTTCTCTTTGTTTTTGTTATTGTCTCTTTTGCTGTGCAGAAGCTCTTTAATTTGATCCCAGCTGTTGATCTTTGCCTTCACTATCACTGCTTTGGGTGATGTGTCTGTAAAGATGTCTTTGATGTGCATATCACGTAGTGTTTCACCTATATTTCCTTCTATGTATTTTATGGTTTCAGGTCTTATGTCTAGTTCTTTAATCCATTTTGAGTTGATTTTTGTGTATGGTGTGAGGTAGTGGTCAAGCTTCATTCTTTTGCATGTAGCGACCCAGTTTTCCCAGCACCATTTATTGAACAAACTTTCTTTGCTCCAATGCATAGTCTTTGCTCCTTTGTCAAAGATTAGTTGACCATAAATCTGTGGGTTTATTTCTGGATTTTCTATTTGATTCCATTGGTCTGTGTGTCTGTTCTTGTTCCAATACCATGCAGTTTTGATGATTATGGCTTTGTAGTATAGTTTGAAGTCTGGGAGTGTGATGCCTCTATTCCCTTCTTTTTTTTTTTCAGGAGAGCTTTGGCTATTCGGGGTTTTTGGTGATTCCATATGAATTTCATCAATAATTGTTCTATTTCTTTGAAGAATGACATTGAAATTTTTATTGGAATAGCATTGAATCTGTATATTGCTTTTGATAGGATGGCCATTTTTGATAATGTTTATCCTTCCATCCATGAGCAGGGGATGTCTTTCCATTTCTTTGTGTTTTCTTCTATTTCTTTTAACAGTGTTTTATAGTTTTCTTTGTATAGGTCCTTTACCTCTTTTGTTAGATTTATTCCCAAGTATTTGATTTTTTTTGTTTTGATAATAAAAGGGATGGTTTTTTTGATTTCTTCTTCTTCAGATTTATACAATTTATTCTTATTCTGCAAAAGAGGGAGCAGGCTCAGAGAGGTTGAGTAACTTACTCAGAGTCACACAGCTGTTAAGAGACAAAAGGACTCATTCCACCACTGCCTCACTTCTGCTTTTGCCCTTCCCTTTACTCTCCCCAGGCCCTGGTCTATCCTTCATAGGAGGGTCTCTGCTGTACTTCATGAACTTGGGAGTGGGCCCCCATCTAGTTTTGATGAGCTCATTCTCAGCTCATTCTCTTGGAGGCCTCCGTGTTTGTAAAGTGCAATAAAAGACTGCTAGGCCAACAGTCAGGTAACAGGCTCCTTTTCTCTGGGCCCCAAAAGGCCACATTGGCCTTGGTAGGCTGGCAGTCTTGCTGGGCTGGCAGGGGTTTGAATATGGGTACCTGGATTCTTATTTGGGATCAAATAAGGGTCACCTAGGGTCACTTAGGACTTACCCAGTACCCTTTATACTGGAAAAATTCTAGAACTAGATGGAAAGTGAACACTGGGGCTAGATGAATTAGTCTAGCCCAAGGATGGGCAGTTTATCTTTTGTGTGGTTGTGAAAGGAAGCAGGAAGGACAAAAGATTGCTTTTGCAAGTGAGATCTGTGCTCTTATTTAACATAATCACATGCTGTGAAAGACCCAGTGAGCCCTTTGAAAGACAGAAGGACTTACTGCAATTGACCTGTGAGAACACTTTTTAATATCTAGATTATAAGCAATTATGTGTGACTAGGAATTCAGTTCATTGTGTTTTGTGAGACTGACAACCAGATCAGGGATTCTTGATAACAGCTGTCTACAGGAAGAATGTTCCATCCATCCACCATCTATGCAACCAGGCTTCCTTCCTTCCTTCCATACACTCACCCACCTACCCATTCATCTGTCCAACAATTATTTGAACACCCACTGTGTACATGATGGGAGACTTGGTCTGGGGCAGACCATACAATCCTTGGTCTTCAATTCAAAATGTATAAGCTTTGCTAAGGATGCAAGAAGATTTCTTGCCTCGGTGGGAAGATAACCAGTTCCAACTCTGCAGTATACTGAATGCTTTGATATTTTGCCAGTGAAACCACTAAGCTCTTGATCTGCACACAACAAAGCCTCTGACCAATTTTTTCCCTAGTTCTGGAGTTAGTTGATTGTTGCCTCCTGGTTGTTCTGTGCCTGGCATGTGTTTTTACCTTGACATGATTCAGCTGGCAGTGGGAATCCAGGAGGTAGAGGCCAGGGGGTACCTTAGAGCCTGCCTCAGCTCTAAGTGCTGTGAATGCGTAGTGGGAGGGAGGATAATTGTTCAGGAGAGCAACGGCCTATATGGGGGACACTTGGGGCTCTCTTAGATAGGTGCTACTTCCTGTACACTACTGCTTACTGTTAGGAATTAGGGCAACCCCAGCAAAAGTGTGCTCTCCCAAAGACTGCGCAATTTCCTTTCTGTAACCCTGAACCGCTGCAAAACACCATGTCCAGAGAGTTCTGCTGATTTTGTTCCCACTGAACTGAAAGTGTTTGGCTGGGGTTAATGTGCTAAGAACATTAATAGGGGCTGTTCCTCAAACAAATAAAGCTTGGGTCATAGAATCTCAAGTTCCTGATGGAGGAGTGTGGTACTCTTCCGGAGCTGGGAAGCTTCGAGTGCAGGGTCTTTTATTTGTGGAAGACCTGGGCTGGGAACACTGCCCTCGGGCAGCCTGGTTGAAAATCCAGTTCTCCCCCTTGTTAGCTGGGTGACTTTTGGCAAGCTGCGTAATTATTTCACAGCCTCAGTTTTCTAATCTGTAAAATAGGGGTAATTACAGCAGCTTCACCCCCTGGCTGTTGTTACTCGACACCAGCAAACACTCAGTAAATGTGAGCTGCTTTCATCTTCATTTCATGTTCACAAAGCTCCGCTCTTTGCCAAACTGGGGCAGGGGTGGGCTGAGACTGGCGCAGACCCACAGGAGCCTGGAATAGGGAGGATAGGGTGTGGGTGGTGTGGCTGGGGCTGGGGGCTGAGAGGAGTCTTCCCCTGGGGCTTGGGGTGTGGGAGGGGCAGGTGAGGGCCTTGGCATAACTTGTTACTCTTTTGGTTGGGGATAACTTCTGGTGCATTAGAACACAATTCTGTAATTCAAACTTGGGATCCACGCTGTCTGTTCTGAAGCCTTCCGGAAAGGAGCAAACTTCTTCCCTTGCTAACGGAGACAGCTGTGAGTAAACCAAGGCTAGAGAGTCTGCACTGCCAGGGTGCTGAGCCCACCCAGGGGATTTGAGTCCCCCAAGTTCCTGTGCCCTGCCTGGGCCTGTGTTTTTGGAGCCATCTGAGACCTCCTGCAGGCCATCACCCTTCAGAGCCAGGGTTTCCTCTGCTCAGTCTCTGTGTCCAGGCCCAGGTGTACTTATGCCTGTGGGCATTTGTGCCCAGGATCAGGATGGCTGAGGCTTAGCTCTAAGGAACGCAGACTGCAAGAGGCAGTATTGGGGGCTCTGGAGCCATACAGAAATGCCCATGTACCAATGTCCATTAACCAGGCACCACTCCACTCGTATTGTGGCCACCCTGCGCTGACCAAGTCCGTGGTGCCATTTATCTAACAGCTCATATTTTAGCAGTAAAGAATTTTTAAATTAAAGATATGTACATTGTTTTATTAGACATAATGCTACTAGGCACTTAATACACGATAGCATAAACATAGGTTTTACATGCCCTGGAAAGACGAAAATTTGGGTGACTTACTTTATTGTGACATTGGCTTTCTTGCCGTGGTCTGGAATGGTCTGGACTATCTCTGAGGTTGCCTGTACTGTGGGGTCTCAGGCAAGTTTAATGTCTCTGAGCTTTGGTCTCCTTATCTGTTAAGTGGGGGTAGGGAGGCCCACCTCACAGAGTGACGTGGTGCCCATGGAGCACTTATAAACCCCTCTGGCACATTGGGTTGAGATTATTATCTTATTGTGGGCCAGGGGCAGGCTTTGGTGACAAATTACTTGGAGGAAGTCTGAGTTACTTTGCCAAAGGCCTACAGGCTGGCCTTCCTGAAGGCTGAGAGACAAGGACAGACACAAAAGAGGTGAGCGGAGCAACCCACCTCCCCTCTGGAAGGCTCACTTAGTGCAAACAAAAGGGGGTGTTTCAAAGAGGTGATGTGTTTCCATCAGATGGGAGAATTTTTGTTTTTGTTTTCTCTTCCACGAGGAAAGCTCTTTCTCATGTCGCAGTGGCTTCCCTTCTGACTGGTTCGCCTTTTATGCTGTTTTAAGAAGCATCTGCTTTTCATTCATTCCCGAAGGTGCACTGTCCACCTTCTCTGTGGGCTGGCTTGCTGGGGGCTGCCCTTTGGTGACTGACTCTGACCAGCAGTGGTCTGGGTGCACCGCACTGGGCAGACAGAGGTGAGGCTGGCCTTCATCTGGTCAAGGTGTTATAGGACAGGGAGAGGGGCAGCCCAAACCCCGCAAACCTGCCTATTCTACATGGGTTCTGCCATCCGCCGCATCAACACAAAACATAGGAGACTTTAATGGGAAGGAACTTTAATTAAACTAGGAAACAATACAGGTAAGGCAAAGAGTCTAGTTTCTAAATGAAGCACCCAAAGTTACCCGTCCCCTCGTGGGTAAAAGTCCATCCATATGGGATCGGCCCAGAACAAGGCCCCAAAGTCTACCACAAGTCTAAAACATCTTCCAGTGGGGACCCACAGAAAAGGGTCACAAACAACCAGACAAGCCCGGAAGGAAAAGAGCAAAATCAACATCAAGATAAAAGCTGCCATTGTCACCTCCCCACGGGTCTCACCCACATCTGTGTCACCCAGTCCACGACCAAAAGACAAGCTCAGTTTCTTCACGTGTCTCTAGGCTCCATGTGCCTCCTCCAGGTCTCCTTCTGGCTCCATCCTGCTTCCTTCCTTCCTCAGTCTCTTCTGCCGCTTCTCCTCTTCCTGCTCAGCTCCACCCTTCCTTGGGTGGGGCAGGGAACCTCCCCCTTTCCTGGGGACCACCCTGTTACAAAGGTGCCAGAGTCAGGGCCACCTGCCGCCCAGCAGCTTGCCCGTCCATGTTCCTGGCTTCCTTTGCCAGCACCTCCATCCTCAGCTGTGCCATGGAGATATGCTATATACAGTTCTGAATCTCAAGAAACTTTGGAGCACACATCAGTGGGGCTCCGCAGGAAATCAGAAGGGAGGATTAAATTCCAGGCCTGAAAGCTTTGCTTTGGAATGTTTGTGAATTTTCTCCTTGGCCAAACTTCTTGCTCAGATAAGAAAACTCAGGAAGGTTGGGGAAGGAGGTCCTGCCCATTTTATGGCCAAGGGTCAAGACATTTGACACAAAGGGTGGTATCACTGTTTGTAGATGGATGGCGGCTTCTGAAAAACAATCATTTAAAAAGATTTCTGGTGACCTCAGGGGATTTAGAATTCCAACTCATGATGACCAGCCCGGTGACCTTGTCCACCTCGTTGCTGGCTCTGCCCAGACTTCCACTGCCAACAACCGTCAGGCACAATCTCATTCTGCTCAACACTCTGACACCAAATGTGTGCGTCTCCCACTGACCCAACAACTCTCTGACTTTCTGGACACCTGCTGGGTGTCTGCGGTCCAGGTCTGAGGCTGAGCACTGGCACAGACCCCACAGGCTCAGGGCTCAGCATCACCCACATGCCAGCCCACCCTGGGGTCCTCAGGGCACCGGTCCCTGCATGAGTTAGCTACACCTTTGGCTTCCCATCACCCTCTCCTCAGGTTCTATGATTTGCTAACACGGCTCACACAGAACCCCGTCCTTACTGCTACTGGCTGTTATCAAGGGGCTACATGTGAATAGACAGAGGAGGAGGGACAGGGCAAGTCCTAAAGGTACTGAGCACAGGAGTGTCGGTCCCCATGGAGCTGGGGTACCGATATGTGGATGTGCTCCCTGACACAGAAGCTCTCAGAAACTTGTTTGGGGGTTAGGGAGGCACGATTGATTACTAACTCTCCAGCCCTTCTCCCCCCCCCCTCAGGAGGTAGGGGTTGGAGCTGAAAGTCCCAGGTCTCTAATTGTACCTGATGATAGTCCCTCACTCCCCAAAGTTATTTAGGGTACACAAGTCACTTCTGTCACTAGGACATTCCAAGGCTTTGGGAAGCTCTGTGTTAGGAGCAAAAATATAGATGGTGCTGCTCATGGCAGTGATCTGGGGCCTCCCTAGTTTCTCCTATTTTTTTCTGGCCACTGCTGTCCTGGGAGGGGTCAACTGCCCCGGGCCCAGGCTACTCTCCCCTGCCCCTGCCTTCCAACACCACAAAGGCTCTGTACCTTTCAGTGGATGGGGCCGGCAACGGGCCACTTTGACAGATGGGCAGCTGGAATCTCCCGATGACCTTTGGGGACACCCTCACCCATCAACCCCTCCATCAACCCCTGGAGATGGGCCCAGGCAGGATCTGCTGTAGGATGCTCTTGGGGAAACCTCAGGTTTAGACCAGATTCGTGTGCTGGAGGACACGTGATTGTGGCTGGGTGGTAAAGGCGGCCCCTGCTTCATGGAGCGGACGTGCTGTGTGTATATGTTTATTTTTCTACAGAGTGGAAGGCACAGATGAGAGGAAATACATAAAGGGAGTTTTGGAAGGGAGCCAGATGCCTGGTTCAGCTTCAATGAACTCTCTGTTGCCGTGAAATGGGGTTGCCCTGAGCTAGGGCGGGGGGGATGGGGAATCACTGGAGGTGCTGGCAGAGACCTGCCCTGTTCGGGGCTTCCCAGGACAAGTGACATCTGCTCTGAGCTGCACTGGGCCAGCACCGGGGCCCCGGCTGGTCTTGGGCGATTAGGTGGAGGGTTTTGAGTTGCAGGGAGATGAAGCAGAGTCCTCACCCCACCCACGGACATGTCAGCCTGGCCTGGGGAGCTGGCTGGGCAGTGGTGAGATCATGGGCAGATGGCCTTCTGGCCCCCCATTGGCCTGGGCTGAAGTCACGCGTGGATTTGCCCATGAGGAGGCCTTAGAGCCGCCCCTAAGGCCCGGGGGGAGGGGCGGGGGTCCTGGTCTCTGCACTGTTCAGCTCCAAGGGTGCCCGCCTCGCCCTCCCTCATGGCCCCTCCTGGCTGTGCTTTCTGTCCTCTTGCCTTCAGGAACTCTCCCAGTGGGTCTGCCCTAGACCCCAGTGGCAGTGCCTTGCCCTGGGCAGCTCTGAGATGCTCCACCCCAAGGTGGCTTTGGGGAAGGAAAAGAGACTCTGCGGGTTCCAGTGTCCCCTCACCGCCGACTGAGCTCCCCTTAGGACCTGGCCCCTTGATAAGTGAGGCGTTGAATCGAGGATCCAGTGCTGACCTCTGAGGGCTGACAACTAGGCCCAACATGGAGTCCTCTTGTAGAATATAACCCAGTGTGTGGAAGGAAGGTCTGCGGGGTTTCAGAGATGGGATGTTGCACCCCCTTTGCTGCTCGAGGAGATGACTCCTCCCCCCCGCCAGCTCCCCTGTTCTCCCCTTCTCTCTGTGTCTCCCCAGGGGAGTGTCTCGTCGCAGGGCAGTCCCACTTCAAGAGCTTTGACAGCAGATACTTCACCTTCAGTGGGGTCTGCCAGTACCTGCTGGCCCGGGACTGCCAGGACCACACCTTCTCCATCGTCATAGAGACGGTCCAGGTGAGCGCTGCCGGGATGCAGGGCAGGGGCAGCCCTGGAAGGGACCGTCTCCTTGAGGGGGCTGCAGTGGTGCCTGGGGACTCACCTTTTCTCCAGAGAACAGAGCAAAGGTACACAGGGGCCTCTTGAGGAGCCTGGTCTCCAATTTGCTTGGAAAAAACAGGTCTAAGGTACACGCAGATGAGCCAGAGGCCTAGAGTTCCTTAGAAAAGTCCAGACCAGGATGGAGAGGGCATGGGAGCCTCAGAAGCTGGGCAGGGCTGGGGCTGGACTTGGGCCTGCTTGTGGCACAGCTCCGGGGTGGGGGGGTCCTTCCGAGTGAGCATGCCACGGTCTGCCTGGGGCTGGGGTCTTTCCCTGGGCTGCTGGGGTGTGGTGACCTCACTGCCTGCCCCTCTCGGCAGTGTGCCGATGACCCCGATGCTGTCTGTACCCGCTCGGTCACGGTGCGTCTGCCCAAGCTGCACAATGGCCTCGTGAAGCTGAAGCACGGGGGCGGGGTTGCCATGGATGGCCAGGATGTGCAGCTCCCATTCCTGCAAGGTGGGTGCCCTCCTCCCCCCACCCCCGCCCTGTGAAATGAAAGAGGACTATCTCTGGGGGGCAGGGTGGGTATCCTCAGGGTGTGTCCCTGCAAGAAAGGAGGGCTTCTGGAGAAGGAGGACCAACGGAGGGAGCCAAATGGACACCCAGGGAGGACAGGGGAGGCTGCTGCAGGCCCAGAGCACAGAGGAGAAAGGGAACCAGGGGATTTTCACTTGACTTGAGCCAAGGGAAACTGAGGGAAGCAGGGTGGTTCTGGTTCTGGTTCTGCTTTGAGGTGGGAGGAACACAGGTTGAAGCTCAAAGGCTGGGGTGGTGGGTGATGGGTCAGACCAGAGGATCTGGAGCAAAGCTAGGTGACCCTGTGACCTGTGGGTAAGGCCTACCTGTCCACTGTCATTGCCAGGTTGCAGGCACCCTTTTGCATAGCATAATCCCCACCTGAACCCTCCAAGTGGCTCTCAGACCACTCCCCTCTCATGAGCACTGCCCCTCACCCCATGATCTGTTACCCTGGCATTGCACATAGTAGGTGCTCTTGGGCAAGTGTGCACACAGCATGCCTCCCATGTGATGATACAGTCATTCCTCTAGGGCAGGGAACCTCCTAGCACGCCTCCAGCAAGATCTGCTGTATTCAGCTTTGCACACAGCACTGCTCAGCACACTCACACTGTCTGTGCCTCAGCTCAGGGGTCTGGAATACCTGGGTATTGGGTTGGGTGGGAATCAGATCCGGCTTCAGGGCTGGTGCCCCAGAGAAGGATGCGGGAGCCTGTACTGTCCTCTTGTGGTCATAAGGGAGATTGCAAGCTACTGCCAGAACACAGCCGCCTTCCTGTTTGCAAGCTACTAACCCCCCAAACCCCCACGCCAGCCTGGTCATCCTTCTGCTTGAGACTCTCTTAAGCCTGATGAACATTCCCACCTGCTACCTGATTTGTCATTGCTACATTCCTTTATGAGATCCCCCACGCCCCCCCAGGGGAGACATTCGCCTGACAACACCCTGCCTGTCCTCATCTCTGCCTAAGTCTGCCTCCCCCTGGGTTCCAGGTGACCTCCGCATCCAGCACACCATGAAGCCCTCCGTGCGCCTCAGCTACGGGGAGGACCTTCAGATGGACTGGGATGGCCGCGGGGAACTGTTGGTGAAGGTAGGTCCCCTCTGGAGGCAGCGTCCCGGCCTGACCCTGACAAAGTGGCCCTTGTGCTCCGTGCAGAATGACTGTGTGTGGTGGGAGAAGAATTCATTTTTCCCCAGGCCCAACACCCCCAGAGTGAGGAACAGACCTCTCTTGTTTACAAGAGGCTGGTGTTTGCTGTCTGGGCACCCCTTGTTTGTCCTGGGGACTCTCACTTCTGGGGTTTTGGTAACCTAAGAGCCCACAAACTAGGATGTTCCCACAGGGAGGACTTGCTGCCCAGTCTCCTGGCTGCAGCATGGCTGGGAGCAGGGATCTCCCTCGGGTGCCCCTTAGCACCCCCAATGCCTTACTCGGTGCCTGGGGCTCTGTGGTCCTAGAGTTACATTGGGTTAGCAATCCAGATTTTTCACAGGACTTCTCTGGAGGTTTCTCTAGCGGCTATGATTGTTCCTACTTTATAATGAAGCAAGAAAACTGGGGTATGCCTAGCCTGCTCCACCCCGTGGGGGGCACAGCCAGCACCCAATTTCTCTCTGCTCAGCGTCCTAGATCGGTGCTTCTTACTTTTGGTTTTGGATGCCTTTGGCCTCTTAAAGATGACTGAGGACCTCAAGATCTTTTCTGAAGCTCATATATATCAATGTTTAACACATTATAAATTAAACCATTTAAACTGTGTTTATGCATGCATTTAAAGTAGCAATAATAAACCCACTACGTGCTAATGTACAAAGAACTGTACTCCAAAACAAAAATAAGCAGCGAGAAGACATTGTTTTGTCTTTCTGCAAATTCCTTTCCCGCTGGCCTGATAGAAGACAGCTGGGCTCTCATACCCACTGCTGGATTCACTCTTTTGCAATATGACAAGTCATGTCATCTGTGGAAAACTCCACTGCTCGCTTGCAAGAGAACGAGAGGGAAAAAGCCAAAGGGCGTCTTTGAATTATGATGAAAATTACTTTGTCCTTGAAGATCCCTTGAAAGGGCCTCAGGGACCCTGCACAGATCCCAAGATCATACTTTGAAGGCCGCCGCCCTACTTCATTCCTGGGGCCTTTCCTGGGTCCTCGGGTTCCGGGTTCCACAGGGCCCTTGGCTTAGCCTTGCCAGAGGCCCTCCCTCCACGTTCATTTTATGTCTTAGAGTCCCTGAGAGTCCAAATTTATGACTTTAAAAGATAATTAACAAACACCCCACCTTATGACCACACTCTGCAGAGCGTAGAGATCTGGGAGATCACCCCCTCCCCCGCCCCTTTACAGTTGGAAATAAAGAGCCATCATTTCTGGACAAGAAGGTCACTTAGCCTGGCCTCATGGTCATCTGGTGACAGCGAGGGCCGGAGTTCAGTTTCATGATGCCCACGGGGCATTGCCCAACACCCCGTCTGCAAGGGGGCTGCTCCCTGTTAGCCACCCCTCTTTCTCAGCCACTTCCACCTTGGGACAGGGGGCTGTGGTCTGCAGGGGTCTCCCCTAGGCCAGCAGGCGTCACATCCGGGCCACTGCTTCTCCTTGGGTCTCTGTCCCGACTCTCTTCTGAGGAGGGACTAGTTTCCATGGGAATGGGAGGCAGGGTTCTTGGGGTGGGTTTTGGTTGGTTTATCCAACAAGAAGAGGACTCTATGGCTCAGGATTCAGGTTGGGGCAGAGACCCCGTGGCCTGTGGGGACACCGTTGCGTTTGGGGCTGGAAGAAGAAAGGGAGACTTCACAGGGGTTGGATGTGGTGCTCATCACCCTGTTGACCACTGGGGCTCATGGGGCCTGCAGGGTGCTGAAGGCAGGACACCTGGGAAGCGAGGCTGAGACTGGTGAGGAGGGAGATGAATGTCCCCGAGCTCCCCCCTCCCAGCCCACCCCCCTCCCTGGAGTGATGGACAGATGCCCTGTCTTTGGGGCTGGCGGTCCAGGCATCTGGGCTCTGCAGCTCGAGGTTTATTTTAAGTTGCAAGCATGTTCTCCAGCTCCCGGGGCTGGGGATTATGTAGAGGTCACGGCCAGCCGCGCCTGGCATCACTGGCATGGCTCCCTTCAGCCCCTGGGCAGCTTACCTCTGCCACAGCCAGAGGGACGGAAGGAAGAAGGGAGTGTTTTTGAGAGTGGGGGAGGTTGATGACGGCCGTCCTGGTCGGGGGAGCCAGAGGGGTCTTTCGGGGAGTGTGAGTGCGTTCAGGGTCTGAGAAGGAAAGAGAGAAGATGGTGCGACGTGGGTGAGGGGACGGACACGCATCGCTCGTCACTATGCTCGGGGATGGCCTCGACTGTTGGCGCTGCCTTTCAGCTGCATCTGGGGAGCTCCAGCCACCCCAAATCGATTCAGTCACGTGTCCAACCATGCCTTCATTCAATGCCTATTTATTGAATGTCCGCCTTTTGAGAGGCGGAGTCTGTGACAGTGAAAGAAAACAGACACGCATCCTTGTTTCGTTTGGTTTAGATCCTAACGGGAGGAGACAGACAATGAGCAAACAAGCAAATGATATCACACATCAGAAGTGGGGAGATGCATAAAGCAAAGAAGGGAGCAGTTGGTTCCAGGGTGGGGGACTTACTTTTAACAAGGGACTCCAGGGAGGGCCTGGCTGCCTAGGGAGGCCACACTAGATATTTATAAAGGACACTGAGGAGCTTTGCACCATCCTTCTTATTCACACTTACTTGGTACATTTCATATGGGTCCAGGACCTTCCACTAGATTGTTTAGTCTGTGTCTTGTTAAGTCAGAGCTGGATGCTGGAAGGGGCTCCAAGAGATGACCCCTTGGGGCTGAGGCCTGGCTTGGGAGGGTTTCCTAGCAGGGACATTGCCTGGTTAACCACAGGTGAGGGGGGGGTCCGGACTCTCAGGCCCCACAGCCCCAGAGTCTGTCCACAGAAGGCAGCAGTGCCCCCAACTTTTCTGTGGAGAGAGCGGGCTCCAGTCCCCGTGTTGCCCCTGAAAGTGCACTGCTGGCTGAGAAGAATGGAGAATGCTCGCGACTGGAGTTTGACCCTGGACTCTCCTGGTCACCCAGCCCGCCCCGAGTCCTCCTCCTGTCGCTACTCCCAGGGTTTTCAGTGATGCCCAGTGGCTGCGTTAAATCCTGGAAGTCAGGAGGGCTTGTTCTTTGTCACCAAAGGTGAGGTGTGAGGCTCTCAACATAGCGACTCAGCCTGCCTTGTCCGCTGTGTGGCTGGCAGAAGTGCTTCATACAGGGATACAGGGAGGCTGGCTTTGTACTCAATTCCTGGGGGTGTGGGGCCCTTTGGCCAGCGTGTCCCTGACAGGTGTGACTCGGCCTATCTTGGCTCCTGTCCTGGCTCTGTCACCTCTGGCAAGTCCCTCTCCGGGATCAGTCTCTCCATCTTTCCAGGACTAGATCATTAGATCACTTGATCACTAGATCACTCAATCATCTCCACAATCCCTTTGGAGGATCTGGCCTGGGAGTTTAAGGATCCAAGAGCCAGGAGTTGGTGGGGGGCTGGGGGTGCTCAGCAGACATTTAGCTTTTGTTTGCCTTTCACAGCAGCCTCGGGCTCAGCTGAAGCTTATTCTGTTCAATTCTATTCTTATTCTATTCTATTCTATTCTATTCTATTCTATTCTATTCTATTCTATTCTATTCTATTCTATTCTATTCTATTCTATTCTATTCTATTCTATTCTATTCTATTTCACCCTGGGAGCCTTGTCGGGTAAAGCATCTCATTAGGGAAAGAAGCTGTTGCTGCTTTGGCAGCGGCAGCTCCTAGGTGGCCTCCTCTCCCCGCAGATGGCCCCTGTCTACGCCGGGCGGACTTGCGGCCTGTGCGGGAATTACAACGGCAACAGGGGCGACGACTTCCTGACGCCCGCCGGCCTGGTGGAGCCCCAGGTGGAGGACTTCGGGAACGCCTGGAAGCTGCTGGGGGACTGCGCCGACCTGCAGAAGCAGCCCAGCGACCCCTGCAGCCTCAACCCGCGCCTGAGTACGTGAGCTGGGCGTGCGTTGGGGGGCGAGAAGCCGGGACCCACAGAACACCGTGACCCCTGCGTTCCAGGGTCCCGGCAGGGGTGGTGCTTTGTTTTCATCATGAGCCTTTGATCATCTGCTTCTGGATCATTTATTCGTCAAGGCCTCTTTGGGGTGCACTCTGGAGGACTCCAACCCTGAGACAGAAAAAAGTGAAACATAGTTCCTGTCCCTGGCCCAGTCTGTTGGAGCAGTGGCTACACAACTCAGAATTATATTATTGTTAGAGAAATGCAGTGTGTGCAGCATGTGTGTGTGTGTGGAGGGGGGGCGGGGGGCAGGGGGTGTTGTGAGGGAGGGGTTTGCCATTTGCAGATTTCTCTTTGGTGCCATTTCAGTCCTACACAGACTTCCCTCTTACCCATCCCATTGTGGGCCATTTTCTCTCTCTGTTGTGCTCCTGTGCCCTGGAAATGCAGTTTATTATGTAATTAAGCCAAACATCATTAGCAAAGTATATTGACTGATTAAGAAAGATTGCAGCGATCCCCGGAGCCCTCGCAACCTGCACTGGGGATTCCAACACTGAGGCCTTGGGGTGGGTGAGGCCTCAGGGTGGGTGAGGACTTGGTGGGGGGTAGGTGAGGCCTGGGGGTGGGTGGGTGAGGCCTGGGGGTGGGTGGGTGAGCCCTTGGGGTGGGTGAGCCCTGGGGGTGGGTGAGTCCTTGGGGTGGGTGAGGCCTCAGGGTGGGTGAGGTCTCAGGGTGGGTGAGGCATGGGGGTGGGTGAGCCCTCAGGAGTGGGTGAGGCCTTGTGGGGGGGGGGGTTGAAGCCTGGGTGGGGGGTGGGTGAGCCCTGGGGGTGGATGAGCCCTTCCCATGGGTGAGGCCTCAGGGTGGGTGAGGCCTTGGTGGGGGGTGGGTGAGCCCTGGGGGTGGGTGAGCCCTGGGGGTGGGTGAGCCCTCGGGGTGGGTGAGGTCTGGGGTGTGTGAGACCTCGGGAGTGGGTGAGGCCTTGGGAGGGGTTGAGGTCTGGGGGTGGGTGAGGCCTAGGGGTGGGTGAGGCCTGGGGTGGGTGAGGCCTGGGGTGGGTCAGCCCCCTGGCCACAACCCGCCCTCCTCCTCTCCCCGCAGCCAGGTTCGCAGAGGAGGCCTGCGCTCTGCTGACGTCCGCCAAGTTCGCCGCCTGCCACCAGGCCGTGGGCCCCGCGCCCTTCCTGCACAACTGCCGCTACGACGTGTGCGCCTGCGCCGACGGCCGCGACTGCCTCTGCGGCGCCGTGGCCACCTATGCCGCCGCCTGCGCCCGCAGAGGCGTGCGCGTCCCGTGGCGGGAGCCCAGCTTCTGTGGTGGGTGCCCCCAGCCCGCCAGCCGCCCCCCACCCCACACCCCACCCCGGGGAGTCCAGCCCGCGCGTGGCGGTGAAACACTGCAGAGACATTGTTCCCGGCCAGGGGCCTGATTGTGGGAAGAGCTCATTTACCATCCTCCCCACCCCCAGTGTCCCGGGAGGACGTGGTGGAGGTGGAGACCGGCTCTGTCATGGGTCACTGTGGCCCCTCAGGCTCCTCTCTGGAGGGGGCGTCGCACCCCCTACCTCGAGACTAGATCCCGGGCGTCCCCGCAAGAGCGGCCCCGTGGCTGCTGCCACCTAGTGTTCGGTGCATGAACTGCATCCAAGTTGGGGCGTGATTGGGCGGGTCCCCGTGGGTCCCTGCATCGCGGAGGGTCTGATGGAGTAAGGGGAGCGCCCGTGCCAGTGTGCTGCTGCTAACTCCGGGCAAACCATCGGTGGGTTTCTGTCCCAAATCTCTGTCGTTGTACCAAGTGATGGGATGTTGAATAACATCATTGTCCCCAGATGACTTTCAAGTCTTGCTCTGTATGGCTAGATTCCTGGCACCAGAGTGGGTATCTGCCCCACACTCTGGTCCCTGGAGTGGCTAGATTGTGCTCGCTTTGTTGTGGTGGTTGCTCTGGGAACATTTGCTGAGTGCGCAGTGGGGTCAGGGAATAGTGATGAACACAGAACCTGAACCTTCCTGAGGGCACAGGAAAACACCTCCCTACTAGGCATCTGTTGCACTTAATAAAAGAATAATTAAATGAAAACAGGGTAATCAGAGAGGGCTTTCTGGAGGTGATGTGCTTGACCAGGGTTTTAAAAGGTACTTTCTTGGCAGAAAAGAGTTGTTTCTGATGGTGGAGGAGTAGTAGTGATACATAGAAGTGAGCCACCACTTCATTTGGGAGGATAAACAGTGGATATTCTGATTTTTAGGGTGAAGTTCTGTATTGGGTCACTAAACGGTGGCCCTAACAGAAGCAGGAAAACAGGAGCTATGAGGAGTGGTGAAAGCACTTGTGTCATGTATTTGAAGAGAGGTATAGACGTGGGGCCTCAAGAAGTGTTGCTCTCTGGGGGGTAATGAGCCAACTCGTGTTTTGAGTCTAAGTCACCGATAACAGAGGAGCAGAGGCAGCAATAAAGATGAACCAGAACAAGTACGAAGATGCATGTGGCTATGGCTCCCGGTCCCTCGAGTGCTGAGGCCCACAGTCACTGGCCAGCACCCCGAAGGACTGTGACTGAGCCTTCTGGGGTGGGTGAGAAACTGTGGGCACCCCTGGCAAATGCCTGTGACCTCCCAGCCATGTGACCCGAGTCCTTCACTTCACCCCTCCACACTTCAGTTTCCTCACCTGGGTTTGCTGTGTGGACATTGAGGGACATGATGAGGAGTAAGTGGCATGTGAATATGCTTTGGTGTCCCCCAGAATTAGACATTATCAGTGTTGCAGCGACTGAGGATAATCCAATGCCCAAGGCTTCCTGAAATGTTCTTTAATCCAGCAGCTTTTCTTAACCTCCACCGAGAATGGAACAGGAGGAGAGGGGCTGGCATTACTTTGGGGGTCCCGGGCTTCTGTGAGATGCTCCTCCACTCCTGAGGCTTTCCCATGGAGCTGGCAGTGTGGAGTCCTGGGAATGGACTTCACTGGGGCCTTTGAAGGACAAGAGGCATCAGTCTCTGTGGCCTGTGTGGAGTGGCCGGGAGGCGGCCAGCCCGAAGCGCTCTGGGTCGCTCCTGCCTCCATCCTCCAACCTGTGGTTCATTTTCCCTTCTGAGAAATGAACAAAACTTCCAGGCCACTCACTCCATCTGGAAGATGAGGTCGCATCCATTGGGGGATACTCATGGAGCAAGGGCAAAACATGGAGCTAGTTTGCAGGAGGCTGTAGGCAATTTGGGAGAAGTCTGAAACTTTAAAAAAAAATTGATTATTAATTAATTCATTTGTTTATTGGGAAGACAAGAACATGGGCTTCTTGAAAGCAGGGATCAAATCTCACCCTCTGCATCGTGATTCCAGCACAGCCTTGTCACCCAGGGTGCACATATTAAACGTCTGTTAAACTGAAATGTGCATTTGTTCTTCTGGGGAACAAGGCCCAGGGGGAACATTGAACCTGGCTCCCAGCCAGCAGTAGAGTCAGTCTGTCAGAGACACAAGGCCCTCAGCCCCGGCTGTCCCTCCATGGTGAGGTTGCCCTACCGTAGATCCAGTGGATTGAAAGGGTCTCCGTCTTCACTGCCCAGCACCTCCCATCTAAACCCATCCCGCTGGCCCAAGTTCTGCTGGTCAGACAAAAATCCACACCTAATATGGCTTGAGAGCACTGCCTGCCCCAACTACCCTCAGATGCCAAGCCCAGAGCAGTTATAAGAGGGGGAGTCTTCAGGGATCTCGCCCATTTCTGAGGCTCATGGCCAGCGCTGACTTTGATAGTCTTTTTAAATGCTCTGGCTGTGCTTCCTGTGATAGAAATGGATTCTAGAATGCACAGAGGGAAGGTTCCTAATGGCCCCAGGAGGGCTCTCCCCAGAGTGAGGTTCTCACTTCTTGGACAAGAGCTGATCGATACCAGGAAAGCATTTTGAAGGGGTGAAGTGCTCCCCACACCTCTCAGCAAAGGGGCATCATCAGGATGTCCTGAGACTGTTGTTAGCAGAGAAAGTAGGTTGGCCAGTCTTCTCATGTCTAGACCTTTCTCTGGAATAGGCCTCCCACCTAGAACTGGAGCCTGCTGCCTGGGAACTCTATCCCCAGGGGTCACCCTGAACACATGAGCTCCCTCAATTCATAACAGCCATGTGATTGTTCTTATACTTCAGCCAGGGACCTGCTCAAGGTCACATAGCTAAGTACTGGTGGATGTGGGGCTGGAACCCAGGGATGTGGGAGGGAGAACTCTATGCTGGAGGCCAGGGAGAGTGAGGGCCGTGGGGAGAGCGGTCTGCCCACCCTACTGTAAGAGTGTCCCTGCTCTTTGTGACTGGCATGTCCTCGAAAGCTGGTTTCTCTGGGACTGTTTCCTTTTTATCTATTTATTTATTCATTCATTAAATATTTATTTATTTATACAAGAACTGGGGCACAGGCCAGATGTGCGGGAGGGTGAAAGGACTCACCAGAGACAGAGCGGGGAACAGAACAGGCAGACTGACGAAATACACTGCTGAGGGGAGCAGCGGGCGAGACAGGAGAGGTCTGCCACACCATGTGGGATTCTCACCGGCTGGCCGGGATCAAACCAACACTGCAGAGGTTGCGGACAGCTTCACAGTGCAGTCGGTGCTCAGCTGCCTGTGCCACCAGGGGAGGCCCTTGACTGTTCCCTTTTTAGAAAATAATGGTGACCTTTGGGTCATGGAGAGCTGAGTTCAGATCCTGCTCCCCTTTCTTTGTAGGAGGTATGATCTGGAAAGTCACTTAGCTTAAGTTCCAGGTTTTTGCTTGTAGAAAGGGGTTAATGAGATCTAGCTCAAGGAGAGAGGCGGAAAGGGCATGGAACCTGTGAAAAAACGGGACATTCAGTAGGTGCTCAATGAATGGTAGCCATTATTATTGATCATCATGGGGGAAAGTCTCTGGCTCTTTCTTTCAGTTGTTTTTAATATATTTTTTAAGATTTATTTATTTATGCATACAAGAACTGACATGCAAACCAGAGGGTGTGTGTGTCTGTGAGGGGGGGAGTGAGAGGATTCACCAGAGACAGAGTGGGGAGCAGAACAGGCAGCTCTACTGAAATACACTGCTGAGGGGAGCAGCGGGTGAGGCAGGAGAGGTCTGCTGCGCCATGTGTGTTGCTCCCTGGCCGTCTGGAGATTGAACTCTGGTGATAGCTTGATAGCGCTGTCTTTAACCCTGGCACCAATCCCGGAGCCACTAGGGAGTCCCTGTTTTTAATAGTCACAGCTTCCACCCCCTGGGATTTCTACTTGTCTTAAGCTTGAGAATTCAGGGATGGCTAAGCACAATTGCTTTGGTTCAGCACAGGAGGAAATGTGTATGTTAGACATTTGTGGGCACAAAAGTACTTCTGCTCATAGTGGGGACAAAAGGCAGGGCCCACATAGATATAATTGGGGGGTCACAGCTGCAGGGACTAGCACCCTAAGTCCCAGGTTGATCTTAATGGGATTTCCCTTTCCTTTCCCCTCTCCCAGCACTAAGCTGCCCACAAGACCAGGTGTACCTGCAGTGTGGGACCCCCTGCAACACCACCTGCCGTTCCCTCTCTTACCCGGATGAAGAGTGCAATGAGGTCTGCCTGGAGGGCTGCTTCTGCCCCCCAGGGCTCTACCTGGATGAGAGGGGAGACTGCGTGCCTAAAGCACAGTGCCCCTGTTACTATGACGGTGAGATCTTCCAGCCCGAAGACATCTTCTCGGATCATCACACCATGTGGTAGGTGCCAGCATGGGGCCCGGGGCCTCTCACGCAGAACCGGGCAGGAAAGTGGTCTTCCAAGTCCTTAATTACACTGAGGGGTAAACTAAGGCCTGGAAGAGGAGTGATTTGTCCAGAATTGCATAGTGAGTCAGAAGCAGGGTTGGGAGCTCACCTAGGACTTACCGCTCCCTTACCCTCTGGCACGAGGACTCTGGGCTGGCAGAGGGACTTTGAGCTTCAGTGCCAACTATCACGTGTTTGACCCCATTTTCCTGAGCTCGGTTTCAGTTTCCTTTTTCTGAACAGGAAACAGGAGTCCTCCTTGCTCCCTCCTCTTCAGCCTCTAGTCAGTGTTCTCCAGCTGAAGCTTTTGAGCTGGGAGAAAATAGCCCAGAGTAACATTGCCTTGCTGCCCTGCTTGCTTTGTGCATGTCCCTAAAAAATGTCTCCAAGCAATGCTGGCCGCTTGTAGCCCCTCACTAGGACCCTGTCACTGTCAGCGTCAGCAGACTGTTGCTGTCACAGAGGAAATTGTTGCAGAACACTTGTCGGGCAAATACTTCCTCGGCACCTGCTCTGTCCCAGGTCCGGGTTAGAGATGGTGATGGAGCGATGAAGCAGACAGTGTGAGCTCCAAGGAAACCGACCATCTACTGGGGGGACCCAATTAGAATGTCCTGATTATGGAAAACTTCCAGACATAAAAGAGAGCAGATTGCTCAAGGAACCCTAATGCATCCACGTCCAGCTTCAGAAATTATCAGCATTTTGCCATTCTGATTTTGTTGAATTCCTCCTTCTTTTTTGGTTGGAATAGTTTACAGGAAACCTTAGATATTTATCATTTCATCAGAAAATACTTCAAAATGTATTTTTTTTAAGATTTATTTATGCATACGAGAACTGGAGTATAGGCCAGAGGTGTAGGGGGGTGAGAGGATTCACCAGAGACAGAGTGGGGAGTAGAATAGGTGGATCCACTGAAATACACTGCTGAGGGGAGCAGTGGGTGAATCAGGAGATGTCTGCTGTGCCATGTGGGTCACCTCCCTGGCCAGGGATCGAATTTGTTCAGCAGTGGCTGCGGATAGCTTCCTAGTGCTGCAACTTAACCCTTTGCGCCACCAGGGAAGCCCCCAAACTGTATTTCTAAAAGATAAGTGCTTAAAAGAAATGATAATGCCATTATTAACCTAAGCATCAACAATAATGCCTTAATGACATCCATGTTGGTTTGTTCAAATCGAGAGCCAGGCAAGGTCTCTAGATTGCAACTCATCCCCAAAACTAGTTGTTTACATTTGTATTAAAATGACTATGGGCACTGGACACAGAGCTCAGCACAACATATTGTCTGCTTCCTCTAGACTGTGGCTTCCCCAAGAGTAGAGAACCTAGGGTAGGCCCGAGACCCAGTGCCTCACTCAGTTCTGGCAAAAAGTAGATACACTTGGGCCTCCCCGGTGGTGCAGCGGGTTGAGCACAGCGCTGTAAAGCTGTCACAGCCTCTGCAGCGCTGGTTCAGATTCCCACATGGTACAGCAGACCACTCCTGACTCGCCGGCTGCTCCCCTCAGCAGTGTATTTCAGTCAGTCTGCCTGCTCTGTTCCCCGCTCTGTCTCTGGTGAATCCTCTAACCCTCCTGTACCTCTGGCCTGTACCCCGGTTCTTGTATAAATAAATAAATAAATCTTAAAAAAAGGTAGATACACTCAGTGTTTATTGAGGTTAAATGGCTATCATGTTGGTAGATTCACTTTATCAGAGAAATGAAAGTCCCTCCTCAATCAGCAAAGGGGAGAGGACTCTTCCATTGGGAGGAATGGGGAAGACTCAATGCAGGAGGTGGCTTTGAGTCTGGGGAAGAGGTTTTCAGGAGGGGGTGTGGTGGGGTGACAGGAGGAGGGCTTTTTAGGTGGAACTGAGATTCCAGGACTAACATGCACAAGGAGTTCTTACCTATCACCAAAGTACTTCCTCTGGGGGAACCTGTTGTGCGGAGGAATGATAAGACAGGAGAGGTTGGGATCAGGTTCAGGGACCTCTTAGGGTCGGGTGAGTTCTGATGACCGAGTGCTTGGCATTGAGATCTTGGGGGGTTTGAGCAGAGGGTGAATAGGATCAATGGGTAGCTTAGAAAGTGGCTCTGGAAGCTGCGTAAAGAATGAAGGCAGGGGGGTGAGTTGTAGGGAGATGCTGACACAGTCTGGCTGAAGTGTGGCAAGGCCTTGGCTTCAGAGAACATGGATGTGGGACCGAAGCTGGAGATGCTGGGAAGTGAGCAAACAGGTGGGGTGTTTTGGTGTTTGAGCAAACAGCTTGGGTGCAGGAAGGCAGTGCTGTCCATGGTGGGCCCAGGGTTCTGAACCTGGTTGCTTGGGAGGACAGTGATGCCAACAGCAGCGAGAGATCTCTTTGGACGGAGAGTGAAGACAATGTGTTTGGCTTGGGTCTTGATTGATAACTTTGAGTTACCAGGAGGGCTTCTTGGTGAATGAGTGGAACCACCAACTGGAATGATGGATTGAGTGAGACTGAGGCTGGAGAAGAAAGCTGCGTGTGGGTAACAGAGCCGTGGGAGTAGCCAGACCCTCTAAAGGGGGAGTGGACGAAAGAGAAGAAAAGAGAACTGGTCTGGAGCTTGGGGGAATGTTCGGAGATGCAGGGGAGGAGGAGGAGCCTATGAGAGATGCCAAAGAAAGGGGGTCAGCAAAAAGGGCAGAACCTTGCCATGGAAGTAAAGGGAACAGGAAGGAATGTTTCCTGCTTGTATGAGCATGTCCCGAGCTCTGCGACTGTTCTCCCGTGTGTGGCTACAGCTATCACCTACAAATGACACTGGGGCCTACAAGTGCACTCTTAGAGGGCAGGGCTGGCTTTTTAAAGAAATTTTTTTAAAGATTTATTTATTTATGCATACAAGAGCTGGGGTACACAGGCCAGAGGATTGCTTCATAGTATGGTGCTTAACCTGTTGCGCCACCAGGGAGGCCCAGCTAAAATCTTGATCTTGAATCTGATATTGATGAGCTGATCAGGGACACTCAGGAAAAGACCCATAACTGACATGATAAAAAAGAATACAGGAGTTGATTGCTTGGTGGACTTCCAAAAGTATCCAGAATTAGGCAATCTGCCAAGAATGCTATGAAAATAACCCATTAACCTTGAGTGGCTTGAGGGCCAGGAGATGAAGGAGATGGGGTCTCTGGGAAGCAGGGTGCATTTAAGGAATAACTCAGAGAGAAGGGAGAGAAGGTAAGGTGAGAGATGGGGTGCTGCAGGTCCTGGGTGAGCGGAGTCTGTGACAGTGGCCTTATCCCCCACCCCCGCCATGTCTCCCTTTCAGGCACCGGGGCTGACGGCTATTGACTAGCCTGTCTGTCCACTTCATTTAGAAGATTGGATTTCATGGGGAATGAGAGCCAGAGGGAACTCAGGGCTTGTTTGTGGCCATTTATTTTTATTCCCTAAACAACATGTTGAAGAATGAGCCCAGCTATGCTGATGATGCCTGTGAGAAAAGGCGGTAGGAATTCGTGCGAAGACGTGTGGGCTGAATGTTTCTCATTCCGTTTGTTTAATTACCAAACAGCCAACCCAGAAGAGAACTTTCTCTAGCCAGGCTGGGCTCCGGGCCAGGAGTTGATTCTTATCTTCAAGTTTATATATGTGTGTGTGTGTGTATTTATATACATATGTATATGAGTTAGGCTATATATTGAATTTAATTTTTAATTATATAATTAAATTAGTTGATATAAATTAAATTATAAATCACCTATAAGTAATTATAAATTATATAATTATGTGCATAATAAATGTACACGATTAAACTTTTGGGTCATGTCCAAATGACATAGGACCTGACTTCGGGACAGGGGTTTTTTAATCAGGTGTCAGTGAAACACCAGGAGCCCAGGTCCCGCTGGTGCTTAGGAGGCAAGTGCCAAGTGTCTGGTTCATTCAGCAACTTTTGATTGAACAGCAGCCACCTTCAAAAATGTTTAAAATAATTTTCATCAGATAAACATAACTTGCAACAATGAATGTTAATTCGTACCTGTTATATGGAAAACACTTGAAATCTGGATAATGCCAAGTGTTGACAAGACTGTGGGACACGGGCCCTTGGTCTGCGGTTGGTGGGACATACGCTGTTTCTGAGCCTCCAGGTGTCTTTTCCAAACCTAATTCTGAGTACATCATGTCTGTGTTTGCAGTTCTTCAAGTGCTTCCCTCAACAGGCCTTAGGATAAAGACCAAACCCTTAATGTGGTCTCCCAGGCCCTGCATCCACTGACCGTGCCCACTGCTCCCCTCTCCAAACCCAGGGCCACCTGTTAATCTTGAAGGTGCATTACTCCCTTCAATACCAGGTCAGCTGTACCTGGGAGAGAGTTGGCATGGCATGTGCAAATTAGACACCCAGCCCTGAGCAGTCCCATAGTGCCGCTCCTGGGCGCATTTACTGAGAAATTCTCATGCAGGTTCTTAAAGGCCCATGAACAAAGACACTAATCACCGCCTTTTTTGTGGTGTGAGGAGCAGGTGACAGTGTGTGTGGGTCACAGGGAGGGTAACACAGGGTGGAGGCACACTGCAGAATAGCTTGTGGCCTTGGAGCACCAGCAAATGGGACAGACGTGTGTCAACGGGGCTGAATCTTCAGTGTAGGGCGCTGAGTGAACTGAACACTGGCTACACCTAGACATTTGAATATATGAACTCAAAGGAGATTTGAGCTACAGATGTAAATTCACGAGTCATCTCCGTAATTACCTGGATGTGAACAACGTGGTGTGTGGGAAGAGAGCCAGGGTGGGGCTCTCAGTGGGGCTGAGAGGTGAGGCTGAGAGGGGGCCACCAGGGACGGAAACCAGAAGAGATTTACTTTTTTTTTTGCTAGAAGAGTGGAGTAGTCAGGAGTGATGAATGCTGTTGAAGTGAATCAAGCAAGAGGAGAACTAGAAACAGTTTCTTGGGTCAAGTGGCTTGGAGGTCGCCTGTGGCCTTGGCAGACTTGTCTTTCAGACAGGTCTCAGCCTGGGGAGTGCTGGTGGAGGGGCAGAGAGGGGCGGGAGAGGAAATGGAGACACCAGGGTCATCGCCCTTGCAAAACTGACTTTCTTCTCTGCAGCTACTGCGAGGATGGCGTCATGCACTGCACCTCGAGCGTAGCCCCGGGAAGCATGCTGCCCGACACGGTCCTCGGCCGCCCCCTCTCGCACCGAAGTGAGTGCTGACCCCACCGCCTGGGGCTGCTCAGTTGTTGGGTCTTGGGGCTATGCATTCGGGCCGCGTGTGTGAGTGACTTCAGGCCTAGACACTCTGGAGTTTACGGGTGTGACTGAAAATTAGTAAGGCAGGAAGACAACGTGGATTACACACAAGACGGACCCAGCAAGACCTCTGTTTTGCCCATGGCGACCTTAGCCTGTGCCAGCTGAGTCGGTCATCTTGAAGGGGGTGAAAAGCTTCCTCCTTCAATGACCTCTTTTTACCTGGGGTGTACAGTTAAGGCCACCTCTTTAGCAAGCTTCTCAGATGGATTTGGCAGAAGAGAGTTGGACACATTTGGAGGCCCTAATAGCTGCTGTGGAAGGCAAGACACAATTGCAAAAGGGGTGACCTGGTGGGGCCACGTTCACATTTAGAGGTTACAGGTGTCTTTTTGCTTTCCGGGAAACGTACCCTTGTTTAGAAAGGGCTTTCCCAAGGAGAGTGAGAAGGATGCTTTGGGGCAGACAAATAGACCGTTTTCAGCCTCCAGTTTAATCTCTCTCTGCCACCCACTTACTTCAAGACTTCCTCCCTCCAATGCACATGTCTGCACATGCCCGAGGCCTTTCAGGTTGTCCCGGTGGGAGGTCTGCTTCCCTGGATGACTGATTGGGGGTTGTCAGTTGGCAAGATGCCAAGTTCCTGGCTGACTTGCCAGCTGAAATGAGGATTTCTGACCTTGTCCTGTGCTGCTGGGCTTCTGTCACAAAATAACATGGACTGAGTGGTTTATAAGCCACAGAATGTATTTCTCACATCTCTGGAGCCTGGGAGTCTGGCATCAGGGTGCAGGCAGGGTTGGGTGAGGGTCTTCTTTGGAGCCACAGACTTCTTGCTGTGCCTTCACATGGAGGAAGGGGCGAGGGAGCTCTGTGGGTCTATTAGAAGGGCACTAATCCCATTCAGGAGGCTTGTGATCTCATCAAAGGCCCAAAGCTCCACCCCCTGGTACTAACCTTCAGAGGTTAGGATTTCAACATATGAATTTTTGGGGGCACAAGCATTCAGACCATAGCAGACCTCAAGGTCACTAAATCTTTCTCTTGCTTTCTTATTATAATGTTTTTCCCTGACGCCCACCTCCTTTCTGTCACTCTTTCCCCTGGATCTGCCTTTAATGCTGTCTCGTGCTTCAAGACTTCCAGCCTCGTCCCTGGAAGTAAGTTATCCTCTTTTTCAAAGTCAAGAACCTCCTAGAATCCTGTGTGATTTGGAAAAGTCATTTCATCTTGTAGTGTTTCAGTTTCCTAAGTTTCCATGTGAAAATAAGACTTAAGATTCGGGATTTCTTGTCCACAGGAGATAGTTACAGGTCTTTATGGTTAGATACAGATGCTATTAAGTGCAGCAGGGCTTTTGAAAGGTCCCATATCAACCAGCTGCTGTCACTGATCCAGTCAGCCGTTGATGCCTACTAATTGTCAGGAAATATGCTATCTCCGAGAACCAAGTGGACCAAACCCCTGCCTTCTTGGAGCATACATTCCACGGCGGGGTGGGCAGTCACAAATTCACAAATAGGTAAGATACATAGAGTGTCAGGTGGTGATCTTAGATGGGGAGCAGAGGAATAGTGGCACAGCAGGAGGGCAGATAGGGGTGACAGGCCATGGCCAGGGACTGGGCAGGGATGACAGTGGAGTAAAGGGGTTCACGAAACCTCTTTAAGGTTTCATGACTTTAATTAGTTGCAAGGATTTTAGCAACAGTCCTGTTGTGTCCGATATGGGTTCCTTTGAAAAAGAGGATGCCCAGGTCCTTTAGAGCCTGGGTCTGGGCATTTCTGTAATACATCAAGATTCAGTGCAGCCAGCTGTCACAGGCTGAAAGGAGATGGGGAGAGCTGGCCCCAGAGGGGCAAAGGTCAGTGGGTCAGATGAGTAGTTAGGCTGTGTCTGAGGAGCCTGGCTCAGGGGTAGACCTGGCCAGGGATCAGGCAGCGTGTAACCCAGGGAGTGGGCAGCTTCCTGTTCTGGAATTGAGTGGCTGAAGCCAGGGGTCAAAGAGCAGTATAGAAGGGCCATCCATCACCCCTCCACTAATCTCCCCTTTCATTTCCTGTCTCCCAGGCAAAAGGAGCCTGTCCTGCCGGCCCCCCATGGTTAAGCTGGTGTGTCCAGCCGACAACCCCCGGGCTGAGGGGCTAGAGTGTGTCAAGACCTGCCAGAACTATGACCTGGAGTGCATGAGCACTGGCTGCGTGTCCGGCTGCATCTGCCCCCCGGGCATGGTAAGTGACCTCCCACTTCCCTTCGGGTAGGGCTGAGTGAGGTGGGCTAGGATGCTGGAGAGATGGTGGTGGTGGTGATGGGGCAGAGTGGGAAGAGTCTCTGTGTCTGGCCTGCCACCAGAGTTAGGGACAGTAGTGGCAGGAAAGGGCCAGTGTTGTCCTGATGAGATCTGACAAAAATATAAGGGCCCCCGAGGTGCTGTTGCTGTAGGAAGGAAAGTGGGTATTGCCAGAAAATACTTACAAGTGAAAACAGGCATTTCCACTAGCTATTTCCCAAGGGCTAATCCGTTGTAAGAAGGAGCAGGGGCACCTGCCTATTTGCATATCATTTGCACATGATTTGCATAGACATACAACTGTTTGAAGAGAAGACAGTTGTCTCAGCTACACCTCCAACCAGGACGGGAGTAGTCCCTTTCTCTGCACTGAGCCTTTTCCCTTGTCTGTACATTGAGTCCTGGGGTCTCCACCAGCTTATATTATTCCTTGGTTCTGGGGTTGGGGCTACAAACATGCAGCATTTGGCTCGCAGTTTCTGGGGGGTCATGCTGCTTTGCAGCCTATGCACCCCTCTAGTCTTTCACTGGTGGTGACAGTCTGAGCCAAGCCTCCTTACTTCCCTGCCAACTCTGACCTCAGTCCAGTTTTGTAGGAAACAATATATGCAAATTATTCTTGTCACCTGGAAGGAGGGATTTGTGTTATTAATTCTCTCTTGGGTGTTCCCCTCTGTATTAGGATTCTGGAATGTTCTTTTCTAATGGGGGAGCTAGAGATTGGCTAGAGAGCACCCCCAAACTGGGAGGTTTGTTTGGTGCCCCAGGGAAGGTGTATAGGAGAGGGAAATGCAGACCTAGGCAGGGGTGAGAAATAAGAAGGGATGGGTCACTGCTGTACCGTCCCCCCTCTTTTTTTGGGAAAGGACTTATTTTAACTTAGTATTTTTTAGTGACAGATATTTTTATAAATGCAGATTTTTTTCAAGTTCTGTTAATTTGCCAGTAGCTTCCATACTCATATCATTTGAAGATATCCGTTCACATCCTCCTATGTTCACCTTCCTCACTCACCCTGTACCCACTTTCCATTGCACTTTTCACCCCTAGACACTGGTTTTGACCATGCATTCCCCATGCTGGGGAACATTCTCCCAACATCACTGGAGGTTCTGGCCAAAAGGAACCTCACTCGGGAGACTATGTCAGCACCAGAGGCTCTTTAAGATGAACTCCCTCCACCCGGGAGGCAAACAGTACAGATAGTTCAGTGTGCATAGCCACGACCATTGCATTGTTGTTTCGGGTCCCTGGTGACCTGAAGTTCAGGCTGCCGATGCACCCTTATGAGCTTGCTGGATACCTGCCCTCCAACCAGGTGGCCCTCCCTCCAACACAGGGTTACAAGCTCCAAAGCTCAGAGTGTAAGAGACTGAATTATTTTCACAACTGCTTCATTACGATGTCGACCAGTGTGCTAATTGTTGAGGCCAGATTTGGCAGGGCAGAAAAGTCCATGTGATTTATGAAGTGTACAGCATGAGCCTGCCGCACTGGACACATGTTCTTGGCCACAATACAAGCAAAAGGAGCTGGAAGCCCCAGTCTGGGCTCTGGGTGTTACTCTGCTCTTCTGTTCCCTGCGTAAGGGTGGGGGCGGGGGAGATTGTGGCATGTTATTGAGGTTTTGGGGAAGAGGCCAGGGATTCTGTATTCTGAGGACTTGAAGAGGGCAAGGAAGTAGCTTTTTTGCTGGGGGCAGACGTACTGAGAGTGGAGGGAGCACCAAGCAGCAGGGCAGAGGTCAGTGCTCAGCTGGCGCCCCTGCTTTCTGACTGTACCCCAGCGGTCATTCACACTCCCCTGAGTCTCGTTCTCCTCATATGTGACATGGACACACATTTCCTTCCTGATCTGCCTTCATCATACACTGGCTGTGGGTTTGGTGGAGTTTTATGAGAAAATCCTTTTAAAACCAGAATGTGCTATAGAACCAGAGGAATAGAATTAATTGTGTTTGTAAAGACTGAGGCTCATTCTCAGAGCCTGACAGCCACCTCGTCCTCCTGTCCATGGGAGAGATCTTCAATTAAATATCCAATCTACATGAAACAAAGCATCTGTAAATGTAATAGAAATGAGTGCTCAGAAAAACGAAACTAAAAGCAATGACTTACAACACAGGAGCTGCCCCCCTGCTAATTTTTATTAGATGCTACAGATGTGATAAACCACTGAAATTGCCATCAACACCTCCCCATTTCTGGGCTCATCACCGACCCCAGGGCCATACTTTGAGCAGTGCTGTTCTCTGTTGAAGCCTGCCTGTCCTCTTTCAAGGCCCCTCTCAATGTCTGCTGTAAGGCCAGTGAACCTATTTGAAAGTGTTGGGGGCAGGGAGGGATCCCACTCTCTGCAGTTTGTTCCAGGCTTGGTACCTGCATAGAGAGGAAGATGGCTGGTCCACTCCCTCTGCTGCAGACTCCATCTGCTCCTACTCCATTTCCTTGCACGGAACATGGGGATGGGGATGCTTTTGATCTGTAGTCATCACCTGGCTGGTGCAGAAGCTGTGTGGAGGAGGCATTGAGCAAGAATTCCACAATTTTACACTGAATTCCTGGCTCCTGATATTTATATAACTGAGTGGCAAGTTACTTAAAATCTTGAAATATTTATCTCTGTCTCTTTTGAACTGTAAAACTGGATTACAAGCATAGTTGGGAGGACCAGAGAGAACAGTGACAGGCATGTGGGAGTTACTTAGTAAATGGCAGTTTAATCATGATGAGTTTAGAAGTTCAGGGGGTAAAAGTCATAAGATCCCATATCATGGACAGAGACATGATAGGGAATTAACTCCCTAGGAACAATTTTTGGTATTCTGAGAC
Organism: Talpa occidentalis; assembly: GCF_014898055.3. Lineage (NCBI taxonomy): Eukaryota > Metazoa > Chordata > Mammalia > Eulipotyphla > Talpidae > Talpa > Talpa occidentalis. The sequence goes on from NW_023601653.1 coordinate 70,217,593, forward strand.
TCACTGGGTCAATAAAATGAGGGGGTCTCACTAAACAATTCCTCAAGTCTTTTTCTATAATTCAAAAATTCTTGAGTGAACATCTGGCCTTTAAGTTGGGGTGGTATTACCTAATGCCACCACTAGGTGGCAGCAAAGCACAACCCACTGCTCCGGGGTCCCATTCCAGCCCCCCCCCTTCCTTCTCTCCAGGAGGATCTTGGGACACCAGGGCCAGAGGGAACCCTGAACCCAGGATTTCAGCCCTTTTATCACAGAGGAGGAGACTGAGGAAAGCACAGACCTAGTCTCATTCAAAACTCAGAGTTACGTGGTGGAAATCCTGGTCTTGGAGATTGCAGTATACTGTCTGGGAGATGCTCACTTACCCTCTAGGTACACCCTAGGTTACGTGTTCTGAACTGGTACCCAGTTCTTCTGGTGCTAAGAAACCTCTTGGCATGAATCCCTGATACTCTGATGCCCAGTTTTCTCACTGGTCAGGATGAAGACTGACAAAGCTTTGGCATTACTTTCCCAAATCTGGAGCTTGAGGCCCATCCAGGGTGGACCTCACCTGAAGACATTGTAAATCCTATAGGATGTCAATTTAAAAGGCCCCAGAAGGTCCTCCTGTCTCAGAAACATATCCTACACCTTCTATAATTTGTCACTTAGCACTTAGATGTACTGAAAGATAGTAAGTATCAGTTCATTTTGCTTAACAAGCAAGAGATTTAGAAAAGCTTATGACTTCTCCCAGGAAGTCATTCACACCTTAGTATGAGTTATTTAATCAGCTACTTTCCTGGTTCTTGAAATTAGATTATTTGAGCTGGAAGTTTTGATGGGGTGGGAGAATGAACAAAGCAAAGTTGGAAGGCAAGCGAAATTTTGCAGGATGGGTTAATATGGTGTTCTTGTATGGGGAAGGGGGAAGATGGGGCTTTTTCAGAGAGGAGTAACAAAACAAATTTTTCTCTACCTATTTATTTTTCTTTTTTGGCTGACCAGGATCTAGTACTATGTTCTTAGAGTGAGCTGACCTTACTCAAGACTTCAATTAATGAATTGAATAACAGTGACAAATATTTCTGCCTGTTTTCTTCTGAAGTCTCTGAAGGACATTCATAAACCTTATCTCTTTATCCTTCTGTGCATCTTACCTTTGTCTCATACTTGTTTCCCATAATGGGGAATTTGTTTCCTCTCTGGCCTCCATTATTGGTAGGAGTGAGCATTGGCCAGCATGTTCCCCATTGGCAGCACCTGTCAATCTTAGGGTAGCCACTAGGTGGCAGGCCTGGGACTACTCAGATCAGGCAAAGCTTGGGGGGATGTAGGAATGAACCCTGATAGTGACAGCCTTTGAAGGCACTGGTAGGATGACATTTTTCACCATCTGCAGCTGAGGCAGCCAAGCTCATTGCCTTCCAAGAACAGAGGTCCTAGGAGGCGAGAGCCTCCAAGAGCAGCTTCCTCACTCTGCTCCATTGCTTAGGCGGGCTTTGGGGTCTCAAGAACCACCCCGCATCTGAAGGTAGTGGTTAAGTAATGGGGGTTATTCTTCCATCCCCTTTTAACACACACAGACACAGGTGTGCATGATCCTTGAAGTGAAACCTTTGTGCAGCTCCTTCCAAGGACTTTGTCTCCATCTAAGCCCTGGGGGCTCTAGCTGGTCTGGGGATAACTGAGTCACAAGGGGATCCAGACCAGCAGCTTCTTACTCCTCAGGTAGCTCTGGAACCCAAGATCCCTTTACTTAAGGGGCCTAAGGGTGACCCAGGGATCCATTAGCTCATGCAAGGTTTTGGCTAAGGCAGACGTCCCAGCTCGTCCTGCAGCAGGTGTGTGTGCTGAGGGTCAGGTGGGTTTGGCCAGCTCTTGCAGAGCCCACCAGGGCCTGCAGGTCTCAGCCCTGTCCCTCCTGGCCCCAGGGACCTGAGGAGTATACAAATTCCCTAGTCTGGTGGCGGGGGGCAGGGCCACAGGGCTGTCATGGAGGGCATCTGAATCTCAGGCCTGGATGAGGTGTGAAGGGACATGGGGGACTTGAGGAAGCCCCTGGATAGCAGAGGTATGAACCTATATCCCTGAAACATACACAGTATGGTAAATCAATGTTACTGCAGCAAACATAATTAAAAAAAAAAAAAAGAAGCAGCAACCCTGCCATCACCCCTCAGGCACTGATTTTGGTCCATCCCTGCTTCTTGCCAGTGTTCAGCTTTTATCTCCAGAGTGTTTAGTGTATTATTAATTTTGTCATTTATTAAATATATGCCCATGTTCTTTAATTATCAACATAGTACATGCTCACTGAAGAACATTTGGAAAAGAATTTTTAAAACCAAAAGAGAAAATAAAATTTCTCTCTACCAGCCCACCATCTGGAGACAACGTCTATATTTCCTTCAAGTCCTTTTGAAAAAAGAAAAAATACAGTTTCATAATTGGGACCATATGTATATACAGCTCCCCCCACCTCCGATTTGAAAATTAACAGCACAAATATTTCTTGTATCATTTAAGAGTCTTTCAAAGGGCCATTTTAATCGTTCCGTAGGACATTGTCACCGGGGAATTCTTTAATGGATTTAATCATTTTTCTATTGTTGGACACTTGGTTTCCATGCAATGATAAATAATTCTGCATTAACCTGTGCTGGTAAGTCTATTACCTTTGGAGGAATCCTCTGCATGGGCTTCTTAGGTTTAAGGGTCTATCTTCACCAAGGTGCCATGCTCCACGGTCCCCAGCAGGGGGTGAGGGCAGAGGGTGGCCAGTGTGTCTTCCTCTGTGCTGGGGAGGACCCTGTGGCAGGTGCCTGGGGCCGCCAAGCCCCAGCCCAGGCGTGGGTTCTGACTGGCCTGGCCTCTGTCCATGGCTGCTGCTTCTCAGGGCTTTAGACCATACAACTGTGGCCCCCAAGACTCTGGATTTCTGTCCCTTAGGTCCGGCATGAAAACAGATGTGTGGCCCTGGAAAGGTGTCCCTGCTTCCATCAGGGCAAAGAATACGCCCCGGGAGAGACAGTGAAAATTGACTGCAACACTTGGTGAGGCCCTGGGATGGGCTTTCCTGGGGACCTGGTGGCCATGGTGGTTGGGGTGAGTGGGAGTGGGGTGCTGGGGGCAGAGATGGCTGGTACCCGTCTCCTGCACCCTCTGGGAATGGGGTTGCTCTTTCCTCTGTGCCCTGTCTATCTGTAAAATAGGGAGAACCTTTCACCCCAGTGCTCTGCCTGCCCTGCAGAGAACTCCCCTAGTGACTAGGGAGTGGGGCCTGGGGAAGCTGAGGACCTTGTTCCTTCTCAGTCCTGCACAAGTGACCAAGTGCCAGGCGCTGTGGAAGGAGTGGCCTCTGGCCTTGTGCTGCCTGCTGAGGGGGCTGATTTTCCTCCCTGGTGCCTGGGCTGACCTTCCTATAACTCTGGGCTTTGCCCACTCACCCTTCCTGTCACTTCTGGCCCTGGCACAGCTCTAGGCAAAGGCCATGTGCACAGAGGCAGGAAGCTGGGGGCCCAGAAGGGCCTGAGGTCTGAGCTTACCACCTCTGACGCATGGGTGGGCTTCCACGTCATCTCTGGTTACGGTGTTGTGGGATGGGGCATTGTGGCCACTGGCAAAACTCTGTAGATTTAAATATATGGCTGTCTACCCTCCAAGCCTTCTCTGGCGCACAGTCACCCTCGATCATGGTTTTCCTGACTCAGAACTTGCCGCCATTCTGTCTTTTGTCCCCACGAATCCTCTGAGTCTGTTGCATAGAGACCCCGGGGCCCACTCTCAGGGGAGGCTGACCTTTAGCAGATTTGCAGCAGTTGGTCCCCAGAGGGTCTGGCCTCTTTCCCTGGCTGCCTGGATCACTGTGGACAGCTCATTTACCTCTTGGCCTCAGTTTCCTCATGGAACTAGATATACACAAGCACAGCTTCCTTCTCACCTCTTGGGGGCTGTGCACTAACAATGTGTCAGTTCCTGGCTGCAAAGTCCCCGCACACTCCGTGCTCCACAGGCCATGGGTCCTTCACTTCTAGAGGGTTCCTGGAGCGCTGGTGGCACCTGCAGCAGTCTTTCCATATCTTCTCCCTCTCCAATACCCAGATGAGACCCTGGCAACCAAGTCCCTACTGGCCATCCTTGCCCTTACTCTTTCTAGTGTCTGTCGGGACCGGAAGTGGAACTGCACGGACCAGGTGTGTGATGCCACCTGCTCCGCCATTGGCATGGCCCACTACCTCACCTTCGACGGGCTCAAATACCTGTTCCCTGGGGAGTGCCAGTATGTCCTGGTGCAGGTAAGAGGGAGGGGTGGGGGCCACTACTGGCTACAGTTTGGGGGTTTCCAGGTCAGATTCTGTCTTTCTGTCTGAAGAAACAACTATTTCTATTGGAATAATTTCCCAATCCCTGAAAGAAATGCCTGAAGAAGTAGGAGGTTTGAAACTCAAAAGTGACCATCCATCTTCCTTCAGCCACTTGGAGACATGGAAGAGGAGAGAAAGCTCATTTGTTGACTGGGATTGGTGTGGGGCAAGCTATTTCAACCCAAGTTAGCACCAAAATGGAATTAGAAAAAGCCATCAGAGTCTTTGGCAGACACAGCCTCCTTAGGATGCGTAGTGGGGAATTCAGTCCTCGCTCACTCTCCCTGCGTGTATCCTTGTGCAGTGAGCAGCCTGCACGACCTGACACTGTGGCCCCGGACAAGAAGGTTGAAATGACCCTTGGCGTTTGCTTCCCACCCTATGATCTTATTGCATTTTCCACCATTTTCATTTCTAGTGTAGTTCACAATGCGGTGGAGGTGGGGGCTGGAGCCACAGAAAATTCCTATTACCCAGTAGGATGAGAAAAAGCCCGGGAAATCCTAGCTGAGGAGAGAGGGTACTGACCCCTCTGTTTCCTCTCCCCACTGTGTGGATTCCTATAAATTTTTCATGCTGGTTGACACCAAAGTGGGTAAGCATGTGAGTGCTTTTCCCACAAGGGACAAGACAGTTTGGCTCTGTGAATCTTTAAACAATTGTGGTCTCTCTGTCTCCATTCTTGGGAGGAGGAGGTGGTGGGGGCTTGGTGTGGTCTGAAGTGGGGACCACAAACCCATAGGAACCTCAGCCCCAAAGGCTGAATTGCAAGGCCCCGTGAGACAGGGTGACTGAGCAAACACTCCTGCAAGGCATGCTGGGAGTGAGCAGGGCACCGGGCGGGCGTGTGCAGAGCATGCTGGGAGTGAGCAGGGCACCAGGCGGGCGTGTGCAGCTGGTGACAAGAACAATTTTCAAAGCCCTGCGACTTGATTTCCACTTTTAACTCTAACTGCCCTGTTAGCTTAACTCACTGTCTGATAATCCCACTGAGTTGGCCGGCCCCATCTTATAAAGGACAGACAGTGGGTGCTATTCTGTGTGTCTCTGTGACTGTGTGGCCTGTGTGTCTGTGGGACGTGTGTATATAAAAGTGTATACATGTAGTGTGTATGTGTGCCTGTGTCTGTGGGTCTGTGTGTGAGGGGTGGGGCGGAGGTAAATGACTTAATGTTCTCCAATAAGGCGGGGAACCAGCACTCACAGGTAGTGTTCTGAGTTGGATTTTCCCCCTCACACCATAGTCACAGCTGCCACGGGAGCTGCTCACCAAAGACCTCTCCCCTTTTGTGTAGTTTTCTATTCAGTTGGCCAGCAAGGACCATGCTCCCTCAGCCTCTGTTTCCACAATCCCTGCATAGCTCATCACGACCTGATGTGTGTGTTCTCACAAACACACACCCACACACATTCACTCGCAGACATGGTGACACCCTGTAACATTTTCTTCAAAGGCTGAAATAACACATGCCAATCATCTGATCTAGAGAGGGGTGGCAGAGGTGATATTTCTCTCCTGGTACCCCTGTCCCCCCAGGACTACTGTGGCAGTAACCCTGGGACCTTCCGCATCCTGGTCGGGAACGAGGGGTGCAGCTACCCCTCAGTGAAATGCAAGAAGCGGGTCACCATCCTGGTGGAAGGAGGCGAGATCGAGCTGTTTGATGGGGAGGTGAGTGCCAGCCTCCTCCCCGCCTCTCCTGCCCCTTTGCTCTGCTAGCTGAGCAAGCAGGGGTCCAGCTTCATCTAGAACTTGGGTGTATGTTGTGGCCATTACACTCCTGGTGTGGGGACCTGGGCAAGAGGGAGTTGGGGGGATGGGAAGGGAGCATCTTGTGTTTGTTTCTATAAAGGGATAGATGTTTATACAACACTTGATCTTAGCCGAAAGGCCGAGAAGCGATAGGGATAGATTTTTATAATGGACAGACTGGAGGTGCTTAAAGTCTTTGCCATGTTAAAAACCTGTCGAGGGCACCGTGTATGAGTGACCAGGTGTCAGAATAATTATTTTTGTGACACGATGCCTGATCTTCGGCTACATGTTTTCATTGCATTTTTAATGTCACGATTACGATTTGGCTGCCACCTCTGTTATCACCCACCAGAGGATTTGTGGGCGTGGTAGGTGGTGGCTGTAGAAATGTGCCCGCACGAGCTGGTCCGAAGGGGCAAACTCTGGGTGAATGGGGAGAGGACTTGGGGTTCTGGAGGCCACGAGCAGGTGTGGGGGAGGGGAGGAGCTAGACACCCTGGCCTGCCCTTCACCCCTGGCTCGTGCTTTGGCCTTCAGGTGAATGTGAAGAGGCCCATGAAGGATGAGACTCACTTTGAGGTGGTGGAGTCCGGCCGCTACATCATCCTGCTGCTGGGCAAGGCCCTCTCTGTGGTCTGGGACCACCACCTGGGCATCTCCGTGACCCTGAAGCAGACGTTCCAGGTCAGTGACCGCCTCGTCTGGTCTGTGACTGGTGTGGAGCTGGCCGAGGGGAGGGTCAGGGGTGGCTCCTTCTCACCGCTGCCCTCGGCTGGCCTTGGGACGTGGGCAGGTTGCCTGTCTTTGTGATGACCTTTGTTCCCCTGACTGTAAAACTGGGTCAGTGAGGAAGCTTGGGAAAAGGAATAGGCCAGGGTAAGGCTTGGCTGGTCACCTTGGTCTCTACCCCACCCCCGCCCCCCGGAAGAGCATTTTCTGGAAGTTTCTAAGACTCACACTCTCAACTTGCCTGTCAGGAGCAAGTGTGTGGTCTGTGTGGGAATTTCGACGGTGTCCAGAACAACGACTTCACCAGCAGCAGCCTGCAAGTGGAGGAAGACCCCGTGGACTTTGGGAATTCCTGGAAAGTGAACCCACAGTGCGCTGACACCAGTAGGGTAGGTCTGGGGTCTCCATGTGGGTGGATCCTGGAGGGCTGCCCCCAGGTCTCATTGGAGTTGGAGGATGGGGGGTGGGTGAGTGGTATGAACTGTGAGTGGTGTGGGGTGCTCTACAAGGGGGTCTCTCGGGTCTTTTTGGGTTGCTTCTTCATGCTCCGTCTGTGTTCCCTTGTCCCGTCCCCAGCTGCCTCTGGACTCCACCCCTGCCACCTGCCACAACAACATCTTGAAGCAGACCATGGTGGACAACTCCTGCAGGATCCTCACCAGTGACATCTTCCAGGACTGCAACAAGCTGGTGAGGGCCTGGGGTGGTGGGAGGCAGTGCTGGCTGCTCCTGTGGGCATGACCTTGGACATGATCTGCCCCAACTACCCCCCACCCCCACCCCGCTTCAAGCCCCTCTGGGCCTTGGCCTGGGAGACAGAAAGGATCCTCTGCAGTCAGTGAGGGGCCTTGCTGGCCAGTGGCTTTTCTCATGTGAAGTTGAGCTCCTTTTGGCATCTGCCAGCACCCCACTTTTGGTCCCAGTTGTGGGGTTCATTCTTCTATACTGGATGTGGGGATTTCACACCCTAGTTTCTCACTGTCTCCAGAGCTAAGTGCTTACCTGACCTTGCAAAACCCTGTAGCTCCTAGTTTCTGTCTCAGGAAACTTGTTTCTGACTTACCTCCATGGCTTTTGAGCCCTCATTTTGTGTCTTACTCTGTGAAAAGGAAACCCCCAAAGTTAAACACAGCTTTCTTCTGTCTAGATATGAGTGTATAGGCACACACGTGTACAGGGGTATACGTGGGTATATATGTGTGCATACACAATCACAAACATGCACACAACCATGTACACACACGTGTGCTCTGGGCAAGTGGATGATTGGTTGGGATCTGAATCTCAGCTCTTTCTGTTCATCTTTCTGTTCATCTTGTTCATCATCAATTATTTTTAGTCCTGAAGGATCCCCTGGCGCAAACCCTGGATATTGGAGCTGGTAGAATAGAGCCAGTGAGAGGAACAGGGGAAATCAGGGTTACTGGCATGTCTTGGAAACTGACCCTCTTAGTGTGAGTGCATCATGACCCTCTGCAGGGGCTGGTGTGTGTAGTGGCATGTTTGGGGACAGAGACGGGGAGAAGGGGGTGACTGTGACTGAGCATCAGCAGAGGGTGGGCTGCCTCCCTATAGACTTAGGGTGGGTGTCCGGGAGCACCCCAGCCCACTGGCCTCACAGCCCCTTGTGAGGCAACAGGAGTGGCAACATGAGTGGCAACATGAGTCCTTGTTCTCTTTGCTGGGTCGAGGCAAGAAAAGAGTGAGCAGCATACTCCTGTGTGCCTTTGTGTGCGTGTTTATGTAAAAACACCCAAAAGTCCATGAGATTGGGAGTGGGTTATGGGGACAGATGGATGACTGAGCAGGTAAGCGGAAAGACAGAGAGACGGGGATGGTCTTTTGAAAAATTTTTTAGCTCAATGCATTCTATGAAAGGCCCAGAACCCTGCTTTATTCAACTTTTCTTGCTGAAATCCAGATGCAGACTAGGACTGACTTTTACCCAGTCTGTTTTTGGCACCATTTGTCCTTTCTTGGGCCTCTACCCCCAACTCTGGCCCCCACACCAAGAGTAGAGTCCCTAGGTCCCCGTCCCCTGCCCTGGCCCAAGCCACCATGAGGGTCCCTTGCAGGTGGACCCCGAGCCTTTCCTGGATGTTTGTATCTATGACACGTGCTCCTGTGAGTCCATCGGGGACTGCGCCTGCTTCTGCGACACCATAGCTGCCTACGCCCACGTGTGCGCTCAGCACGGCAAAGTGGTGGCCTGGAGGACAGCCACGTTGTGCCGTGAGTCCTGATGCCCTTGTGGGGTGCAGAGGGCACCTCGTGGGAGAGAAGACAGAGCCCCCATGTGAGGGTGGGTGGCCAAGGGCTGAAGGGTGTGAGGACAGCGATGGGGTGGGGAGGCACGGGGACAGGGCAGACTTTCCTCCTGGAGAAATTCTGGAAGAGGGAGCTGAGGGGTCAGTGAGAGGAGGGGAGTGGCTCGTGTCTTTAACTAGACATGTCATATTTGCCAGTGTGAGCGATGTGCTCACACATCTGTGAGTCTTCCTCGGAGTAAGCAGCTAATGTTTCTATGTGGAAAGCGGACTCAGAACCACTAGGCTTCTGTTGTCAAGTGCTTAAAAAAATCCCGAAGTCTCTACTCTTGGTAGTTCCTTAAGTCCCCGCATGGTCATCACCTCCCGCGTGCCCCCTCTACTGTGGGTCTTACCACCATCTGTCTAGGGACTTGGGTGCAGTCCTGGCTGAGGGAGGTTGCCCAGTTGCCTGGTGTCTTAGTGGTCAAGGTCATTTCTTTTGTCTACCCAGCCCAGAGCTGCGAAGAGAGAAATCTCCGGGACAGCGGGTACGAGTGTGAGTGGCGCTACAACAGCTGTGCTCCTGCCTGTCCCGTCACGTGCCAGCACCCCGAGCCGCTGGCCTGCCCCGTGCAGTGTGTGGAGGGCTGCCATGCTCACTGCCCTCCAGGTGAGGCCCGACCGGGCTAAGGGTGGCGGGGCGGGCGGGGCCAGGCCCAGGGACGGTGTATCCCGGTCCTGCTGCCTCTCAGCCTTGCCCAGGGATGCCCTGTCCCCGACCCTAAAGCCCTGGGCTCTGTTCCCTGTGTCCTTTCATGAAAGCCAGGCCAGGGAGTATTTTTGTCAAGTTGAGCTCCTGTGCAATGCCTCTCTGTGCCTATTTAAGAGCTTATCGTCCAGAACAACACTTTTTTATCTTTTAATTTATTTTTATTCATTTTTTAAAATAAAGTTGTAGTGGTTCCCCATTGGCTTACAATGCTCTATCAGTTTCAGGGTTTCAGCTTCCCACCTCTCTATAAGCCTCATGGCAGCCACCACCGAAGTTCTAGTATCTTTCCCCCAGTCCGATGGGTCTATACTCTTTCTCCTCCCCCTGCTCAGGTAAACACATTTTTCAGAGTCTGAGTTATTTTTCTTGTGATTTATTCATTCTTTTGCACTGGTTATTTGTATTCCACAAATGAGAGAAACCATCAGGTAACTGTTTTTCACTTTCTGACTTATTTCCACCAATGTTGTAACAAAGGCATGCTTTCATCTTTTTAATAGCTGAGTACTAGTCCACTGAGTGTGTGTGTGTGTGTGTGTGTGTGTGTGTGTGTGTATGTGTATCTCACATCTTTATCCATTTATCCCTTGATGAACATTTTCAGTTGTTTCCATGTCTTAGCTTGGCGAATAATTCTTGAGAAGCACTTTCTGATAAAACTTTCTGCTATAAGGGCCTCCCCTGGTGGCGCAGTGGTTGAGTGCTGGGCTGTGAAGCTGCCCACAGCCTCTGCAGCACCTGTTTGATCCCCGGCCACCGAGCGAGGGTCCCACATGGCATGCAGACCTCTCCTGCCGCCCGCTGCTCCCCTCAGCAGTGTACTTCGGTCTTTCTGCCTGTTTGCTCCCTGCTCTGGCTCTGGTGAATTCTCTCACCCTTCTGCACTTCTGACTGTACCCAGTGCTTGTATAAATAAATAAATAAATCTTTAAAAAAAAACCCAACAAACAACTTTCTGCTATGGTGAAAAGTTTTGTTGAAATGTGGCTTGTGTGTCTGAGGAGTTGAATTCTCATTTTATTGCATGTTACTAAGTTTAAATGTAACAAGCCACATATGCTTAGTGGCTCCTGTATTGGACAGCACAGATCTCCTGAGTTGCCAAATATATTTTCCAGTGGGGTGAAGAGACCCTTGGAGATAACATTTCATTTGTCCTGAGGCTTGGGGGCTATGTGGTAGGGTGAGGGAATCCACCCCTGATTTTGCCGAGGCATAAATCAAGGCCCAAAGAAGGAAGGTTGTTCCCTCAGTGGTGGGGTAACCCAGGGGGAGGAAAGGTGAGTTCTCCTTGTGGGAAAGGTGAGAGTTTTGGCTCCTAACGAGTGGTTTACTGTGCAGGGAAGATGCTGGATGAGCTTTTGCAGACCTGCGTGGACCCCAGTGACTGCCCCGTGTGTGAGGTGGCCGGCCGGCGCTTGGCCTCGGGAAAGAGGATCACCTTGAACCCCAGGGACCCTAAGAGCTGCCAGATTTGGTAAAGAGGTTTCTGGGTTGTCAAAGTGAAGTTTCTCACGAGCTTCTCTGGGGGCCTGCTCAGAGGTACAGGTTCTGGGAAAAATATCCTCGCCGTGTGAGTTGGAGAAGTAGTGGTTTGTTTCGTTTGCTTCCCTTTCTCTCAGAACAGATTAGGTCACTTGTCCAGGAAATACTTCATAGGAGGTTTCGGATTTTTAACCTCTTGCTGTTGAAGGCCTGTTACTGTCCCTGGAGGCCACACTGAATCCAAGGGCAGGAATTTATGAAATTCCTTTTTACTGGAATTGGGGGTGAAGGGGAGGAGAGTGAGGTGGAGCCCCTGACGCCTCTGTAACGCAGACACCTTGCTAGCCGGCACCCCAGGGCCACAGCCCAGGTCCTGGGATGAGGCTCTCAAATTGGGAGGGAGAACACCATGGCTGCATGTCAGGTGCCCTCCAGGACTATGTCTGGGAAGTGGCTGTGGAGAGGTGAGGCACCCCTGGGGTGTGTGCCAAGCCTCCTGAAGCCCTGCTCCTAAGTGGGGAATCTGGGTTCAGAGGTCGATATTTGGCCTGCTCTCTGCTCCAGACTTCGGGAACTTTTAACTTGCCAGGGAAGGGTCTGTGGCCACAGCTGCCAGAGTCAGATCCTGCCGCCAGCATCTGTACAAACAAGAGTGAACACTTCCCTGGGGTGAGTTTTCCAGCAAAAGCAGGAAACTAGAAAGTATGTCACTTACGTGCTGTTAACCAAGGTTTGGAGCAATAAATTGCATGGACATTGAGGAAATAGGAATCAGCTTCCCAGTAAGGCTCTGCCTGCCCACCTCCCGGTGCTGCAGAGGAGACTGTGAGGAGGAAGGAGGGTGAGTCCAGGCCGGCTTGGGTTCCGAGCTGCAGGGACTGGCTTGCTCAATCCCCTCCTCGCCTCCTTCCACGGGCACCTGGGGAGGGGCAGCTCCAGGGCACATGCTGGCTCTAACAGGTGTGGACAGGAGTTCCAAAGCCACAGGGGTCCCTGGGCTCAGGCTGCTGCTGCCCTCTTGGCTTTATGGGGGAGGCTGAAGGGAAGTTGCTCCATAGCAAGAGGGTACAAAAAGAAGGTCCTAGCTGGGCAGGTCTTCACCCCAGGGCAACCCAGCACCTGGCATGCCACTTTCAGGATGCTGGTGGGAGGGCAAAGTGCCCAGAAGGGACTGGAAATTTGAGCTGGAATGTAGGAATTTCTTGGGGTTCTGGGGACGGGCAGGTAACTGGTCTACGACAGATGTATCGTGTGTGCTTGTGGCCGGGTGTGTGGCCCAGCTGGTCCCCCACACTTAGAGGTGCCCGCCATGTGTCCATAGAAGCAGTGCACGAGTCAGTTGCTATCTTCTCTCGTAACACGTTGGGGACCTGCTCTTCAGTGCCCAAGTGCTTTGTTCTGCAGGACAAAGCTGGGGTTTGGAAAAAAATAAAAAATAATTATTGAGGTGACATTGGCTTACAACATTGCATATGACTTAGGGGTACAGGTTCACACCTTTGCAAATGCCTGTTCCTGCACCACGCTCACCACCAAAGCCCCAGTGAGGCACCACCATTGTCCAGGAGCCACTCCCCTATTTACTCTCCTCCGCCCTCCCCAGTAGCCTCAGTTCTATGGTCAGATTTCTTTCTTTCTTTTTTTTTTTCTCAATAATTTATTTTTTTATATGCATGCTTTCTTATCTCAGTTACAGTCCCCATGAAATTCCCACCAGGTACCTCACTACGGTCAGATTTCTAAGGATTGTTTTGCTTTAGTTTCTTTGGAGTCCATATATGAGTGAAAGCATCTGCTATTTGTCTCTCTCCTAACTAATTTCACTTAGCATAAATCTCTCTCAGTTCCAACCATGTTGTTGCAAATTACAAGCATTCATCCTTTTTTTTTTTTTAATAACTTAGTACCCGTAGTGTATATGTTCCACAACTTCCTGATCCACTTGTCTGCCCTTGGGCACTTAGATCGTTTCCAGACTTGGCTGCTGTAGATAGTGCTGCAGTGAACGTAGGAGTGCAATCCCTGCCACTTGATATTTCCTGTTCTTCAGGTAGATACCTAGGAGTGGGATTGCTGGATTAGAAAGAAAATACTTTTACTGATTTTATTACAAAAGCAATATTCGTTAGACAAAGGTAGGATTTTGAATCTGTTCATCTTTCCAAAATGTTTGTGCGCCTGTGTTTTCCGTTCTTCCTACATATGAAACATGGCCCAGAATTCAGAGAGCTTGATTTCTGTTATAATAAATATTATAAGACATTTACTTTCAGTAGTCCATTTACAAGGCCTGGTCGACATCAACAATTTAGAGCAATATTTGTCTTTGGAGATACTTGGAAGAAGGCTTGGATATACTGAAATATTTATGTTGTTGGAGATGTCAGTTAAAAAGGAATCAGCCTTGAATGCTGTGTGCATGGCTTAGGAGCAAGAGTTTTTTTTTTTTCATGTCCTGGGGTGAGTTAAAGCTTTGGTTCTAGAACCAATGGAAGCCTTTGCTCTGTGTGTGTGTGCGTGCGTGTGTGTGTGTGCATGGTTTGAAGACATGTTTAAAAATGATGTCTTATCTGGGTGGCGAGTGATCTTTGGGGCCCTGGCAGTTTTGTGGGTATACGTGCAATAGTTCTGAGTAAGACTGAGAAGCGCCCAAAGATGGTCCTTCACCAGTGCCTTCCCCCCTCTACTACAGTTACTGTGATGGTGCCAACCTTACCTGTGAAGCCTGTGGGGAGCCCGGTGGACTGGTGGTACCCCCCACTGAAGTGCCCATCAGCCTTACCACCCCCTACGTGGAGGACACCCCTGAGCCACCCCTGCACGACTTCTACTGCAGCAAGCTGCTGGACTTGGTCTTCTTGCTGGACGGCTCCTCCAAGCTGTCAGAGGCCGAGTTTGAGGAGCTGAAGGTCTTTGTGGTGGACATGATGGAGCGTCTGCACATCTCCCAGAAGCGGATCCGCGTGGCAGTGGTGGAATACCATGACGGCTCCCACGCCTACATCGACCTCAGGGACCGCAAGCGGCCCTCAGAGCTGCGGCGCATCACCAGACAGGTGAAGTACGCGGGCAGCGAGGTGGCCTCCACCAGCGAGGTCTTGAAGTACACGCTGTTCCAAATCTTCAACAAGGTCGACCGCCCCGAAGCCTCCCGCATCGCCCTGCTCCTGACGGCCAGCCAGGAGCCCCCGGGGATGGCCCGGAACTTGGTCCGCTATGTCCAGGGCCTGAAGAAGAAGAAGGTCATCGTGATCCCTGTGGGTATCGGGCCCCACGCCAACCTCAGGCAGATCCGGCTCATCGAGAAGCAGGCCCCCGAGAACAAGGCCTTTGTGTTCAGCAGTGTGGGCGAGCTGCAGCAGCGGAGGGACGAGATTATCAGCCACCTCTGTGACTTGGCCCCCGAAGCGCCCGCTCCTACCCAGCCCTCACCAATAGCACGAGTCACCGTGGGACCGGAGCTCTTGGGGGCTTCTTCCCCAGGATCCAAGAGGAACTCCACGGTCCTGGATGTGGTGTTTGTCCTGGAAGGCTCAGACAAAATTGGCGAGGTCAACTTCAACAAGAGCAGGGAGTTCATGGAGGAGGTGATTCAGCGGATGGACGTGGGCCAGGACAGCATCCATGTTGCCGTGCTGCAGTATTCCTACACGGTGACGGCCGAGTACACCTTCCATGAGGCCCAGTCCAAGGGGGATGTCCTGCAGCAGGTGCGGGAGATCCGCTACCGGGGCGGCAACAGGACCAACACCGGACAGGCCCTGCAGTATCTGTCTGAGCACAGCTTCTTGGCCAGCCAGGGGGACCGGGAGGAGGCGCCTAACCTGGTCTACATGGTCACGGGAAACCCTGCCTCTGATGAGATCAGGCGGATGCCTAGCGACATCCAGGTGGTGCCCATCGGAGTGGGTCCTCACGCCGACATGCAGGAGCTGGAGAGGATCGGCTGGCCCAATGCCCCCATTTTCATCCAGGACTTTGAGATGCTCCCCAGGGAGGCTCCAGATCTGGTGCTGCAGATGTGTTGCTCCGGGGAGGGACTGCAGATTCCCACCCTCTCCCCTGCCCCAGGTAAGCAGGTGCCTCACTCAGGTGCAAGGACTGGTGAGGGCTGGTGAGGGCTGAGGTGCAATACTTGGGTCCTGACCCTGTGCTCTCCTGCTCTGTGTCTTGGTCCAACCCTGCCTTCAGAGTGTCTGAGTTTCCTCACCTCCTGGCCAGGAAGATGCTGCTGGGCAAGAAGATGCTTTTCTTGTAGTGTGTGCTTGAAAATGCAAAGGAATGCAAGTCCATTATTAAAATTTAAACGCCACCATGGGTACAGAGTAAAGCACAAGTCTTGCTTTATCACACATCGGCTCTACCGTGAGGTGACCTCTTTTAAATCTGGTGGCTGTCACCTCCTTTGATCACTCTGGGTGGATGAAATTATTCAGAGTGGCTGGCATTCTTTGGGGTAAGGCCAGGATGTCAGGTGAGAGGTTGCAGTTTAGGGCCTCAGATTCTGGAGCCAGGCTGCCTGAATCTCACCTCTGATACCTACTAGCTGGGAATTTTGGGGAAAATTTTTTGGTAATGATTTTTGGGTAATTCAGGCCAATACCTCTGTATTTATTTATCAGTCTCCTTATCTGGGGCAATAATAATAACACCTATTTGTAGAATGCTTAAAATAGCACCCAGCAAGTACTCAAAAAGTCCTTGCCACCACTGCTATAATTGTATTGCCTTTTAAATGGATGTTAATGTTTAAGCAATTCCTAGTTCTTGACTGTCTTTATTTAGTGTGTTTGGGGCCATCCCAGAATAATAACCCCTAGTCTGCTTTTAATGTCTCTTGAGCTTCACTCTTATCAGTGCCTCTGTTTCTGGGTTTGTTTTAATCAAAGCCACAGATTTATTTCAATTCCATTGATAATTCTGCTGAGAACTAATAACATCATCTTATCAAGTCTAAGTATGAGATTTGTTTACCAGAGTTTGTTCCTTCACTGTGATCGTGACTGTACCCCAACATTAACTCGGGCACAGGCATTTAGAATCAGAATGCCTTATAGCATTTTACCTACCTCACAACACCTGACCCACAATAGTTAATTTTCAAGGATTATGCTGTGCTCGGTCCTGGGCTGAGCACAGGCTATCCCAAAGTAGAATATTCTTATGAAACCTTCCATAATGTAAGCGAAGGAGCAATGACTGTTCATTTACAGGGATAAAATGAATATACCCACCCCCCAAAATAACCTACCAGGTCCTACCAGAACACACATAAAATCAAAAACAGCACTAATACATAGTAAACGCAGGCGTGGTGTGAAAATTACAGAGCCTGTGTAAAGTGGTTCCTGGGGATGGAGTTTGTGGGGGGGCCCCTCTCTCTGCTCCATCTGCTTTTGCAACAGCTGCTGCAGCACCAGTGCTGACCTGGTTTTGATTTTCACCTTTTGAAAAAGCAAAAGCCCTTTTCACATTCCTTTTAGTTAGCGAACACTTAGGTTAATATCAGTTTTTCATAAAAGCAAGGTGGTGTGACATGAACTTTTCAAAAGTGGGGGCTGCATGTCTTCCCACCATCTCACTGTTTTGCTGTTCCAATATTTTACTTGATTCTGGGAGAAGAGCAGCTTCCTGTTACTGAGGGCAGGGATGTCTCTTACTTTGCTCTGTGGGCATTTGAACTGCCTTTGGAGAGAGCTGCAGTCTCCCGCTGCCTCCAAACCTGGGGTATTCATGGGCCCAGGACTCCCCTCCGGCTCCCCTCCTGGTCCCACATGGGCATTGAATGGGACCATGGAGCTACCTGGGTGGTGCCGTGCAGCTGGGGGTCTGCTCCCGTGGGCTTGGGGGCTGCCCCCTGCCATGTGTGTGCTCACCTTCCGGTCTCTTGCAGACTGCAGCCAGCCCCTGGATGTGATCCTCCTTCTGGACGGCTCCTCTGGCTTTCCAGCTTCTTACTTTGACGAAATGAAGAATTTCGCCAAGGCTTTCATTGCAAAAGCCAACCTAGGTGAGTGATGCCCCTGAAGGAGCAGGTGGGAAAGAGGCTCTCTGGGGGCTTCCCTCATGCGAAGTGTGGTTCCCCTGCTTCCTTTCCCGCAGGGCCCCAGCTCATCCAGGTGTCGGTGCTACAGTATGGAAGTGTCACGACCGTCGACGTACCGTGGAGCATGGGCCAGGATAGAGCCCACCTGCTGAGCCTCGTGGACCTCATGCAGCAAGAGGGAGGCCCCAGCCAAGTTGGTAACGTGTGCCGTGAGCTGGGAGGCAGGGACTGCGTCTGGTCCTAATTCTTGCCCGACGAGACTGAGTGACCTTGGCCTTAGTTTCGTCTTGCTCTTTGGCCGAGTAAAATAGAGCCCTTAGGCATCCTTCTGGGTCTCTTCCAGAGGTCCCAGATGTGTGTTCCTCCTAGACTCTGGATCATTCAGTTTTGATGACCTGAGGATCCGCAGGAAGAAAGATGCTCTTTTTCCAGGGAGTGGCTTCAGAAACACCATTTCTTGCCACTGAGACTGTCTTGTGGTCTGTCCTCAGGGGATGCTTTGGGCTTTGCCTTGCGATACCTGACTTCGGAAGTCCATGGTGCCAGGCCCGGGGCCTCTAAGGCAGTGGTCATCCTGGTCACGGACATCTCCATGGATTCCGTGGATGCAGCAGCAAAGGCCGCCACAGCCAACCGTAAGTGTGCACTGCCTGCCCCTCCTGAACGACCAGCGGACTGACAGTGGACGGAGGTGGGTGGGGGTTGTTTGTCTCTTCGGTCAGGTGGAGTGTGCCATCCTACTTCCGCCCTGGGAGAGCACTTGCTGCTCTCAGCTCTCTGCCCCCCTGCTCCTTCCATCCTCACTTCAGGTCTCTGCTCATTGCTATCTCTGCTTACTTCTCCTCCTACCTTGTGTGAAAAAATAACCCATTACCTGAATACACCCACCCTCTTGCTCCATTTTGATTTTTTATCAGCACTAACCCACATTTGAAATACTAGTTATTTCCTTGTTTATGTGTTTGTTGTCTCTCCATCCCCAGTGCCCACTCCGTAAGAACTTGATCTGCTTGGCTCACTGTTGGTTTACTGTCAACTATCCATTCTTAGAATAGTTCCTGACATGGAGCAGGATCTCAATGACATTTGTTGACTGACTGAATGACCTCCTCACAGGGTGGGTGCAAGTGACAGTTAGAAAAACACCACCCTCCGTACATACACAGGGTGTAACTTGAGGCCAGCCCATTTCAGCCCACCTGACCAAAGCAGGCTGACACAGATGCTCTTTTGTTCTGCTTCAAGGAGTGGCAGTGTACCCCATTGGAATTGGGGATCGGTATGACACGGCCCAGCTGAGGATCTTGGCAGGCCCTGAAGCCAGCTCCAACGTGGTGAAGCTCCAGCGGATAGAAGACCTCACCACCATGGTCACCGTGGGTAGTTCCTTCCTCCACAAATTGTGCTCTGGTGAGTTCTGTAAGATCTTTCTTACCTGCTCAAAAATCAAAACCCGAAACAACAAAACCTACTCCAGACACTCAAGACTACTCATTCAGAAGATTTGACTTTGATTGAAGACTGTTGGCTAGACCAGGACCTTTAAGTTTCTGCTCATGGGAGATTTGTACTTCAGACCTCCCAGGGGCTACCAGAAAGTTCTCTGTGTATAGTCTGCCTTCCATTCTAACTGTCCATCCAAACTTTAGCAGAGAAAGAACATGTTAGAAACTGTACATGATTTCTTTTTAACCTGGATTTATATGTTTTCCTAATGTAATTAGTTGTGAGTCAAAACCTATTGCAGAGTCATTGTTCTTTCCTGCTAGATGGTAGCTGTCCGGGTCAGAATCATCAAGATCCTTAACGAATTTTCAGGATCTTGCCTTATGTCTCCTCTACTCCCCCCGCCAGGCACTGACGTACAGTGAAGAAGAAAGTACAGTAACATAGTCACTGCCATATTATCACAGCTGTCATCATCATCATCATTATTATCAATAACCACAAAATATGCCTGAAGGACAAAAGAGGACCACCTCCTAGTCTGTTGGGCCCACATCCTCCGTGCTAAACCCACTCCACTTAGATTCTTTGCAGAGTTAAGTCGACTTCTAGGACTAACCAGGTGGTCCAAGCAGACTGTGGATGACTGAGGATCCCAGGTGATGGGTGGGAGCTGAATTCTTATCTGTGTCTGTTTCAGGGTTCATCAGAGTTTGCATGGATGAAGATGGGAATGAGAAGAGAGTAAGTTCGATTCTGTCAACTTTGAAAGAAAGTTCAGAGATGTATTTGCAACCTTTGTTCTCTGGGTTTACTTTTCCTCCTTTGCTTCTGGTCTAGACTCCCTCTTACCATTATATCCTGTTTTGGGGGGGAAGCCCGCCTGCAAACCTTTTGTTCTGTAACCTGTCTCTCAGACATCCTGTCTCCTTGCCGTTTAAGCTGATGTCCAAGTCCTGGTCTGTATGTCCTCAGAGGTGGTCAGTTGCTGGGTAGATGGACTTAGAATTGGAGGGACTTTTCCTGTTCCCTGCTTGAATCTGGTTCTTTCTTCTGTAGCCTGGGGATGTTTGGACCCTGCCAGATCAGTGCCACACAGTGACTTGCCTCCCAGATGGCCAGACCTTGCTGAAGAGTCATCGGGTCAACTGTGATGTGGGGCCAAGGCCTTCATGCCCCAACAGCCAATCCCCTATCAGGGTGGAAGAGACCTGTGGCTGCCGCTGGACCTGCCCCTGTGAGTCCCACATCCTGGGCAGAGTTAATGTCCATGCTCTACATATGACAGGACTTCTTTCTCTCTCTGAGTTCCTTTCCAAGGCTGGTTAATATTCCCTTGTGTGCTTTTACCACATTTTCTTTATCCATCCATCCATCGATGGACACTTCATTGATGATTAGTGATGTAGAACATATTTTTATATACCTACTGGCCATTTGCATCCTTTCTTTGGAAAAATGTCTACTCAAGACCTTTGACCATTTTGAAAATGGGTTTTTTTGAAAAATTTTTTTGCTATTGAATTTGAAGAGTCCTCATATATTTTGGATATTGACCCCTTATCAAATAGATGGTTTACAAATACTCTTTTCTCACTGACCATAGAACTGAGGCATCCAGAGAGAACAGGTCCACTCAGTAGACTATGGTGGAGGACTGTGGGAATCTTGGTGGGAGTAGGGGTGCTATCGAGACCTGAAAAGGGAGATCTTATACTTCCAAATACTAGCAACAATGTAAACCAACGGTCTACAATAAAAAAATTTAAAAAAAAAGATACTCTTTTCCCATTCTGTAGGTTTTCACTCTGTTTTATTTGCTGCACAGAAACTTTTTAGTGTGATGCAGTCCATTTTGCTTTTGTTGCTTGGCTTTAGTGTCATATCCAAGATCATTGCCAAGACTAATGTTTTGAAACTTTTCTACCACAAAACTCTTAAAGGAGTTTTATAGTTCCAGGTCTTACATTTAAGTCTTTAATCCATTTTGAGTTGGTTTATACATATGATGTAAGGTCCAATTTCATCTTTTTTTTTGCACATGGATGTCTGGTTTTCCCAACAGTTTTTGTTGAAAAGATTTTGCTTTTCCTGTTGTGGACTCTTGACACCCTTGTTGAAGAACATTTGGCCACTGATGTGTGGGTTTATTTCTAAGCCCTCTGCTCTGTTTTGCTAGGCTATTGATCTGTCTTTATGCCTTCGGTCATGTTCTTTCTCAAGATTGTTTTTGACACTATCATAAATGGGACTGTTTATTTCTTTTTAGAGTGTTCCTTGTTCATGTATAGAAATACAACTGACTTTTGTACATTGATTTTTTTTTTGTATCCCATTCGTTGTTTGAGAGCTTATTAATTCCCATTATTTGTGAATTTTTCTGTTTTCTCTTTCATTCCATCGTGGTCAGACAAGATCCTTGGTACGTTTTCAGTATTTGCAAATTTGTTTAGGGCTTGTCTGATGACCTAATGTGTTCTAGCCCAGAGAATGTTCCATGTGTACTTGAGAAGAATGTTCAGGCCCGTTTGGCTTTTAGTGTTGTTTATGTCTTCCGTGTCCTTCATCATCCTTTTGCAAGTTCTAGCCATTCATAGCTCTGGGCTCCTGAAATCTCCAGCGATTATTATGTTGTTATGTATTATGCTGTCTGTGTTTCCCTTAAGTTCTGTCAGTGTTTGCTTTATCCATGTGGATTCTTTGATATTAGGTACATATATATTTATAATTGCTATATCTTCCTGGTGAATTGACCCTAGTAAGTCCACCACCTCGTCTTTGTTAGGGACAGTTTCTGAAATTTATTACATCAGACAGATTCTACTAAGGCGATTGTCATGTTGATGGGGAAAAAGATCCCTGGGGCCTCTACTCTTCCACCTATAGTGTTTTTTTTTTTTTAAATATTGTATTTATCTGGTTTAGATAGACTGATGTTACAGCTTTTTTTTTTTTTTTTTTTTTTTTTTGTAAAATGTTTAAAGAAGGTTCTTCTCCTTTTCAATTATCTTGGACAATTTATAGAGCATATGATTATCAGACCTTTGAAGGTTTAGTGAAAGTTCCTGTGAAACCATTTGAGTTTGGCATTTGAGTTGTTTGTTTGTTGTAGAAATAGTTCCTTGCTAACTTTTTCAGTCCTTCCATGGAAATTGGTATCTTAAGCTTTTTATTGCAATGAAGTCAAATTTGGTGATCTTTATGTCCCTACAAATTTATACATTTCACCTTGATTTCAGGTGATATTCATAAATGGTATATTTCACTGAGGTGATGGTACACGGGTGCATTGGGGAAGGAAACTCTGTGGGGACTACACCTGGGGGGGTGAGGAGAAGCAAATATTGTTTAAAAATGAACAATGATGTAAGAAATAAAAAAAAAAAAAAAAAGATATTTCCATCCCCAATAATTTTAAAAAAATGGTATATTTCACTTTCAGTGACCTGTTTTCTCCCATACATCAGTTTTAACTGGTCCAGCCTAATTTTTTTATGTCCTGACCATTGGACTGTGTTAATGAATGTGGTTCATTTAAACTGAGCACAAAACTGAGTATAGTGGAGTGGTGTGTTGGGAGGTGAATTGGAGATCAGGGGGCTTCAACATCTATATACTCACATCCAAGAATCCTTCTTAATACCTTGAAAAACAGTATTGGATTTCCTTTGTGACACTGGCTTGTTAATGAGATTTGTGGGCCTGTTTATTAGACATGCACGTGTGTGTCACACACTGTTAGACAGGCATTTTATTTACATTGCAACTGATTCTCATGATAACCCAAAAAGGTAGCTATTATAAAGCCATTATGCAGAAGACATAGGAGGGAATCATGGAAGCTTAATAATTTATCCAGGATCACAGAGTAAGCATGTGGTAGAGCAGAAACCAGTCCTGAGTTTCCAGCTCTGACTCCCATTTCGCTGTGCCAATTGATCTTAGGGTGGCCAGAACCATTCCCATTAATGTGCCAATTGAGTTAAAACCATCTCTTTTGCCTGTGACTTAGTATATAGTCATGGAGTGGGGACAGAATGCCAGAAGCGTTCAGTACTGTCACTTGGAAATGGCCGAGTGCTCAGGGCCCTAGGGACTTTGAGTGGGATTGCTCCTGGGTAAGCGCTCAGCTCTGACTACCAGCGGATCCAGACCCAGCATCACCAGAGCCTGTGCTCCCCCGACATGTGGGGCACTCATGCAGGTGGACACTGCCAGGGCCCGCCTGAGAGTGAAGGACATTAGTGGGGCCTCACTGACCCACTGAGCTTGCCTCTCAGCTCTTGGGGCTTTGCTCACTCACTGCCGTGGATGGGCTATGCTTTGTTTGGAAAGCCCATCTCCAACTTCATTTAGGTTCAAGATTAGCTTTCAGGTCATACGGCAGTGAGAGAGTGGGGGGATTTTTACTGAGTTTGCTTATGTAGGTGTGAGGTGGCTAGTATTCCTAAATGGTGTTTTAAAAGGAACCTTGAGAATTTGCTGATTATGTGCATGCACGAGTGGCAAACAAGGACGTGTGGAGACCCAACCATTTCTTTTGGCTTTGGAAATATTTCTCTTAGGGTGGTCAACACAGCCACTTGTACCATTAGTCACTTGGCAGCCAAAAGGACACGTGTGTCTCTAGGTGAACTTTCTTTACAATGAGATCATGTGCTCATGACTTGCTTGTTAGCTCCTCATGATTTCAACAAGTCCTAACAGCTCTGGAACTTAACTTTATTTCCTAGGCCAAGGCATCCCTGTCAAATAGATCATTTACTTTGCACTTCTAAAGGTTTTCAAAGTTGGTTCTATAATTTTCCACATTTTTATGTAATACTTGTTCTTCTAAACCTTTCTTAGGAAAATAAGCCATTTCTCAGAGTGTTTTGTAATCTGTAGGAAGGAGGCCCTTAGCTCATGTGCAGCTCCCCAGTCTGTGAGCACCTGGGTGGCCCCTGCCTCTACACATGTGGGCATTTGGG
The DNA here is from genome assembly GCF_014898055.3 of Talpa occidentalis. Classification (NCBI taxonomy): domain Eukaryota; kingdom Metazoa; phylum Chordata; class Mammalia; order Eulipotyphla; family Talpidae; genus Talpa; species Talpa occidentalis. Next base: position 70,241,398 of record NW_023601653.1, read on the forward strand.
TGCTGTTACACTCACCCTTTGCTCCCTGAACCCCCCACATCCAGGTGTGTGCACGGGCAGCTCCACACGGCACATTGTGACCTTTGATGGACAGCATTTCAAGCTGACCGGCAGCTGCTCTTACGTCCTATTTCAAGACAAGGAGCAGGACCTGGAGGTGATTCTCCATAATGGTGCCTGCAGCCCCGGGGTGAGGCAGGCCTGCATGAAATCCATCGAGCTGAAACATGATGGCCTTTCGCTGGAGCTCCACAGCAACATGGAGGTGAGCTGGCTCTCTGTGGCTCCCAGAACCACGGAACCTTGGGGATAGGCAGGAACCTGGAGGCAGTGTTTTTAGCTGGTGCTCCTGGAAAGGACTCAGTGCCACCTTCTAGGAGAGGCACTGCCTCTCCCTTGTTCTGGTAAGATTTGATGTTGTCTGGGCCCAGGTTTGGAAGAAAGGATCAATTTTATAGCATTAAATTGTGACTTTGGTGCTAACTTCTGGCACTATAGAACATTTGGTGGCCACAAGACTGTTTGCCTAGCAGGAAATGTGAACCCACTGCCTAGGGCTTGTGAGTTTTCCAAAGGAGACTAGTAGGGCCTATATTTGGGTCTTGGAAAACATTTAAGGTCAAAACAAATTGTGTGACTCCAAAGTTAAAAGGGAAAATTGCTGCAAAACTGATACACATCAATGTTGGATTCATTTACAAAAGGTTCCATTATGCCAATTTCTTTCCTTGTCCATTTAGAAAGCATACCTAGCTCATTATGTGAAAATAATTGGTAGGTTAGATTTTCTCATTTTGCAAGAATTCTTGAATATGTTCAATCATTGTGAAAATTGAAGGCCAGTCATATGTAAGTAACTCATAGCTAAATTTTAAAATGGGATGGATAGAATATCCTTCCATAATTTTTACAGCTACAATTGTATTCATACTCATGGGCTATGAGTACAATTTGATATGATATCGGTGTTTGGGGGGGGGCCCTCTGCAGATCGTCTGGTGACCAAAAACAAACAAAAATGACTTAACAACCTCCTATTAGACACTCCTGGAGACTTGTCCCAGTGAGCTGGCTCCAGGCATCCTTCCTGCTGGTGCTCACGATGCAGTTTCGCTTCCATCTGGGGGTTCTCAGCATCTAGCTGCGTAGCCGTCTGTCTTTACAGCCTCCTAACGGGCTGTCCTCCTGTCAAGCTTGTTATCTTAGAAGAGTTGCTGACAGATGTCAGGCTCTGTGGGGATCCCTGGAGTTGAAGAGGTGCCCGTGTAGGGACTGTGTCACTTGAGTAAGAAGCTAAGCGTGGAATTCTAGGGTTCCTTGTTGCTGTGACCACCGATGAACTGGTTTTGGCAGGTGGCGGTGAATGGAAGGCTGGTCCCTGTTCCTTACGTGGGCGGGAACATGGAAGCCAGCATCTACGGCGCCATCATGCACGAGGTGAGGTTCAACCATCTCGGCCACATCTTCACGTTCACTCCCCAAAACAATGAGTTCCAGCTGCAGCTCAGCCCCAAGACCCTTGCTTCACAGACTTTCGGTCTCTGTGGTGAGAATGTTTTCTCTACTCTCCCCTTGGCAGTTATAAACTTTTCTTCTTTTTTTTTTTTCTTGTAAGATATTTTATTTCAAAATCTAACTATATAACAATTTCTCACATCTATATTTAATGATACATGTCGGCCTCATTCCTATTTAATTTTCTCAAATAGCATTTGATTCAATACGTGAGTATGAAATACATGAGTATGCACTTATAAACTTTTCTTGCTCTGCTCTCAGGACTGTTGAGTGCTCACGTTCCTGGGTCCAGTGGGGAGGATCAGATCCTGGTGGAGAGGGAGAACAGCCAGTCTCTGACACTCTTCTGTGGACACCCCTGGCTGCCAACCTTGTTTCTCCTTATTTCTCTAGGGACCTGCGATGAGAACGAGGCCAATGACTTCCTGCTGAGGGACGGCACGGTCACCCCAGACTGGAAGGCGCTCATCCAGGACTGGACCGTGCAGCAGCCAGGGCAGCCATGCCAGCCTGTGCCCGAGGAGCAGTGTCCCGTCTCCAGCAGCTCCCCCTGCCAGGTCCTCCTCTCGGCTCTGTTTGCCGAGTGCCACAAGGTCCTTGCTCCAGCCACATTTTATGCCATCTGCCAGCAGGACAGTTGCCATCGTGAGCAAGTGTGTGAGGCGATCGCCTCCTATGCCCACCTGTGTCGGACCAGTGGGGTCTGTGTCGACTGGAGGACCAGTGACTTCTGCGGTGAGTCTCCGTACATTCCCTGAAAGTTGTGAAGATCAATGATGTGTGAGCTTGCTTGCTGTTTCTGGAATTCGGTTTCTTTGTCTAGCTACTGAAGATCAAAATCCCTGCATTTCCTATTACCTCGGGTTCCAGTTCAGATCAACTAAGAGGGTAGATGTAAAAATAATTTGCGTGTAAAATTTCTGTGTAAATGAAGTCATACTCCTTTCGGCTAGTATTTCCATAATTCAGAAAAGTGTAATTGTAATGTCCTAGACACAGGCATCAACAAAGTGCAGAATGAGTGCATGTTGAATCTGAGCTCTCCAAGGTTCCCGAGGCAGGCCATGCCTGAGCAGACTTCTGAAGTGTAGCAGATTGTTGCCTTTGGAAACCCCATAAACCTCTGAATTACAAACAGCACAGGTTGCTAATGTTACCCTCTCCCTCTCAAGGCCAACTTCTTTATTGGGACTTGACATTTATTTAGCATTTAGCAGGTAGGGGGCACCAAGTGAATCATCTCAGACTCCTGTCTTCAAAGCGTGCTTGTGTAGAAAGAACATGGGCCTTCATCCTCAATTACAGCAAATAATCCCTGACTTTTTTGGGGGGCAAGTCAATATATACACCCAATACATACAAGAGTCTTAGAGTTTATTATCCCAATGCTGTTGGTTTGAATCTGGGGTTAGGGGGCTGGAACATTCCAGGCCCAGCTCAGCTGGTCACTAACTGTTGTCCTCCTGTTTCCGGACATCAGCTTTTGCATCTGAGAAGAAGACAGTAGAGCAGACAAGCCCTAGGATGCTTTGAGCTAAGGTTTCCTGGCTTCCTGTGGATGGTACAGCCTCCTTCAGTCTGCCTTGCAGATGTCAGCTTCATAGTTACGATGGCACCTTCTCTTCTTGCTAATTTCTTTGTCTACCTCCTGGCTCTTTTTTGTGCATTATAGGAAAATCCCTGATGCTCTAAGCCCTTGGAGACCTTCTTTGCCACCTGCCTTGATGTTATGAAACATGGGAGAGGGGTTGGGCAGGGGCAGAGGAAGGGAGTGGTGGTGAGTGAATGACCTCATAGGTTCAGAGCTGTGGATTCCTTATTTATTTATTTATTTATTTTTAAAGCATTGAGTATGCCTGTGTTTAAAAGAAAGAACCACAGCACCTCCTAGGGACACCCAAGTTTCCATTATCAGTTAGGATTAAATTGGGCAGCAAGTAACTGAGAAATAAAATTCTGTCACACAGCTGCCATAGGGAGGTGGCTCCAGCTGTTCTAGACCTCAAACAGATTCTTGTTTTTTGCTCATGCCCCACCTGGGGTATGGTTTTCCCTCATGGTTGAAGGTGAAGGGCTGGTTATCACACTCAGGTTCCAAGCAGCAGGATGGGGAAGGAGGTAAAAGAGACTAAGGGTATGTATGACAGCTGTCTCTTTAAGAGTCTCTACTTGCTGTCATGGGTTAGGACTTAGTCACATGGCTACATGGTTGCAAGAGAAGTTGGGAATGTAGACTCTATTCTTGGTGATCATGTGCTCAGCCAAAAGGTCCGTTTTATGCAAGGTGGAGAGAATGAAAATTGGTGGAAACGAGTCATCTCTGCCCCAGCAAGTTGGTCAAATGATTGACAGTCTTGAATCAATTGTGCCTCAGTTTCCCTCTGGTGGGCTTGGGCCCCTGAAGGTGACCTCCTTCTCCATCTGCAGCTATGGCATGCCCGCCCTCCCTGGTGTACAACCACTGCGAGCGCGCTTGTCCGCGCCACTGCGAGGGCAATGCCAGCGCCTGTGGGGACCACCCCTCTGAAGGCTGCTTCTGCCCCCCGCGCCAAGTCATGCTGGAAGGTAGCTGTGTCCCTGAGGAGGCCTGCACCCAGTGTGTCGGAGAGGATGGAGTGCGGCACCAGGTAGGAGTCCCGCCTCTCGCCTCCCGTGGGCCCTCTTCTCTCTACGTGGGATGGTGAAATGTTCACGATATTATCCTTCCAGCTGTGGCAGCAGCGGCAGCAGCGACCCTTAAGGGAGTCATTGGGAGACTGGGAAGCTGATGACAAATGGCTTTGGAGTTAGATCTTGGTTCAAATCCTCAAGTCTGTCATGTATTAGCTACATGATCAAAGACCAAACAGCACATTACTAAGACTACCTGATCTACCACTATTTTTTTTTAATCTCTCTATTCATGTAAGGAGAATGTGATAGGAACCCAGGAGGAGGTGGGAAGAGAATGTTTTACATGGTGATGGCCCCATTATGAAGCCTTATTATGAAGATATGTGTATATAACCACCCAGGTGGGTAGACAGAGCAGCACATTTGGCATAGGAGACGGTATTTGGTGATCAGGGACTGCAGCCAAGACCTAACATCTCCATCATCACTGAAGACCTTCATCCCTAAATGGACCAGGAGGGGTGTCTCCCCTTAAGCAGGCATGGTGATTATGGTCAGGTCAGCTAAGAAACCTGGTGGAGGATGAAAACAATTCCAGTAACTGTACTGTGAGCCAGAAAAGGACCGTTTCACCTGATTCTTCCAGAACCTCCTTAAAATCTTTATTACATGTCCCACTGAATAGATAAGGATGCCTGGATGGCATGAGGCGATCAAATGCTTTCCTTGTATGACTCCAAATCATCCCGTCATGTCAGCGCCCTGCCATTGGTCTCATTGGATCTGTGAGCTAAACTCCAAGCTAAGTGGTGTCCATGTAAACTCAGTGTCCATCAGACTGTTGCTTGGACGACTCCATCAGCTCTGTTGTTGTTGGGTTTTATCCTAGTAGATCCCATTTATTCTTACTGTGAAATAGATAAACCAAGAAGGACATCCGGTCATATCTTGCCGCTGTATTTCAGCTTAGCAAATGACATAACTGCCTGCACCACAATATTCTCCAAATGAGTTATCAAAACCTCTCCTTGCTCCCCTGATTTGCACAACTCCTGGGCTCATGCTGAGCTCAGAAGGTCTGCACGCTGTACCTGGGGCACTGGGACTTGGTGGTAATTCCAGAATGGCTGGTAGTGGTGGTTAGGTATCCCCAGAGAGTGTCAGCGTGGGCTCTCCCCTCCTCTTGGGCATTCGGTGATGAGAAAGAAGCTAGTCTGCAGTGTCTCAGGTCGACGAGCGTCAGGTGTCTGCAGGTTCTGAAAAGGAAGCTTGTGAATTTCATCTTGGGGTCTCCATCCTTCTGCTCCCACTCCTCTCTGACCCCAGTTCCCCCTTGTATTGATCCCCTCATCTTCTGTCCAATGCTCTAGAATGTGTGTTTGAGTTGTAGAAAGAATGCTTCCATTCTCCAGTGACCTTTTGTTAACCTGCCTTTTTAAAAGAGCTGAGTGCTGAGGTTTTCAGTGATGGCTTCTGAGCTGCTTCTTCCTGTGCTCCAGGTCCACGCCTGTCTCCCCGCTGTCCCCAGGGTCCATCTCTGCTGGGCACCTGCGTCCCACGCTGTCGTCTGTCAGGAAGTCCTCAGTGCAGTCCTCAGCACCCCCCGTCCTTTGTGCAGTGTAGTACTTTTGACACTGAAACAGTCTTATGTAAATATATTTCAAAATCAAGTGACATAAAATTAATCAAACACTCTTGAAGGGAAGCCAGTTTTCATTATTCCAGAAAATAGAATTTAAATGGATGAAAACAAATATCTTCTCCAGCCACCTGCATGTTCAGTTTTTACTTTCAAAGCAGAGAAAGCATAAAAATCTAATATGAAGAACATGTCCATTAAATGAAAACATTTTTAACCTAAAAGTGAAGCTTAGAAAACTTTTCTTCAGGGAAATAAACCAGGGTATAAATCTCTTGTGGTAACTTCGGAAGGGCAAAATATTTACCAGTTTCCATAGCTCTTGTTTATTTTACAGAATACACTAGAAGGATATGAGCCTTTGTAGCTGGCTCAGAAGGAATCCAGACCCCAGCATCGGAGGGGTGCTGGGGGGCGGGGGTGGGGGCCCTCTGCATGGTGAGCCCTGCTTCAGCTCACTGCAGTTAGCCTGCCCCTCACCCAGGGCTGACCCCAGCCTCTCGGGTCTCTGGTGTTCAGTAGCTGGCTCAGGGCTTACATTTCATCTGCATGCAAACTTGTCTGTGTCCCTGCTCTGACCTTGAGCTTTGAAGACTTTAGTGTTCCTTACCTTATTCTCTGCTGGTTGTTCTTTTGTCATCTTTATTTAATGGTTGACTCTAGTGCGCTCTCTCACCTTTCTCTTGTCACACCCGGTCCTGGACCCTGGTGATGGAGCCTGGAGTTGGCTTGTCCTGGTGCAGGAGCGCCACCTACTGGCCCATCTGCCACATAACCCAGAGGTCAGGCAGCTGCCAGCTGGATGCTGGGGCTTTTTAGCAGCTTTTAGCCTTAGAGAGAAGGGGCTTTTCAGGGGCCATGGCTACTGTGGCCTGCCTTGGTCCGTGGATCTCATTAAATTCTCCCCAGAAGAGGAACTTTAGCACCTGCTTCTGGTCACCTGTTGTGGCGTTGCCTACCCAGGAATTTTTGAAAGTGACATTATTTATTCTTGAGTTTTGAGAGTTGAAGTCCACATTCAGAAACATGGGGGAACAAACTCCAAAATCATATAAAATACGACCCTCTCATTGCTCACCTCATCATTTTTGCTGGTTAAAAGTCTCAGTGCAGATTCCTCCATCCGTGCTTTTTTTTTGGCATCACCATCTGTGTCACTGAGCAGAAAAGAGGCAGCGCAGAGGCCCGGGGAAATGAGGGAGGTTCCTCGCACCCCACACCACCCTCAGACTTCTGAGACCAGTGCCCTGTGCCCCAGTCTGGGTCTTCCCAGCCCCTTGGAGAAAGGCTGGGCGTGCAGCCGCTGCAGACTCTCTTGGTTTCCTAGTCCTGCCCTTCCTTCTCCCCCCTGCTCATGTCACCAGATTTGTCCTTATTTGCCCTTCTCTTTGAGGCAGAGTCCTCTTTCTAACCTTTGACCACACCCTCCTCAAGTGGACGGGGGCGGCCTCGCGACTTGCCACTGGCCCAGAAACACGCTCCTTCCTCCGTGTCTCTGTTCACTCCGTTTCAGCCCGGAGCTCCTCTCCCATCCTCGCTGCCCACACCCTTCCCACCTTCACAGGTGCAGCTTCTGGAGGTCTCCCTGATGCACCTCGCCCTAGCGCTCTCTTACTTTGTACTCCTGTGATCCTTGGAATTTTAAAATCAGCTTTATCGAAGTATAGTTTACATGCAATAAATAGCATCGATTCAATGTGCACAGCTGTGAATTTTATATAGCACAGATCCCTAAAAACATCATCACGAATCATGGCAATGAACATTGCCATCACCCCAAAAGGTTTCCTTATGCCCCTTTTTCTTTTTTTTGAACATGATAACAGATGAGTTTATTTTATTAATAAAGTGAGGTACAGTAAAGTCCCATGTCTCTATTATGTCCAAATTTGATAACTCTGAAGACATGTCTATTTTAATTGAACAAACCTTTTTTCCTTTTATTTTTATTTATATATTTTTTACATCATTGTTTATTTTTATATTTTTTAAAGATTTATTTATTTATTTATGCATATAAGAGCTGGGGTATAGGCCAGAGATTTTGGGGGTGAGAGGATCCACCAGAGACAGTGTGGGGAACAGAACAGGCAGACTGACTGAAATACACTGCTGAGGGGAGCAGCGGGCGAGTCAGGAGAGATCTGCTGTGCCATGTGGGTCGCTCCCTGGCCGGCCGGGGATCGAACTCGTGCTGCAGAGGCTGCGAATTACTTCATAGTGTGGTACTTAACCCTGTGCACCACCAGGGAGGTCCCATTGTTCATTTTTAAACACTGTTTGCTTCCCTCACTCCTCAGGTGTAGTCCCCATAGAATTTCCTTCTCATCCAACCCCCAGCTGCCATCCTCAGGCGGCCCTTGGCCTGTGTTCTGTCACTGTAGATTTGTTTACATTTCCTGGGATTTTGTATCAATGGGATGGTGCAGTTCATACTCTTGCCTGGCTTCTTCCTTTCAGTGGAACACGTTTGAGACTTGTGCATGTTGTGTGTACAGGTGTCTCGTTTTTATGGCTGAGTCATGTTCTGCGGGACTGGACAGTCACCAGTGGAGGCTGGGACAGTGTGCTCAGCACCTGTCACTCCCACAGCTCAGCCTGGTGATGGCCCGGCAGCCACTATGACCTCTGGCCACAGGTGGTTGTGGTGTGGAGAATGCGGGATGTCTGCCCAGTTAAGCCCCTTCTCTGTGCCTCAACATTGTCTTCTATATGTAATTACAGGACTTACCTCATTGAGTGATTGTAGGGAATACAAGGTGTGTGCATAGAAAGCCCTTCAAAAAATCTCTGGTGCCGCGGACCAGCACAGCAGTAGACGATGAGGCCACCTCAGGGTTGAGAGAAGCGTGCAGGGTGGTCAGGGCGTCGGTGAAAGAAATGACAAACAGACACACTTCAAGAGTGAAAATCTGAGTGTAATTTTCTTTGAGTTTGTGACCAATATATATATGTTTTCCAAAGGCACAGGAATGAATATCAATGAAATTAGCTTGCTTATGGGCTCAGCTTATCACCATTAGGGCGGTGATCTACATAATAAGCAATAACCATTATAGAAGAAAGAAGGAAGTTTAGAAAGACAATCAGGGATTAAAGTTTGTAGTTCTAGAAAGATGGGATAAGGATTCTTAGCATTCTTGTAGTAGTTCCTGGGGGTCGTTATTTTTTGATAAGCTTCTGTCTTTTCAGGGAACTTCGTTGTACTTCCTCTGCTTCAAGGTGTTTTGCTGTTCTCCCCCTGCGCGCTGGTTGCCCAGCTGGACCTAGGGACCTTGGCGAAAGCCATTCCTAAAGGTCACTGCGAGGGGAGGTGCAGCACTCTGGAACATCTTTCATGCTAGTTGGGAAGCAGCAGAGGGATTCTGGGTCTGAATCTCAACTGGTCCTGGGACACTGTGACCCCAGGCATGTGCTTCAGCTTTTCTCACTGGGCATGTGGGCTGCAGTGAGATTAAATGCCTAATTTACATAAAGCCCTGAAAATGGTGTCCAGGGCAGATGCTGTTGAGATGCTGGCTCTTCATGTTTGCTGCATGGGTGCAAGGGGCCTGGGAAGGGCTTAGGGGGTAATCCTGGTGCACAGGCAGCCAGGGGGCAGAGGGTTTCTTGCTGATCTCTGATCTCCCTTCTTCCAAGCTCATTGACCAGAGAAGTAAGACAGACTTTCTAGACCTGGGAACTTTTTTAGGGACTCTTGAGCTCCTGGGTCCCTAAAGGCACTTCCGGTTCCAGTAATGAGTGATCCCGAGAGCTTTGCTGTACTCCCTTTATCTCCTGCCCCCTGCCCTAAGTTGATTCTAGAAATAAATGGAGTCTTTTTTCCAGCTACATCCCAGCTTTCCCCCTGGCTGGGAGTGGCCAGCAGTGTGGGACAGGAGTTTTTGTTTCCTCGCCAGGCACACGCAACCATCAGGGAAGGCGGCCCAGTGGGCACCCAGGTTTCTAGAAGCTGTGGTTGTCTTGCCTGTGAGTTGGCAGGGCAACAGGGGCAGGCCTTTCTGGGCACCCCATGCTGTCTAGCAATTTCTTCTGGGACCTCGTTTGGCCTTTATACTCCTGTCTGCTTATCTGTGTGGCTCTGACTGGACTGAGGGGAGCTCAGGCCCTGGCCCTCCCCAGGAGCTGGAGGTAGCGGGGCACTCACCCCCATGTATACCAGGGCCTTGTGCTAACCTCCTAGGCCCCCTCTGAGCCTTGTTTTCCCTCAGTTCCTGGAGACCTGGGTCCCCGACCACCAGCCCTGCCAGATCTGCATGTGCCTCAGCGGGCGGAAGGTCAACTGCACAGACCAGCCCTGCCCCACAGCCAGAGGTGAGCTGTCCCCCCACCGGTGCTCCAGGAGGAAGCAGGGCTCCGCCAGGTCCTGCAGCCACCCCTTCAGTTTTCTGCCTTCTCCTGCCTTTCCCCACGCAGCCGACCTCCTTTACCCCCAGCTCAGGGACCCTTGCTGCCCTGGAGTAGACCCCGTCAGAGGCTACCCCTGCCCACCTGGCCCCTCTTGGCCTTCAGATGCAGTCTCTTAGAGATACATTAGTGGGTCCACAAGACACACAGTGGGAGGGTTCTTATTTGTCAGAGGTCCCATGGCTTGGTTCCCTGGGGGCCTCCCTCTAGATACAGGGGTGGTGCTGGTTTGGCGGGGAGGTGTTGATTCTGCAACACCTGGGCTGTCCCATTGGTATCTTTTTCTGACTTGATGGCTCACTTTCTCCTGTCTAGCTCCCACCTGTGGCCCATGCGAAGTGGCCCACCTCCTCCAGAACGTAGGCCAGTGCTGTCCGGAGTACGAGTGTGGTGGGTGTTCCCTTGTTCCCTTGGGTGCGCCCCACCAGCTGCCCACGTGGCGGGGGCTCAGGTGCACATGGCTTCAGCACAGCGTGTGCAGAAGGAGGTGCGGGGAGGGCTGACTGCGTTTCTCCCCAAAGCAAAAGAACAACCTCTGGAAAATAAGATTTGCTTCTTAGGAAGATACTGTAGTGAATTGTTAAGCCTAAGGTTTGAAACACAAAGAAAAAGAATGTTGGGGGCGGGGAGGAACTCGCACAGACATTTACTGGAGAAAGAGTTAAGGCAGAGCCACCCACTCACCTTTTTAGTCAGATTCTAAAGATCCTGAGTATAGAGAAGCCACACACAGACCACCTCGACTTCTGCAAGTTATTTGTCAAATGGTTTCATTATAGGCTTGCAAGCGGCAGAGTGAGCAGCAGGTGGAGTAATGGTGTAATTAAATCCATCCAGAATGGATGGCATTATGGTTAACATGACAATAAACCTCTAGTGCCCCATCTCTGTCCTGCTGAGGTGTACATTAATTGTATGGATGAAGCTATAAAGCACAAGCTTGTAAAATTTGCAGAGATGCAAAACTTTGAGGGAGCTGATAGACCCAGGGACAGGCCAAAGGTCTAAGAAAGAATGAAATAGTCTAAGGAATAGTCAAATTTATCTGAGTGAAGTAGAAGGCCTGGAGAAGGGAGATCTGACTTGAGAACAATTTATGCCCAATATGTCTTAGAATATGAACAGTAGAGAGAATGGGTGGATCACTTAGTTCATGTCCTTGATTTCATTGACATTATTAAGCATCTATTAAGCAGTTTTCATTATTTCATGACATCCCTAGATAGATAGATAGATAGATAGATAGATAGATAGATAGATGGATAGATCGACATAGAACTAGAGAAAGTCAGAGACAGACATACGTAGACAGACAGGTATAGCTAGAGACAGACAGACTGACAGAGAGATAGAGTGATGGTAAAGAGGATGAAACTGACATCTAGAGGGTTTAACTGACTTGGCTAGATCTGTAAGTCCTAGGAGATGACAAGGGTAACCAATATTAACCTATCATATGACTCGGCTCAGTCAATCCATCTATCTGTCTATCTGTCCATGTGTCCATTCGTCCATTCATCCATCATCCATCCACCCACCCATCATCCACCCACCCACCTAATCTTCCCACCATTACCTCTACCTCTATCACATCATCACCATTTGCCTAAAAAGGTAGAGTTCTGCATGAGTTAATAGGCATGTGGGGTCCCTCTTGTAATATAAGAGTAACCTTGTTGAACCCTGAGTGCACAGCTCTCTTTCCTGGCTCTTAGTGTGTGACCAGGTGAGCTGTGACGTGCCCCCAGTGCCTAGTTGTGAAGATGGACTCCAGCCCACACTCACCAACCCTGGCGAGTGCAGGCCCAACTATACCTGCGGTAAGACCTCTGTGGTCGGGTGGGGGCAATCACTGTTTCCTTGGCTGGGGGAGGCATCCTGTATCCTAGGTAGCTGAATCTGGGTTTGGGGGTACATCTGGAACAGAGCAGTTAAGGTCATGCCTGGGTTGCATCCTCCGAGCTGCAGGCTGCTGAAGGTGTGCTGGGTGTGGGCACAGCTGCAGGCGCCTCTCTTTGTGCTGCTTTATGGGGCCCAAGATGGAGGACACCCCAGCTCCATCCTTCCACATGCCATTGAAGGGAGGGGGTGTCTTTGCTCTGTCCTCAGCTTTGGATTTTATTCCCAAACGCATTTGTAGTTTGTTTTTCTGTGTATGTTTATATATTTAATCAGTAGATACTCTAAGCACAGGGTTGGACTAAAACAAGACATGCCAAGAAACTGAATTTTGTATTTAGCTACTGAGAATACCCACCTTAAGCTGAGTGGGGTTCTCATGCTGTTGACTTAGAATCTCACTGGAGTCCCTAGAGGTAAGACCTCGAGGAAGGAGAACACATTGTATTTGAAGGAAGTTGGGGCTGGATGAAGGACATGGGGTGAGAGTTGGCATTTGTAAAATGACATCTTGGATTTGGTTTGGCATGTATGAAATGACATTGTGGAGTGGTTGCTGGCCTCCTTTCATTCATTGGTGGAGAACCTAGAACTGCATTGTTCTAGGTACTGAGATGGGACAGGCTCACATAAGCTACCAGCCTATAAAAACCATGGACATCTGCCATCTCTGAGAATCAACAGCTGGAAGGACTCTTCCCTTCCAGATGTGCATGGCAGGAGATGAAGCCAGCATTGATTGTAAAGCAGCCTTTACTTCCCCTCTATTAGAGTCCTTACCTTCCTGTTTCCCCTCTGGATTAGTGATCTCAGTGTCCTGCAATTTAATTGCTTTTTCATATGATTGGATATTCCACAGTCCCTGAGCTGGGCTCATGTGCATTTCTGATGTAATATTCTGGGTCTAGAGTCCCCTGGGATCTTATATCACAGCTGGACACTCACACCCTAGCTGGGTGCAGAGCTCAGAGTGGCAGGGCCAGGGCATCACCCCACGCTGCCCCTCAGCCTGCAGGAAGGAGGCGTGCAGAAGAGAGTCCCCGCCCGCCTGCCCCCCGCACCGGACGCCGACCCTCCGCAAGACCCAGTGCTGCGATAAGTATGAGTGTGCCTGCAACTGTGTCAACTCCACCGTTAGCTGCCCGCTGGGGTACCTGGCCTCGACTGTCACCAATGACTGTGGCTGCACCACGACCACCTGCCTCCCTGACAAGGTAGGGGCTGCTCGGGCTCTGGCTGGAGTGATGGCCAAGCTTGCGCCTGCTCCCGGAGGGGGTGCCTTCCTGCCCCAGCCCAGTGCAGTGCGGCTTGATGTGTGGCATTCAGCACTCCCTCTCAGCCTAGAGGGGAACTTCTTGTCACGTGGGCGTCTCAAGCTCACATTCACAGGCCCCACTCAGTTCTCCTCACCTTCCCCCACCACAGCTGGAACAGAGGGCTGCGTGTGGATGGGCTAGGGCACAGCCCCTCTGTGTGACCTAGGAGGACTTAATGCAACTAAGGCAGCGGTGACCACATCGAGGGAGCCAGTCATACCAAAACCTGTGGCCTTGACGAAGTCCCCAGGGACTGTGCCCAGGGGGACCACAGACAGGGAAGGGAAGAGGGCAAGTCTGCTTTCGAAGCATCCCCCCACAGGCAGAGTCGCCACGCTGGTTTCATGCATTGCTGTGTCCTCGTTCCCGAAGCAGCTTTCAGCACACAGAGATGGTTAGGGAACGGGGTGAGTCCACTCATGGACAACTTGCATTACAGGTGTGCGTCCACCGAGGCACCGTCTACCCCGTGGGCCAGTTCTGGGAGGAGGGCTGCGAGGTGTGCACCTGCACGGACCTGGAGGATGCCGTGATGGGCCTGCGGGTGGCCCAGTGCTCCCAGAAGCCCTGTGAAGATGGCTGCCGGGAGGTAAGGGCGCAGGGTGCAGGGAGCAGGGGAGGGGGGGAGTCCTCGAATGTCCCTTCAGGAACTTCTGGCTCAAGGCCAGAAGTGAGAGGCAAGGTGGGGAAGGGGCCTGGGTGCCAGGAAGAAGCACGAAGAAAGGTCTGCTGTGTCTTCCTGTGGGTCGATGGTCAAGTCTGCCATATGGTCTCGAGTCCAGGGGGCTGTGGAGCTGGTTTGAGCAAGAGCTGTGGATTCAACGCCTTGAAAAACAGACTTGATATTTAACTGTCTTCCCTCTTCAGATGTCCCCTTATCCTGTCTCTAGAACAGTCTGAGTTGGCCCGGGTGTCCATGGGCTACAGTGTTGCTGCATCGATGAGGCATTTTTCAGACCACGTTTACAATTTGAGGCACAGAAAATATGGTCATTGCTCCCCCCCACCCTGCATTGAGTTAATTCTTCCTACTTGAGGCCCCTCTGTGTTGGGACACTCTCTTCTGGTGCATTTCAGGCTGATCAGACCCTAGGAGAGGAAACAGCTGTCTGCAGGGAGAATGATGGTCTCCGATTCTGTGGCTGGTTGAAACCTCTCGTTGTTATAACCGCATTATCATCAGGAGATGATGATGGCAAAGCAAGAGTGGCCAGGACAGGCGAGCACACGCACTTGTGGAGGCTTTCGGAGATGTTAATGGCATTGAAGAGAGTGTTCTCGGTGTTGTTTTGGGGAGTATGGCTGGATGGCGGAGGGGGACCTGAGAGGGAGCTCAGAAGTGGGGGTGTCCATTCAGTGCTGCCCCTGCTCTCCCTGCAGTGCTGGCACCGAGGAGAAGCCAACTTGCTAGCACCCTTGGGAGAGGATGATGCTGTGGTATCCAGGGGTGCCGTTGGGAGCACTGAGTTTTGGAAACCCGTTGGTCTCTCTCTCCTCCCACAGGCCATGGTGACAGTGGAAACAACTGTCAATAGAGAGTGCCGCTTAGAGGTCATCTTTATAAAACTGGGGTCCATCGACGTGTTTCAGTAGAGGTGTTGATGGCAAAGAGCAGAATCCACTCAAGCTAGCCAAAATAAGCAGGATTTATGGAAAAGATGAGGAAACTCTCAGAAGTGAGGTCCAGTGCTCCATACTCACGCCTCACCATGTGTCCCTGGTATCTGCTTCTCCTGGCTCATTGGCCCCAGCGCCTCCCTGCAAGCTTGCTGCTGGGAGGAAGTTTTGCTTCTCATCAACTTTATTTGCACATGGCTTTCTCGAACCTGGTTTCAACTCAACCCAGGTTTTGAGATCCAGGACTCATTCCTGTCCAGGCTGACGTACTTGATCTTTGTGTTCCATAGATGAAGTTCTCAAGAAGAAAATGGATGGGCTCAGCCTGGTCCATGGTGTGAGTCCTCTGTGGGGTCCCCACTCTGGTCCTGCAGCTGTTGGGGAGAGTGCAGGTCATGTGGGAGAAGCTCACCCACTAAGGGCTGTCATGCTGGGGGCGATCTCAACAAGGAGAGGGCCAGGGGCCAGGGAATGAGGAGGCGGTCGTGTGTCCAGAACTCTGGACCATGTGATGGCTCTAGGGTACTGTAGTGGGACACTATGTCATCCTTCTGGGGAGGGAGGACGAGGCCTCTCAGTTTAGTTCAAGCTGAGGGGAGACAGGATCTGGGCTCTGGTCTGTGCTGGGTGTTGAGTGGAGGTGGGCACTTCAGTCATTTGAGACGACATCAGGCTTCATTCTCCAAAGGGGGTAGTGTCCACTGCCACCTGACTCCTGTTTGTGTCTGTGTATTGTTAAGGTTGTGACAAAACCCAAAGCCAACAACATTATCGCCCTCACCCTCTGATTCTTGCGTTGTGAGGCCACAGTCTGCAGACACACCCTTGTCCCAACACCTCCCTTGCTCCATGCTCTGCACATCAGAAAAATGAGGTGAAGGAAGTGAGGAGGAATGTAATGGGTTGCATTTTGTTCAGTCCTGGTGATGCTCCTCTAGAAGAGGACTGTTCTTCCCATTTGTCAGCTCCTCTGAGGCTGGTCACCATGGCCTGTCCTGACACCTGGCTCGGCTGCGCTGTCAGGCAGCCCTGGCATGGCCAGAGCCTGCCTGATCTGGGGAGACACAGGGCCCAGCTCCCCCCACATGATGGTGAAGGTGCTGCAAGGGTCAGAATGCTAAACCAATTGAGAATTTATTTTTCAGTGGCGTTTGTCTTTAGCTTGGGTGGGTGTTCAACCTACCTGGTTTCGTTCTTCAGTGGGAAACCAATGAGAACAGGCTAGAGAGGGGGGTAAGGAGAGTGGTCTGAGATGTGTATTTGCAGCAGTGTGGGAAAATCAGATGAAAATATTGGCTGAGCTCTGGTTGTGCAGGGGAACTTGGAGATGCTGGGGTAGAGAAGAATCTCGGGCTCGGCTGGGGTCACCCGAGCACAAGAAGTTGGTGGGCTTTCAGGAACAAGGCAGCAGCCTGGGAGTCACCTCTGATGTGGACAGTGTGTTTGCCTGGGGTGGGGGTCACAGAAGACACGAGGGTCCCCCCCCAAGTCACTCACCACTCTTGGAGGCACGCGAGAGATTCCAGACCCCTACGGGGATTTGTGGCTGTCTCTTGCCGCCCTCCGAGACCTTCTTTCATGGCACTTTGTATATCTTGCCTTGAAGTGCCAGGTGTATAGCCTGTATCATCCTAATTTGTTGGCTCCTCCAATGCACCTAGGACGTCATCAATACCCCGTAAATGACTAAGGTCTCAGCTGATAGAAGATTGGGGACAGCTCCGTGGGCATCGCTGTGACGTGGGTGGGGATGTAAGTAGGTCCCGAGAGGATGGTGTGAACTTGGGCCAAGTTTCCAGAGTGCTCGTGCTCCCCTGGAGAGGCGCCAGCTGACGGAGGGCGGGTGTAAGGAATGTCTCTGGCTGGCCCAGCTGGGAGGGTGCTTGGCCTGCACGGCCTGGCAGCCACACCCACCCAGGTGGGTGCAGTCCTTCCTTTTCTCTGAAGGACAAAGCTCCAAGATGCACCATGTCCTGGGGGTTCCCCTTTGCTCTTGGAATAGCCCCACGCATCTCTCTTTGACCTGTTCTTGTACTTTGCTTTGGGGTGTTCCATAGAAAGCTTCCGTCCAAGATGCCAGTGCTTTGGCCAGAGGGGAGGACCCCCAACAGGCAGATGGACTAGCAGACTTCTTTGATTCTCATCTCCCTGGCAGGCTTTTGGGGGGCAGCTCTCTCTCTTACTCTCTCATCTCTCTGGGGAAATATCATGTAACCACCTGGGAATCCCAGCTCTGCATGCCAGTCAGAGTCTCAAGACCCAGATCCCTTCTTGTCTAGGAGGTTAGTCCTGTCGGAGGAGATCCCAGGCATCCTGAATGTTCTCCCCCAGTCAGCGAGGTGCTTGCATTTGGCTGTGGCAAGGCCAGGTTGGCCAGCTGCTGCTGAGTGAGCTTGGGGTGCCGTCCGCAAGCTCAGAGGGGCAGCTTTCAGGCGGGGTCACGTGTCTTCAGCTGCTGTAAGCGGCAGCTCATGGCCTGGGGGGTGCTGCTCCCCCACTTTCCAGGGTGATCCTGAGGCTGGGTGCTGACAGATGGAGAAGTTCCGTCCAGTGCACTCCTCTCTCTGCTGAGCCCTGGGCCCAGCGCACCTGTGGAGGGGACAAGACACCGTGACCCCCAGGCTGGCCTGCTCTTACCTCTGTCCTTGGCCTTTTTCAGGGCTTCACGTACGTTCTCCGCGACGGCGAGTGCTGTGGAAGGTGCTTGCCGTCTGCCTGTGAGGTGGTGACCGGCTCACCTCGGGGGGACTCGCAGTCTTCCTGGAAGAGTGTAGGTTTGGGCCCCAGGGCGGGTTGGGGGGCAGGGACCTCACCCTCCTGGGAGTCCACCCTGACGTCTGGTATGGATCTTGGCTTTATCGATAGTTGATGCTCTTCCGGCCCCTTTGCTCGACCCTGGGGGGGGGTTCACCTGGCTGTCTGTGTATCTAGAGTCAGCTGGGATTGCCTTGCCCGTTGGGAATGGCAAGATTACCTTAGACTCCCCTTTTTGTGGATTTGAGGGGAAACCCAGTTCCCTTCTGAGAAGCCTGTCTTCTGCTGGGGAGGCCTGTGACCCTGAGTCCTGCTTCTCTGAGAGGTGAGGCGGGGGTGGCTCGCCCTCTTCCACGGCCGTGTGCCCGCCACCCCTCTGAAGCTCCCAGGCTACCAGCACTGAGGTGAGGCCTCAGGCCTTATCACTGCCTGTCAGTGGAGAAACATATCATCCGGCTATTCCCTCCACCCTGGCTGTGGCGTCTGGCCATGTGGCTAGACCCCCTTCTCCCCACTCTTGTCTCCCAGCCTGGCTCCCAGCCCAGCCAGGCCCCGCCTTTTATGGCAGTTCAGCTGAAGCCTCCATGGCCCCAGGCTCTGGAGTTGTCTGCTGACTAAGCTGTTTTCTGAAGCACAGGGGATTTTCCTGGGGAGTTCTGGTACCAGGCTAGGAAAGTGACAGTCCTGTCACTCTGATTCAAATCCTCCTCTCCTGTGACCTTCCAGAAAGACCAGAATGTGCCCTGTGTAGAAAGGAAAGCGAAAGGTTAGCTCTCTCGCCTGGACCTGCCCCATCTGCTACCCAGGCCCTGGTCCTGCCCTCTTCTCACTGATCATGGGGTGACTCTGTGGGTCTCTCCACAGGGGTGTCTGCCTCCCCCTTCAAATCTGAGTTATCTATGGGTTTCCCTCCCTGCTTCCCTGTCCATCTGGATGGAGGCAGGTGTGTCCCTCCTCCCCGGGCCGGGTCCAGCTCAGATGGGAACTGCTCCATTATGGAGGCTGGCAGCTGGTCCTTTGGAGGCTCAATGTGCCCCTGTATCCTTCTAGGGCTTACACAACCCTGACCCACATCAGTGTTTATAAAATATCAGGGGCCCTGCATGCCTCTCTCCCAGTTCAAGTTTGCATCATCCACAAGACTTGGGGGTTAGCAGGGGCTCTGCAGCCACTGCTAGGAACCTGTCAGGGCCAGCGGGTGTGGGTGGGGCATCCTCCTGATGTACCCCTTGGCCAGGTAAATCACAATGGGAGAGGGGCCTGGAGGCTGGGTCAGGCCTGCAGGGAGATTTTGATCAGGGTGAGTCAGAAATGGGCTGGAAGAGAGTGGCTGCAAGTGCTTGGCATTTTCTGTTCCTCATCTGGAGAGAAAAGAAGGGGGCAGTTGCTGAGAGAAGTGGGTGAGGGCCTGAGGCAGCTGCAGAGTGCAGCTCTGTGCACCTAGAAGCTGGCTGACTCGACAGTGCCCACTCTCACCCCCCAGGCGTAACCCCCACAGCGCCTTCTGAACCATGTCCACTCACTCTCAGTGCTCTTGACCTTGGAGCCTGGCCACCCACGCATACTCTGGAGGCCTCACAGGCAGATGGCAGAGTTGTAGGGGTCAGAGGCCAGCACCTCCTGTCTTGGATTGGCCCCCCCCATTCGAGGGGGAGCAGCAATCGGTTAGGAAATGGGTTATTTCCCGTCCATGTCTCCTGTGCCAGTCCCACTGCCCCTCTTGGCCAGGGTGCCCCGGGGTGTCTGTGTCAGCTCACCCCTGTGCTGAGGGGGAAGGGAGGACCCCAGGCTCCCCTAAGTGCCGCTCAGGTGGCTGAAGACTGTGCTGGAGGAAAGCATGCGGCTCCCAGCCAGGACCTGGCTCGGGGGCACCTTCACCCAGACTCCCCGAAGCACCTGCAATGAGCCCCACTTGCTCCTTCCGTGGGCCTTATCCTGGGAGTGGGGCTCCCCTCCAGGGAACTGCACGCCCCACTGGGTCCTTGGCCCAGCCTCGCTCACCGCCCTGCCCCGACTACAGGTCGGCTCTCAGTGGGCCTCCCCGAACAACCCCTGCCTCATCAACGAGTGTGTGCAAGTGAGGGAGGAGGTCTTCGTGCAGCAGAGGAACGTCTCCTGCCCCCAGCTGGACGTCGCCCCCTGCCCCCCGGGCTTCCAGCTGAGCTGTAAGACCTCACAGTGCTGCCCCTCCTGTGGCTGCGGTAAGACACCCCTGGGGGTCCTCTCCCCACCTGTTCCTAAGGCCTTTGAGGAAGCAAATAAGACAGAGGAGCAGAACCACTTCTGGAGTCATCATTGTGTTCAGGGGCTGGTGACCCCTCTGGCTGGTGACCCCCTCTGGCCTGCCACCCAGCACCGCAGCACCACCCACAAGCAGCTCCCTCCACACCCTCTTTGAATTCCCTGTGTGGCCTTCTCAGGGCACTGATGGTGTCCAGAGTGGAATTTCTTCCCTAAGCCCAAATATACTCTGACTCACCCCTGGGGTCTGAATCACTTAAACCAGGATCCCCTCGACAAGCACAGGGATTTCTCACAGAGGGCTGGGGCATAGGAAGCAGGCAGGCCCGGGGCAGGACAATAGGGCCCTCAGGCCCTGGGAAGGGTGGGGAGGTGAGGACCCCGAAGGGACCACCGTGTTCTGCACATTCGCCGCTGCTCTTCTCTCTCCCAGAGCCCGTGCAGGCCTGCATGCTCAATGGCACCATCATTGAGGTGAGCTGCTGCCTTCTTCTCCAGGATGGGGGGACAGAGATGGGGGTGCCATGGGAAGTGCAGGCAGCTCTAAAGGGGAATGCTTCCACTAAATGGAAATCACCTTCATCACACTTTTGGGTGGCGCCAGGGCTTCCTGGGCATCCTGAGCCCCGGCTGGCATGGTCATCCTAACCCCTCTAGGGCCTGGGCCCTGCTGTTTGGCTCCACCCAGGCTGTGGCCATTTCTTTTGAATTGCAGACAAGTGCTCTGAAGTCACGGGGCACATTTCAATCTGTCCCCCTCTTCACAGCCCGGCTCCATCTCTGGTGTGAGAGCCCTCATATTGCCTCTAGAGGTGGGAGGGCCCCTGGGGACTGGAGAAGGTTGGGGTGATGGCTCCTGACAGCCAGGTGTGGCTGGTCCCCCTCGTAAGGTAGGCAGCTTGTGGGGCTGCAAGAGCGGGGATCAGGGAGGGCATGGGAGGCCTGACCCTGGTTCTTCTGTTTCCAGCCCGGAAAGAGCCTGATGATTGACGTCTGCACAAACTGCCGCTGCACCGTGGAGGTCGGGCCGGTCTCTGGATTCAAGCTGGAGTGCAGAAAGACCACCTGCAAGGCCTGCCCCTCGGTAAGAGAGGCCAGTGGGGTGCCTGGGATGGACTGGCTACCGTGGGACCCAAGCAATGCGATCTCACTGGGGTCTATAAACTAATGTCTTTCTGATTATGGACAATATCTGACCGTGGTAAAGAAGACACTGAAAATCACCCCGCCAAATCACATTTCTCAGAAATAGTTATAATTCGCTTTTGTAAATGTCAAATACTTTCTTCCTGTATTTTAAAAATAAGCACATATTGGAAAGGCTTATGATATTATCTTTACAGTTCCGGACCCTTTTTTATACAATATTTTAAGAAGCATCACTGCCATTCTTTGAAAAACATTAAAAATTAATTAGTTAACACATATTAGCAGATAGTGACAATACGCTATTCCCGGGAATGATGCCCCCTGGCAGATCATTTTATGATTGGACATTCAGGCGGTTTCAAATATTTCATCCTGTTAGTGCCAGGTCAGTGACTGTGTTTGCTCTGAGTACTTCCTGAGAACGGATTCTGAAAGTGGAATCCTTTCTGGTTTAATAGTTGAAAAGTGACATTTTACCATTCTCATATCGACTCTCTTTCCTTCTCAAGTTGCTGGGCCCACAGCTCAGGATGGTGGCCTGGCTGCCTTCTCAAGAGGCCCTTTGCAGCTGGGGTGCCTGCTCGTGTTGATAATATAGTTGTTTGCATGAGTTTCGTGGCAGCTAGGTGCACAGGATCTACCAGCTTTTCCAGATGATACGAAGGCGGGGCTCCCCCTCTTGCTTTTGAGGGAGCAGGCAGAGTCCAAGATACCCTACATAAACAGAGAGGGACAGCCAACCAGAGGGAGAGGTGACATTGAGGGTACAGGAACAGGGAGCAGTGATGGAGCAGGGAGCCATGCAGGTGCTTTCTGTGCTCTCCAGGACCAGGAATAAGAGTTCTAGGTCTCTGTTCTCTGTGGTGCTTGCACAGTATCCCAGGGGCACTAAAATAAATGTGGAGTGAGTGGTCTACAGGAGACACAGACATGGTGATAGAACAGTTCGAAGAGAACATTCCATCTCAGACAGAAGCCCACTAAGTATTGATTTTTGCTTTTTTATTTTATTTTATTTTTTAAAGATTTATTTTTATTTATTTATGCATATAAGAACTGGGGTGTAGGTCAGAGGTATGGGGGAGGGTTGAGAGAATTCAGAGACATAGCGGGGAGCAGAACAGGCAGATCCACTGAAATACACTGCTGAGGGGAGCAGCAGGTGAGACAGGAGAGGTCTGCTGCGCCATGTGGGTTAGCTCCTTGGCTAAGGATCGAACTCATGCCGTAGTGGCTGGCAATAACTTGATAGTGCTGAGACTTTAACCCCTGTGCCACCAGGGAGGCCCCTGCTTTTTTATTTTAAATCCCAGTTGATGCTTTAGGGTTTGGAGTATACTGGTATGTGGGTTTGTGCATGTATAGCAACCCCTGTAGAATACATCTGGGCTTGAATACAGAGTATATAAATGCTCTTTGGAGCTAGGTGGCATCCCTTTTACTCTGGATGCCCACTGAACCATGTAGGATCAAGGCAGTAAGGAGGTGTAATAGGACAGTCACACCTACCCCACCTGCAGGAGTGGAGGCTGCAGCCACTAACTCCCTGACACGCCCTCTGGTGGTCAGATGGTGGCACGGTCCCCTCCTCTCTCTGGTCAGGCCCCTCTGCCATGCAGGGTCTCAGGGAGGCTGCCCACAGGTGAGAGGGTGGTGGATGCCAGTAATTAAGTCTAGCTGGGTCTGCTGCGCTGCCTCCATCAGACTGAAGTGCCGGCGTCACTGGCTTTACGTCCTTCATGCCCTGCTGGCAGACAATGCTTGTATATAAAAGGAGACAGCAGAAGGTGTTTATGCAGATGCATGGGAGAGATGCAGGTGGCCTTCCAAGGAAGAGCATCACCCAACACGGAACACCCTGGAGGCACCCTGGAGGGGTCATGGTTGTGATCTGAGCCTGAGCAGTGTGCTGAAGACTTTCTGGGGAATAGATTTGGCCACTGGAAGCAAAGTTAGGAAAGGGCAGCAGGGAGCTCGGACAAGGGCCTTGAGTACCTGATCCAATTAATGGAAAGGGGCCGAGTTCCAGGGACGTGACTGGACAGAGCGGTCAGGACAAACCGGCTACTCAGACCCAAGCGAGTGAACTTGGCAGCTGGCTGGGAACTTGACCGGGAACTTGGCCTGGCAGGCTGAGGAAGTGGCTGCTCCGGAGTGAACATTCCAGCAAGTCCCCTTCAGCACTGCCTTCTCTTCGTATGGCAGCTTCTGGGACACAGGCGCTGTCAGCAGAGCTGGGATCCAGCAGGGATCAGACCCTGCCGTCACCTGCTGTCACCCTGCATAGTGAGGGGATGTGCGGGAGGGTCTTTTTTAATTTATCCTCTAATTGGGTTCTGGCTGTTCTGTCTCATTTCCCCAACTCCCCCGCCTCTAAAATCACTGCCTCTCCCACCCGCTTCCTCTTCTTCCCAATCTTTCTCCTCCCACGACACCCTCCATTTTCCCCTGTCCTTGGCTTAACTGTGCCCTCTGCTTCTCTGGGGGTGTGGATTTTACCTCCATAGACCTTTTGTTTCCCTTTGTAAACACCCCCACCCCCGCACCCCTTCAGCTGTCCCCTGCTCCTCATTTCTTTTATAAAGATTTGGTCCATTTTCATCTCCTGGGAGCAGAGAGTATTTCCCAGTCTCTGCTAACACTCTCTAAAGATTGCCCAAACCAAGTTCCCCTAGAAATCCTGACTGATTTCAGCCCTATTGTACTCCAGCCTCCTGATGCTAACTACTCAGTCACTCATGCTGTTTATTCTCTCTCTTCCTCTTCCATTTTCCTCACTCCCACACCTTCCAGGGATCGTGCATCTTTCATGAATCTTTGAAAGCACAGTTTAACAGTCACAGGGCAGCGTGCTGGCCTCACCTGGGGGCATGTCCAGGGGTGCTGGGGGCCCAGCGCTGAGCTCTCTCCTCATTGCTTTTTCTACTGCCTCCTCCCTGAGGACACAGCTAGTTTGAAGCTTGATTTATAAGGAGCCAATAGCTTAAATTCATTTCTGAACAAGCTCACTGACTGCTAAGCTTGCCTGCTGCTTAGGAGCGGGGTCCACGCCTGAGGAACAAGGGAACTGTGTGTGAGTGGGTGAGTCGCCTGCGGGGGCTCCAGCCCATCTGCTGGAGAGTCAACTGAGAGGGACCCCGGGCACTAAAAAAGGTGCAATCTCATGTGGCCAAGTGAGAAAAAGAATGGCTACGTCGTTTGTTTCTCATATAACTGATTTTTTTCTTTACAAGTTCCATTTTGGAGATCAGTTTTGAAATGATAATAAGATAAATAATTGTCAAGGAAGCAGCGGAATGCATAGCTGGGAGCTCAGGAGGGCTCCTGTAATGCATGTGACTGTAGAACTTGAGTGAAATGTACAGAGTGCAATCTGGGGACCCAGGGCTGACAAATGTCGCCTCGGGGGAGGCACCTTTGGGAGCAGCAGGGGAGGGAGGAAAGACAACTCGAAGCCCAAGTAGGGAGAGAGACCTAGAGGGGCTCACAGCTCACGGTGTGCAGCCTCATTCCAAGGGCAGCCTCACATTTATTGGGGATCAGGTTCAGGGTAGGTGGGCAAGAATGGGAGGAATGGACATTGTGAGGATGTGTATTGGGGATGCATAATTGTCTGGCACAAGCTAGGGGGGAGTGAATAGGGACTGTTGCCCTGGGGCACCCTCGTTGTTCCCACTGATCAAAACTATCTCTAGTTCCTGTTCTCACTTAACCTTCTGTCAAGGTAGTCTCGCTGGTTATGCTAATCTGGCCCTGACATCTGCCTGCTGCTTTCAGCAGATTCTGGTTTCCCAGTATGTTCCTCATACCAAAATTTTTGTCCTGGTGAGAGGCTCCTGACTGACTCTACATTTTTAGCTTGACCAGCAGGAACTCTGTGCATCGAGACAATATCCCTGAAAACAAGGGGGGCTGGGGAATCCACAGACAAAAGTTAGTTGGAGTTGGAGGTGGACTTTCTGAACTCCAGGTGAGCTGCTGAATAGAAGAAACTAGAGCTGGCAAAACAAGTCTACTGCTCGGGATATTCTGGAGAGGTTAACTAGGCCTGCCTTTCCTCCTGGATACAGGGTTACAAGGAAGAGATCATTGCAGGTGAATGCTGCAGCAGGTGTCTACCTACAGCTTGCACCATTCAGCTCCGGGGAGGACAGATCGTCACTCTAAAGGTAGGAGCAAGTACATTTCAGGAGTCTCCTTTCCTACCACTGCTTGATTTCCTATTTTGGGTTATTTTCTTTGAGAGGGAGAGACCAAGTTTGAGTCAATATGAACATCTTTTTGATTTTGGAAAGAAAAGATGGGTGACTTATAGAAGGTACAGAACTTTCTCTGTTTTTAATTATGCTGATTGGATTCTTAGTGGGCTAACCCCTGTGTGACGCGGGCTTACAATGCCGTCCGTGTCTTCAGGGTGTAGGGTCACACCTCTACAAATGTATGTTATCATGCCACCCGCCACCAAGGTCCCAACAATCTTCCACCACAGTCCATCGGGTCCCTTCCTGCTTTGCTCCCCACACCGCCCTCCCTTCAGGTAGCCTCAGTTCTGCTGTCAGACTTGTAGGGTTTGTTTTTGTTTGCTCCTTTGCTTCGTTTCTTTGTATTCCACACATGAGTGAAATCATCCAGTAACTTTCTTCTTCTGACTTATTTCACTTAGCAGAACCTCCTCCAGTTCCATCCATGTTGTCACAAATGGCAAGATTTCTTGTTTATTCCCCTGTGTCTGTATCCCACATCTTCCTAATCCACCCATCTGTCCTGGGCACTTAGGTTGTTTCCATAGCTTGGTTGTCATAACGAGGGCTGCACTGAATGTAGGAGCACCTAGATCCCTTTATATCAGTGTTTTTGTACAGAATTCTCCTTGGTGTAGTGATTTTGTCTCTTCTCTCTTTTTTTTTTAAAAAGATTTATTTATGCATACAAAAGCTGGGGTACAGGCCGGGGTGGGGTGGGGGAACGGTGAGATGAGTCACCAGAGACAGAGTGGGGAACAGAACAGGCAGACTGACTGACATACACTGCTGAGGGGAGCAGCGGGCGAGACAAGAGAGGTCTGCTGCTCCATGTGGGCTGCTCCCCGGCCAGCCAGGGATCAAACTCGTACTGCAGAGGCTGTGGATTGCTTCATAGCGTGGTGCTTAACCCCTTGCGCCACCAGGGAGGCCCAATTTTGTCTCTTCTTGACAAGTGTTTTGTGTGTGGGGGGGCCCATGATTTGGTGTTAGTTGATCTTTAAAGTTTTCCCTGCCTTGATTGTATATAAGATTTAATAGATCATCTGGGTGAACAGACTCTGGTCTATGGAAGCCCAGAACCAGCTGATGGCTCTCAGCAGCTGTATCTTGGGTTTCTAGTTAATGAGTGATCAGCCAGTTTGTCCTTCCTGTGTTTTAATTCTTTAAACTGCTGAGTGATCAGAGGGTTTTGGGGAACTTTCTATATTTATGCAGCCCTACTTTTTTATTAACTTTTGAAAAAGATTTATTTTATTTATTTATGCATAGAAGAACTGGGGTGTAGGTCAGAGGTGGGGGGGGGTAAGAAGATTCACCAGAGACGGGGTGGGGGCTGGGAGCAGAATAGGTAGATCTACTGAAATACACTGCTGAGGGGAGCAGTGGGCGAGTCAGGAGAGGTCTGCTGCACCATGTGGGTAGCTCCCTGGCTGGGGATGGAATTCATGCTGCAGTGGTGATAGTGCTGAGACTTAACCCCCTGGCCACCAGGGAGGCCCTGAAGTTTCTTTCCTGTTCTATAGTCCTCCAACTTGTTTGAACAACTCGGCAGAGTCAGGGCCATGGTTTGAAGTGACTTGGTAATGCAGACCATTTTCACATGTGCCCCACTCACTTCTCCCTTTCCTTCTAGGCTGGGGAGACTCTCCAGGATGGCTGTGACAGCCACTTGTGCAAGGTCAACGAGAGAGGAGAGTACATCTGGGAGAAGAGGGTCACGGGCTGCCCGCCCTTTGATGAGCACAAATGTCTGGCTGAGGGCGTGAGTAGTCAGCGCTCAGACCCCGCTCCCTCACTGTCTCCACCGTTGAGTCTGGGAACAGAGTCCCCCTGGATGGCCTGTCATCCAGCTTGTGTTTCCTGGTTTCCAGATCTAGTTTAAGAGTTATTGGAGCAGTGGAAATCCAAGCCTGATGAAGTACTATGCAATGCTTAAAGAAACTCTTTCCCTTGGGGGAGACCTAATCTGGAACCCTTGAATGAGAAGGGGCGAGATCAGACTGGTTTCCAGTCTTCCCAATAATCCTGATGGCTCAGTTGGAAGAGAGTTCAGAATAATCAAAATTGTTTCTGCCTGGCCAGGTTGGGTGGTCAGTCAGCTCCCGTTTGTGATGGGGAAGCACAGCTTGCGTCGGGGGACAGGTTGTAACCCCAGAACTGGGAACTGGCCTGGAGGGACCAGCAAACTGGCCACTATATGCTATTTGTGCCTAATCTGGGACTTTGCTGTTTTCTTAGGGGAAAATCATGAAAATTCCAGGCACTTGCTGTGACACATGTAAGTTATCACCAAGAGCTCATTCCTTGAAACCCATCAGACCACGTTCAGGGGCTGGTTTTGGAGAAAGCTTCATTTTAGAGAGAGATTTCTCTGTCACTGACCTGTCACAATGCTCACTGGGAACTGCCCTTTTCCCGGAATGACATCACACTTCCTTCTGCTCAAATCCCTTTTCAAAGGCCTGTGAACCAATTTCCACACTTTCTTCCAAACTCTTTACTGCCTCAAGCCTCTATTTGTCTTTCCATTCACTGAGTCTTGGCTGCTTGTGGTCTTATCATAAAGGTATATCTTTTCTTCCAAGCAGAGCTCCGTGAAGACAGGCACCCTTGATCCTTGATCTTGACAGAGACCCGATGAACATCTTCACTGAGAGTCGCTCAGCTCTCAGAGAGAAAGAGAAGAGTAGTTGGCTCACCTTAGCCCCCACTTTGTGCTGGGGTGCTGAAGAGAACAGAGTCCTCTCAAGACTCCCCAAAGCTGGTCTATGTTGATTAGCTGCTCCCCTCCTCCCCCACAACCCTGGCTTCCCTTGACCTTGAACTCATGTCACATGGGTAGGTAGGTCCCTAATAGCTCACAGCAGCAGCGTAGAAGATGGGGCTCAGCAAGTCTGCACGTCCAAAGGTATCGCACCACACATTCCTGTGTCATGAGCACCTGTAACGTGCAGAACCCCAATATCAATGCTGCATTATCTGGATATGGGTTCACTGGCCTGGACTAATATTTTTTGATTTTAGATTTTATTTTTTGGCTTTGGCTTCTCAGGCCATGTTCATTGTGGGGTAGAAAGGAGGAGTGAGGACCTCCCTGGGGGTCTAGGGGTTAAGTCTTAGCACTATCACCGCTATGGCTTGAGTTTGATCCCCACCAGGGAGCTAACCTACATGGCGCAGCAGACCTCTCCTATCTCGCCTGCTGCTCCCCTTAGAAATTTATTTCAGTCAGTCCACCTCTTCTGCTCTCCAATCTGTCTCTGGTGAAGCCTCTCACCTGTTGCTTCCCTTAGAAGTTTATTTCAGTCAATTCACCTCTTCTGCTCCCCAATCTGTTTCTGGTGAGTCCTCTCACCCCCCACACCTTTGGCCCACACCCCAGTTCTTCTAAGCAAAAATGAAAGGAGTAAAAAACGTGGACACTTTCAGCGTTCAATCACTGATGGCTTACTCACCCCTGTAATCTCTGTGATGAAGTCGCAGGTTGAGGAGACACACTCTGGAAGCATCTTTCTGTGATTCCTGTCTTGATAGTTTAAGAATGTGAAGCCAGGGAACCATCAGAGAAGATCAATTCTCTTTGCTCACACAGCATATGGAATTTAGTTAAGAGATTGCCATCTGCAAGGGCCTTTTGTTGGTCAAGGTGTCCAGGAGACTGAGACCCTTCATAAGGAAAACCAGCCAGACTCAGGGAGTTACATCTACAGCAAAATACAGTATGTTGCCCTAAATATATTGTCCTTATTCATCCTCCAAATGCAGCTGACAGGCTCTCATTTAAAATTGAAATCATCTGGAAGTTGAGCGGCGGGTTAATATGTAGTTAGGGTTGATTTAGTTTGGAGCCACCCAAGAATGGGAAAGTCCTGGCATTTCAGTGGGGAAGGGTGAGCTGCATTAAGCTGTAGGAGTCTTGGTGGCTCAAGGAGAGATGCAAATCTGAATGCCCTGAGCCGCTGTAAGGAAACCCATGCCAGTGACTTGGTGACCTTACCCCAAAGAGAGTACTCCAGGAGGGCTCCTAGGGAATCTTCTCGTTCCCACAGAGGCAGTGACTGCCCTTACGTGACCCTGGCATCTGTCTTCCCGCTCACATACCTATGGACAGATATTAACTGTGTTTATTGACTACTTCATGTCCATTGGCTTCTAGATATGGTTACGAGCTTCAGAGGATTGCTCCAGTCATGATTTACAAGGTCTACAATTGTATTAAGAACAAGTCTCCTCCATCGATATCACCAAAGCTTATTAAATTTAGGCTCGGCCTGCAATTAAAATTGTACCATTAAATGAGTTAAACCTAGTGATAACTATATCTCTGAATATGAAGAGCTGAGAGGGGCGGAGGTGGGCCAGGATAACTTAATTCTCCTCCCTGTGGCTGGCTGTGGTGATTTGGTTACTGTGAAATTGACCTTCTTCCAGCCCTGTGAGGGAACCAGACTGCAGAATGTTCTGGAGCTCCCCAGCCAATCTCAGATCTTTCTCTCACCTGCCCTGTAGGTGAGGCTCCTGAGTGCAAGGACGTTGTTGCCAGGGTGCAGTACGTCAAAGTGGGCAGCTGTCAGTCCGAGGAGGAAGTGGACATTCACTATTGCCAGGTAAGAGTCCCGAACTCAGTGGGACCTGGGGGGGAGGAGTAAGTCTCCTTATTTGGATACACCTCTCCAGTTAGATGTAGAAGAATCTGGAAAATTCACAGGGAGGAGACGTGCAAAGCACTCAGAGCATTTTATTTACTAGAAATGTTTTATTGAAGTGACTGAGAACTTTTGATCCCAGAAGGACAAAACCGAGAAAAGACCCCACAAGTTACTGAGGCTGTGTTTTTAAAGATCAATCATGGAAATTGCAATGAGAGAGGGTTAGGGTGGGAGACCATAAGGATGGAGGACCTTTCAGACTTCCCGAGGCCTACCTTTCCAACTTGGCCAGCTCCTGGGTTTCTCTGCTTAGAGGAGGTGGGGGAGAGGGTGCAGCCTGCCCCCAAATCCTCCCCACCCCGCCAGAGAGACTCTCCATCATGGAGATGACCGGCCCTCTGCTCCATGCAGGGTAAATGTGCCAGCAAAGCCGTGTACTCCATCGACACAGAGGACGTGCAGGACCAGTGTTCCTGCTGCTCGCCCACGCGCACCGTGCCCATGCAAGTGCCCCTGCGCTGCACCAACGGCTCCATCGTCCACCATGAGATCCTCAACGCCATGCAGTGCAGGTGCTCCCCCAGGAAGTGCAGCAAGTGAGGCCCCATGGACTGGGCATGGGCCTCCTGCCCCGCCCTACCCAAGTGGTACTCATCCTCTGCAGCCCTGATCCTGCCGCCCTGGGCCCACAATAAAGGCCAATCTCTCATCTTGCAAAAAGGCTACTTGTTCTGTTTTCCAGCCTGAGAGGACAACTGTGGACTGGGTCTGATGCCTGAGGTGGTTGTGAGGGGAAGCACAGTCTGTCTCTGAAATCGTTCCAGCCCCAGTGTTTCTGTGTGCAGAGCTGCCGGCCTCGGGGAGAGAAGGGTGTCTTTCCTCCAAGGGGAGGGGAGGGGAGGGGCAGTGGGGCAGGCCTCCTCAGAAACTCAGTTTGGTGTTTGAAGTCAAAGGGATTTGCTCAGGAACACGGGGTTCTCCAGTCTCTGGGTCCAGGGGCTTCTGAGCAGAGCAGAGAGATTGGCGTTCGGGCCCGAGAGGTCAACACTGGAGAAAGCCTGATAGGATTTCCCTGAGCCCTTAGCTCAGCTTCCTGTGTACCTGCAGCTGCCCCACTGGGAGAGAGAGGTGCTGAGGTCAGAGGGGATTGGAAAACAGGGACTGAGAGGTACAGGTAGGTGGCATTTGTGGTTGCAGGAAGGAAAACACCCCTACTGAGAGGGTAATGCGAGTGCCAAGAATGAAGCAGGCATGTCCATTAATCATGCTTTCTTAAGGGCCACTTACATCCAGGGGTCCTCAGTGCCAGAGCCGAGGACAGCGCTTTGGGTGGAGGCTGGATCCACACCATCCTCCCAGCCAAGGGCCTGCTGTCCCTGACCGATCTTATATGATTGATGATGCTGATGTCTGAGTGGCCATGTCCGGGCATCTGTGCTCTACTAAGATCGGGCTGTGTGTGGGTCATGAGTACAGGTTACCACGGGAAAGAAACAGCAGGTGACATTGGCCACCCCCTGGGGGTACGGCAGTTACTGGTTGCGGGTGTGAAATGGCGTCGACACAAGACAGAGTCACTGCATGTTTTCCTGCATGTCCCACCCGCTTTGGTTTACCTGCTCAGCCATGGGGATGAATATTATTTGGGGTGCAGACCTGGGTTCCACAAAGGGCCCTAACTTTTTTGTGCAGCCTCCAATAAACCCATTGGTGATTCCCAGACTTAGTGTCCTCATCTGGAAACCAGGAATGTCAGTCTCACTCATGGGGCTGTGAAGATAAAATAGGCCCAGAAGTCTGTGGGGTAACCGTTAATTGCTCTATAATCATGTGAAAAGCAACATGAATGAAAATGGGGACATCAACCTCAAAAGGGAGTGAACTAAGCATCTCTAATTGCATTGGGGTTGCCATTGGTCTGTGGGGCGAGGGCCGAGTTTCTTTTGGGCTTCATGTTGACTGCCAAGGCTGTCCATTCTTCAGGCATCTTTTAGAATAAGGGAAACAGAAATAGATAACTCCAAACCCCACCCAGTCTCCATATCACTAACTGGTGCTGTCACACTCAAGGAGAGATAGTCCTTTCTTACAATTTATGATAGAAATTCACATGGCAAAATGAGGAGTCTCTACTTGGAGAGAGAACACCCACAAGAATGAAGGTGGCAACCAGACATGTGATCAGAGTTTGATGGGGAATTGATTTTCACTCCAGGTCCTTTTAACACAGGAGATATGCAACTCATTGAATGAATGAGTGGAGCCAGATGATGATGGAGCCAGAAAGTATTTAGATGATGATGATGGAGCCAGAAAGTATTTAGACATCACCTAGTCCACTGCCCCTCCCCTGCCCTTGACAGAGGGTTTGCTCAGAGACTCTAGTGACTTGCCAAAGGTCACACAGTCGCTGGGCCACAGGACCAGGCTGAGAACCCACTTGCTTTGACACCTAGGCAAGTACCACCACACCAGTGCCACCTCTTCCCCATGGCATCCAGATTCAGTCTGTGCTGTCATTGGAACCAGTGGCTGCTCCCTTTCTAGGTCTCAACTGCTTCTGTTACGATTAATCTCAAGGGAAGATACATTACATGCAAATGGCATAGACTGTGTTGAGTAGGCTTGGTCGGGAGTTAGGAGGGTAGAGAGAAGGAAAGATGGACAGAAGTTTTATATAACTGCTCAATAATTCAAAGGTAGTCATCTCTCCATCCATCACCCTGCCTCTAACATTGAGTAGCTTGAGTCTGTAGGAAACCAGATCGGGGACAGTGAGTGACCGGTCTCTCTCTGACCACCTGACACTCTACCTGGAGATGAGCTGTTATTGGAGGCATCAGCCCCAGAGAAACTCAACAAGGAGGCATCATCATCATCAGAAGGTGTCGATTTTCCAATGACCTGTCACTCCCTCACCTGACCTTATATTTACTGACTTGACAACTCACCATCAGGACAAAAGCTAAATCAGAAAAACTGCATGACTTGATTAAAAACAATGGCAGGATAAAGGTGCAGAAATACGGGCCTCCCTAGTGGCGGAAGGGGTTAAACACTGCACTGTGAAGCAATCTGCAGCCTCTGCAGCATGAGTTCGATCCCCTGTGGGCCAGGGAGCTACCCACATGGCACAGCAATCCTCTCCTGTCTCGCCCGCTGCTGCCCTCAGCAGTGTACTTTGGTCAATCTGCCTGTTCTGTTCCCCACTCTGTTTCTGGTGGATCCTCTCACCCCCGCCCCTGCATCTCTGGCCTGTACCCCAGCTCTGTATGCATAAATAAATAAATCTTAAAAAAAGATGCAGAAAGAGAAACAGGTGGGGCACTGGGCCATCTCAGCAGCTCCCCTCACCCCACGCTGCTGGTATTCCAAGGGCAGAGGCTGCCTCTGATCTCTACTTTCTGTTTTGCTCACTCCTGCGAAGAGAAGGGAAGTCTTAAAGAGAGAGAGAACACAGGGGTTCTTATTCTTATTTATATAAGAAAGTGCTGGAGAGAGAGAAGAAAGAAGGAGACTGGATAACAGATGCAAGGTGGAACATTTTCCAATTCTCAGCATCGAGAAGACATGGAGGAGGGTCCTGGGAAGGGAGTGGGGAGAAGGGCATTGTTTAGGGGAGATGGAATGTTTAGGGGAGACGGAATCCGAACAGCAAAATGTTAGCAGCATTTTGAAAGTGTGCCTGACAAAAAGCAAGCCCTGCATACACATCAGCCATGATCACTCCCAGCAAACAGAATAAAGCTCTGGACAGGGACAGAATCCTTTTACTTCTGCTCTGCCCTTGACTCACTCTGTGTTATGAACTCCCCTTCAGTCTCAGCTTCCCCATCAATGAAGTGGGGAGCAACCACCATCAGCCTGCCTTATCAGTGGGGAGATAAAACGCTTCACACTGAAAGGTCAGTGGTCATAAATAGCATACTTGACCTTAACTTAAATCCTTTTCACTTTTTGGGCCCTGGGTGTTAATGTTTAGCTTCAGAGCATCCTGAAACTGTGGCGTTCATAATCTACAACCCCCACCTACAGTAGGTCTTGTTTTCCATCCCTCTGCCCACTGCCAGATACTGAAACCATTCCAAGAACCCAGCAGCCCTGTTCTCTGGGATGGACCTTCCTTCTACAATCTACCTCCTCCGTCCAGTTCTCATGTCTCCCCAGGATCGAAACCTCTGCTTGTCGGCTACACCCTCCTCTTCCCGTCCTACCTGTCCTTGGGCACCCATTCCACCAGTCCCGCACCTGTCAGCCTGGAGAAAAGTGAGGACAGCTGGTGGTGAGGTCCAGTGAGGGTAGGTGTGAAGGGAGCCCCCTAAGCCGCCCCAGGCAATCTGCCTCACCTGGCAGAGGGGAGGTTTTGGGGGTGGGATTGGAAACTAATCAGCCAGACGGTTCAGGAGATAATCGGCTGAGTATTCCTAAACCCTACCCGACAAGGTTATGAAGCGCCTCCGGGGGCAGTGGAAAGCAGGCTGCGCTCACTGTCTTGCCCCTCCGCTCCCTGAGCCTGGCCTGGACTAACCCTACGGCGGAAACGTCCTTCCTTCTGCCGGTGGCACTTCCAGCGCTCGCCCGTGCGCCCGGGGCGCAACCCGGAGGGCCCCCACTGGCCACCGGCGGCGCCCGGCCCTGGCCTGGGAGGGATAGGGCGGGAGGCGGCAGCAGCAGGCTAGGGGCGGGCACCACCAGACCCAGCTGAGCCGGGTGGAATTAGCGGCGGCTGCAGGAGCCTGTCCGGAGGCAGGTGAGCGCCCCCGCGGGGCAGTCCGGGTCTTGCCTCCTGCGCGCCCGCACCATGGCCACCCCGGGGCTGCGTGGTGAGTCTCCCCTTCCTGGGACGTAGTTCCTGGGCATCTGGCAAGTTGGAAGAGGGGGAGGGGGTGCAGGTGGAGGAGATGGCACCCTAATTCCTGCTGTTAGGGATTGGTGATCCCACGTGAACCTGGAGAAGGTGTTGTCAGCAGCAGATCTCTGTCCCCAGGGCAGGGCAAAGACCCCTAAGCAATTTCTAGACACTTATTTTTATCAAGTAGAGAGAAGATAAGAAAGCAACAGAGGACTGGTGTAGCTCTGTCCCACTCTGTGATTTTGCCTCTCCTTGTTCCCAGTCTGCAGATGTTTCGGTTATCTTATCAGGAGTGTAAGCAAACAGCTGGGGGTTCATTCGGAACAGTCTGCTGAAGACCCATGTTTCATTCACCCATAGCACATTTGATTTGGGCATTCCTGGTTAGTCCTTACAATTTCAGCCTTTACCCAAGCCTGCCCCAAGGAATATATTGGGGAATAGATCTAACACTGGCATTTAGACCTCAGGGTGCAGGGAAACTCAGGCATGCTTTCCCAGGGGGGTTTTCTAGAAAAAATGCAAATGTAAGTGGAGGTTAGGGGAAGAGGACATTACCCTGCTGCACCGCCAAAATTACACTGAGTAGACAGGTGTGTTTGGGCAGGGTTGACCTTACCTGGAAGAAAGATTTGTTGGGTGTCTCGAGTGAGGCATGAAGTGGGGAGGTGCCAGCTCACTATGAGCCAAAGGAGCTGGCAAGTGGGTGTCAGTCACAGGCCTGAGAGTGAGCAAGTGTGGGGAGATACCCCCAGGACCCACTGAGCAAGGGGAGATCTACCCCAAAGGCAAGTGGTAGGTGGAGGGGGGATTTGAAACAGGCCGACATCTCCCTGAGGACTGCGGTACTCTGGGAACCTTTTCCTGCCTGGACTTTGTCTTTGAGATTTGAAATCAGACCTCTTGCCTGGATGTCTGTCTCTCATCCTCCCCAACAGAAGGGGATCCAGAGTCCTTTTCCTCCTCTCACTGTGTCTTGCCATGTGCCCACCATTTTGGGGGCCAAGGACCTGGTCAGGTCCTTTCTAGCAATGTTTGATGCTCTCTGAGTTGCCTCTATGTGGGGACCTGGGCCCCACAACTGAAGAAGCTGATTGTAGATGTTGATTGAAGAGGCTGAGCGAGGGGTAAGGCCGGCTTTCAAACACGTACCTCGGTTCTGGTCTAGTTTCTATGTCTATGTTCTCTGCCATCTTTCATTGTGAGGCAAGCCTACAGGCCAGGGGCATTGGGTCCAAAGCTGAAATTGTCTAT
This sequence comes from Talpa occidentalis, assembly GCF_014898055.3. Taxonomy (NCBI): domain Eukaryota; kingdom Metazoa; phylum Chordata; class Mammalia; order Eulipotyphla; family Talpidae; genus Talpa; species Talpa occidentalis. The sequence continues at coordinate 70,277,550 of NW_023601653.1, forward strand.
CATTTTCTCTAGTGAAGACCCAATTTTCTGGAAATCTGCCCAATGTAGACCCTTGTATGACAGAGAGAAGCTTATCCAACCCTATGCATGGCATCTTAGAGCACACAGAACTGAAATTTGGTTGCTAGAGATGACTTGCCTTTAGTTACAAAATAGAATTAATCTTTAGTTGTGATCAGATGGGAGAGATATGTTTGAACAGAGATTGCATTCAATAAAGGAACAAGCCATGCAGACATCTGGAGAATAATCTAGCAGGTGATAGAGGTGAAAGACCTCCTAGCAGGAATGTACTTGGCCTGTCCAAAAAAATAGTGGGACACCAGGTGGCTGGAGCAAAGTGATCAAGATGGAGAATAGTAAGAGGGAGCCAGATTCCGCTGTCTAATGGCCTAGATAGTGTATCTTTTGCATTTAAAGAGGAAAGGGAGACTAATATTACCTAGAATCTGTTATTAGCAGACATTGTAGGTGCTTTTCCTTCCAACACTTTTGGGGATCAGTATTAAGTTCATTTAATTGAAGAGGAACCTGAGGCTCAGAGAGGTTAAGAAATAAGCCTGCTGTATGTGTTAATCACCAAAATAATCATGGAAGGATAAAGTCAGAATCCAAACTTGTTTTCCCCACCACCTCACCTAGTTGCTTTTGTTCTGTTCACAAGAAGCCATTAGAAGGAAATGTAGATGCCAAAAAGTTGGGGTGGGAAATGTGGGTGAAATTTGGACTTGAGGAAGGTATTAATTTTGTAAGGTTATTAGGTAAATGCTGAGGTCATATGCCTGCAAGTCTAGGCCTTGACATGATTTCCAATCCTGAATCGTTATGGTTAGTTTATTTAGTGGGAACAAGGCCAAGAAGCCTGGTTGTCATCACTAAACTAGCAAGTGTCACTGTGAACTACATTGGGGATATGTCTTCCTGAACACACCTTACCTGAGTTCCATGTCTAGGCTCACACACATGAGGGAAACTGATCCAGTGACCACTGGGTGCAGAAGACTTGCCCCGTGTCCTGATGGAGTCTGGCAAACCGGCTCATGATTATTTCTATTGATCTGGAGACTATAAACATGAAATACAGCTCAGATCAATCCAGAGGACATCTATTGAGCCGATTGTATGCTGGAGTTTCAAAGGCCAGCAGGGGCACACCTGCCAGTCAACACCTTCATTTTGGACTCTTGGTACCCAATGATGATCTCAATGCCTTAGCAGCCACATCCACTATTGCTGGGCATGGGAAGGAGGAGGCAGGTCAAGCAAGGGCTTGTGTAGACCACACCAAAGAAATTAGCCCCCTCCCTGCTTCAGGTATTTCCAGATGTACTAGAACCCTGCCCGGCCTCCAAACCTCAAGGACATTACTGTTAAATATCCGACTGACAACTCTCCATCAGGTTACTTTTTGCTGAAACTACTAAAGGATTGTAATTAGCTGGAGTCAGATCCTCCTGTTAGCAAGTTCAAGTATAAATAAAGTGTATTCAACCTGAGCGTTTTCTCAGTGTTGTATCAGCCTCTCTGTTGGGCCTGACATATCTTACCCTCTGCTAATGACTAATGAAGGAGCCCCAAAGAGACTTTTGAGGACCCTCTTTGACACAGACTATTCCTCTCTTGTACTTGGTGCCATAATTTCCAGCCATTTGAGCTACTTCACACCTGATTCACCAACTTGGTTTGCCAGGATCCACTTTTCCTAGCTTGGATTCTGGCTCCTTGAGTTCCAGACACTAACTTGTCCTCATGGGCATATTGGTGAGTTCCTGTTCTCTCAGGGATTGTATTTTTGTGCTGATGGCTGTTCAGTGACTGAAAATAGTTAACTCACACATTTTTAGTTGACTCATGCTTTGTAGTTGTTTATGGAAGCATGTCTACTTTAGTACCAGTTATTTTTTTTAATTAATTAATTTATTTATATAAGCAGTGGGTACAGTCAGAAGCGTGAGAGGGTGAGAGAATTCACCAGAGCTAGAGCAGGAAACAGAACAGGCAGACTGACAAAGTACACTGCTGTGGGGAGCAGCGAGCAGCAGGAGAGATCTGCGCGCTATGTGGGACCCTCACCCAGTGGCCGGGGATCGAACCGGTGCTGCAGAGGCTGAGGGCAGCTTCGCAACCCAGTGCTCAACCACTGCACCACCGGGGAGGCTTTCTAGTACCAGTTATTTTGTCATTACTGGAAACGGAAATTCTTGCCAGCAAGCTTTTAATCACCAAGTATTTTGTTAGCAAACAGTTCCACATATAAATCATTGCCAAGGGTCAGAAATGGCAGGAATTTTTAATATTAATTCAAAAATGATCTTGATTGAGAAAAGAGTGAAATTATTTTATTTACTTATTTTTAGTGAGAAGATAGGATCCCAACCTTAATTCTTATCTCAAGAGAGAGTTGGACTTTGGGCCCAAACTTTTCATTAAGAACAACATTGTTCAAAAATATTTGAACATCACATCACGAAAGCTCCAGAATTCTATGCAATGAAGTGCAGAAGAAAAGACTTTGCCCAGAAATCCCTCTTTGCTCATATTTCAGCATCTGAATTTTTTCTTCACTGTTTCATGAATACCTTCTATGTACCAAGCTGTGGGAGGGTCAAAGGTGATATCCATCCCCTACCTTGAAGTATCTCTTCCCTACACAAAAGTGTGACTAGGTTGTTCCATTTCTCAGGTTGGGAGAAGTCTGGGAAAGGTCTTGCTGAGCAAGAATCTGAAGGTTAGGTCATTGACACAGATGGCTTCTCAGCGGCTGTGACTGCAATTGTAAAAGCAGTGTGTAGATAACAAAGGGTACTATATAGTTAGGGTAGTGCTCAGCAAGCTGCGCTAATGAATACACTAAATAATAAACAATAAGTAAAACACAACAACTGTTCACTTCTTGCTTTCTTGCTGAAATAGTAATCCTGGGTGGGTGGGTAAGCAAGTTGTTGGGGTGGCTTTTTTCCACATAGCTTTTCAGGGACCCAGAGTGATGGAAACTCGGCCAACTTCAATTATGAGTTCACAAGTGGCCATGAGAGCTGCCATTGCTGTTATCTGCAAGGGGCAAATTGTGTGCAGGAGCAGGCAGTGGAGGTGTCTATAGGTCAGGCCCAGAAATAGCATGTATCACTCTGTTCACATTCCTCTGGCTGGAATTCAGTCTCAGGGCCATGTCTACTGGCAAGGAAGGCCAACTATGTTCTAGAGTATGTTCAGGAAAAAAAGGAAGAACATGGGTTTTGGTAAGCAGTTAGTGGTCTATGTCACAGGGGTCTACACAAATATTAGGTGTGGGTGTGGCACAGTCACACATATTTAACACAGATTTATACATTTGTCTCCCCAAGTAGGCTTTGAGGTCTTTAACTATTAACATACAGGTCAGGATAGGACAGGATATGTGGTAAATATTTATTAAATAGCTTTCGACTGAATGAATGAATGAGTAATGAGCTGGTAGGACAGGAGTTGGCCAACAGATTCAGTTGCTTCTTTTTTTTAAAATATTAAGAACATTAATTAAAGTGATAGCTGGCTAGTGTGAGTTAGAGAAGGCAGATGATGGCATTGTGAGTCTTCCTTCAGATGTGAAATACACACTTCACTTGAAACCCAAGCTATTTGACTTTCTAGCCACTAAGTATGAATTTGATTTCTCCTTGGGGAATTCAATCCAATTAAGAATTTAAGTACCTACTCTTATGAAATCAATACATTAGTCTAAAAGAATGAGAAATAGAGAAGTTATAAAAATAGTAAATGAACTAGAGATGGAGCAGTATATTAGAAAAGTTTTTTTTTTCCAATAAAAATTTCATTATGAAGGATTTAACCAAGGTATTGAGTTTTGGGGCTTGGCTATGATGCTCTGAAGTTAGGTGAAATGATGAAATTCTATGTGAAAGCCATCTTTTTTACAAGTTGCTTATTAAATGTGTGTTGGATTATGATGGCCTGATATATGTATTTTTTTTCTTTTTTATAGAGACATGTTTTATTTATGTATTTATTTGTTTGTTTTTGTTTATACATGCACTGGGTACAGTCAGAAGCGCGGGAGGGCGAGAGAATTCACCAGAGCCAGAGCGGGGAGCAGAGCAGGCAGAAGGACCGAAGTGCACTGCTGAGGGGAGCAGCGGGCGGCAGGAGAGGCCTGCGCGCCATGTGGGACCCTCCTCCTGTGGCCGGGGAGCAGCCGGGGATCGAACCGGCGCCGCAGAGGCTGCGGGCAGCTTCGCAACCCAGCGCTCAACCGCTGCGCCACCGGGGAGGCCCTGTATTTTGAAACTCTTCCTGGAATGTCACTTCTCCATTTGTCAATTTGGAGAAAGAGGTCTGCCTTCCTGTTCCTTTTGGCAGGTAGATTTGCCCCATTTCATGGATACTCGGTATCAAATCATTTAGGCATAAAATTAACTGCATTCAACCATATTCAACGTTTGAATTTACTTGGATTGTCTAGAACCAACCTCATCCCTCTGATTCGCAAGCTGGTATAGGTGTCTTACTTTTTGAAAGTTCTCATTCTGCCTTTTGCTTTCATGGAAAACCTACATTAGGACCTGTTTTTGCTCATGGAAAGAAATCAGAAGGATTTTGCTTTTACAACAAAAGGCAAAAAGAAGATACAGTATTCAGTGTTGGTCTTTAGCTGGCATGTGAGAGGCAGTGGTGCCTCAGCAGGACAGCAGCGCCACGCTCTTCTGCAGGGAGCGACTCCATCGGGCTGTGCCTTGTCATACCACTCCTGTGCTGTATGTTAGTGTGACTTCAGGTTTTATATCTTATTTGGTAGGTGATTTTTGGGGGTCTGGAACATGAAAACATTTTATGTGTAAATTAATGGTTGTTGCTTCTTCTTTTTATGCCCTTTTGGCTTATAGGTTTCATAGGAACGTTCTTCTTTCAGAGAGTGGGGTAAGCCTGCATCATGATTAAACCTGAAAAGTATGCTTGGAAGTCAGGGAGCCAAACTGGAGCAGCATAAGGGGAGGGTCCTACCCTGGTGGAAGCTCACACCACTTCTGTAGCCAGCAGGCCAAGCACACTCATGGGCTGCCAAGCATAGAAAGTTTCCTTTCTTTTCCAGTAACAGACTTCTCCAGCTTCTGGGTCATGTAGCACCCCCCCCCCTTTTTTTTAAAGCACCCAGGCCAAGGCAGGTCTCTAGCATTAAATATTTACCTGTACTGTGTTAGGTAGCACTTTATTTTATTTGTCTAATCTTACTTTGCTCAAGTTCTGGGTGGTGCTCCTTCCTTTATTTCAAGTCCCTATAATGAGGCCTGTGGTCACCTTTAGATTTTTTTTTAGTGATTTTATGGACCAATGGTCTCAACCATCACCGTAGACAGACTAGTCCAAATCTTGAGGTGGAACCCAGACATCAACATCTTAACCTTCTTAGGAGATTCCAATGTTCAAGGTTTGGAACCACTCTGTGCTCTGTGTCCCCATATATCTTCAAATTTCCCAATTTCTAAATCCTAATATTTGAAGTCTGGCTTCTCACAGCAGTCTCCCCTGCCCCAGAGGAGCTCCTGTGTACTTCTCTAGAACTTCTTCTTCTAGTTCTGTGCTTTGGAATGTGGTGACCACAGTTTCACTGCTAGTCAAAGGAGGACACTCCTGGTTATAATTGAAAGCAATCTGTATTTGGCTAGGCCATGGAAGCTTGGTAGGGATGAAATTAAGAGACATTTTAAACTGTGTCTCTCAATCTTTTGCTCCTACTAGTCGTTAGGGGTTGTCCAGTCCCTTTAAAATATGACTCAGTAATTATGGGAGTATCTAAGGGTTCCCTAAGTGTGTTCACAAAACTGTTTCTAAGTTTCTGAGTGGTCTCACCATCTCAGTTTATACTCGATGTTCAGATTTCCCTTTTTTCAAGCTATGGGAATGCACTGACCTGCTCTTAGGGCCAGTCACGTGCCAGGCCCCATGCTCAGGGACAAGGGTATAGTGATCGATAAGAGAGGCAATATTCCTGTCCTCAAGGAGAGTGTAATCTAGCAGATGAAGTTTATTATCTATGTGATATGATTCTTTCATATTAGTTAACAAAGCTGTAACATAGAGAACTTTCTGAGCAATTTCCTTCCTATAACTATACTTGGAATTTTTAAATTTTATAAACTATCCCCAATATAGTTACCGTCTGTGGTTCACCTTGCATTGGTTGAATTCTGTTACAACCTTCTGCCTCTTGTACAAATTCAAAGACCTAAGCAGCCTGAGGGGCAGCTGTGTTTGGAAGAGCTGTGTTGGGTTTGAACCCAGACCCAGTCCATCTTGGGCAACAGAAACCTGTTCACCGTCTGTGTAATAAGGATGGGGATGATTAAGATGTCATCAGCCTTGGTTACACCCAGAAGGAAGAGATGGATCAGTGACGGAAGATGTTTGTGGGTAGTGGGGAAGGAAGAGGAACATTGAAGGGCTCCACTAAATATATCCAGAAGGGGAGTCAGTGTGCCTGTGGTGCATGTGTGCATGTGTGTATGCATAAGTATGTATGTGTGTGTGAGTGTGTGCAGCAAAGGTGGGGAAAGGTTATGTTTTGTTCAGAATTGCATGATCATGCTCTTTCATGTCCATGCACTTGCAAAACAGGTTATAGTTAACTAGCTAATAGGATAGTTTAGACCAAGTGCGTTATAGACTGGCTACTTTCTCATGACATGGAGGGTGGGACATTTATACCATAATCTCATCTGCCATGCTAAACCACAGTGTAGGATGGGCTGCCAATGGGTGGATTCCACTTGGGCAACTCATTCAAAGCCCAAACTGAGGATATTGTCATCGATGGAAACACCACTGAAATGAATTTCTTATTCTTTTCTTATCCTACTCTTCATGTGTAGGGTCTTGGGTCTGGACATTGGCTGTTTGTAAAGAGGCCTCCGTTAGTGGGTGAGGGATGTTAGGAATGTCCAGATAGGACTTATCATGCTGTCTAGGTCATCACCCTTCCTTTTGCACAGTAGAGCTTGGTGGTTAAAAGAGTGCATGGTGCGGATGCCACTTATTAGCTCATGGCCTTGACCTCTCTGTACATCAGTTTTCTCATCGATAGACCAGGGACAACAATAGAACCTACTTCATCGGGTTATCATGAAGGCTAAATGGTCTTTATATGTCAAGTGCTTACAACAGTGCCCAGCACAAAGAAGGTGTTACTGTAGTTGTGATTATGACAGGTCTGTATTCAGCTCAAAGGGGAACCCACTGTTTCTAATACAGTCATAAGAAACAGGTTCCTTAATTCCCTCCATTGTTACCTCCCAATGTTATTGAATCCCTATTGCATCCAGAGTCCTGTGGTAGGAATACAAAGATATGAAAGGTACATTTTTTGAACTTCTTGAGGACATCCCTAAGTGGGAAGGGAAGTAGGACTTTAGCTGGGACTGAGCTACATGGAGAGAACATTCCAAGCAGAGGTGACTGCATAAGCAAAGGCAGAGTGAGAATCAGTTTGGGGATAGGCTTGGTGAAAGAGGATGGCTCTTACCTGATGGTCTGATTGGGAAACATTCCAGAAATTATCTCCTTGTTACTCTAACTCCCTTTCTTGGGAGCTCCTAGGTGCTGGTGGAAAGGGTCAGGCCCTGTTTAGCCTGTTGTTCCTAATATATAACACAGTGTTAAGTGGTCTGGGAATGACGGTCAAGGATTATACAGGTTTCCTACACTTTAGAAATTTTGTTTTCATGAAGGGCCTATACATTACCTGTTTTCCATAATGGAAAGAAATCAGAAGAGGACTTTTGCTTTGAAAACAAAAGACAAAAACCAAAAACAGAGCTCAATGTTGGTTTTGTAGCAGTGTGAACCCTGAGTATTGAGAGTGCCCCTTCCAAGCTCCTCCCCGGGGAAGGACTGCCTGTGGATTAGCTATTTATCACATCAGTTTATTATATATTAGTGTTTCTTTAGAGTTTATGTGTAATATGGTAGGATTTAGTAGGTGTTTTTTTGGGTCTGGGAATGTTAACAATTTTTATCATATAAATTAGTGGTAATGGTTTCTTTGCTTTATGAAATTTGACTTAGGAAAGACTTCATAGGAATGCTGTGCTTTTGGATAGTGGGGGAAACCAATATGTGAGATATTGTACATAGGATATAGTATATATTATGTATTATTATAGTATATAGTATATAGTATATAGTATATAGTATATGTTAAATGTGTATTTCCCCTTCCCCCCAGAGGATGGCCAATGTGCTTGCAGCCATTATGCATAATGGTGTGGCAATGAGGAAGGGGTAGGGGTGACAAATCAGACAATTTGCCTTAGAAGAGTGGGCTGCCACTGCATGGAAGTAACTTTGTCAGATTGTTTGAAAATGATAATGCAGCTACAATATGAGCCCAGGGTTGGAAGGGAGCAAGATTAGCGGTGGAGAGGCCAGTTAGATCTTATCCAGGTACCAGTCAGGATTAAGCTGAGGTGCTGTCATCAGGAAAGGGATGTTTGAGTGTAGTGGGAGAGAGGGCTGTTTCTGAGCCAAGGCTGTAAGTCTAGAGGAAATGAAGAGGGACATTGGCAAATGGTCCTCTCTGTGTGTGGGCGAGGGGTGTGTGGGTGGACAGAGGGAAGGAGACTAGAGGGTCAGCTTCTGTTACCTTGGCCCCCATGCAGAGGCCTTGAAAGGTGCTATTTATTGGGCCTTCCCTGGTGGTGTAGCGGTTGAGCACTGGGCTGCAAAGCTGCTCGCAGCCTCTGTAGCACCAGTTCAATCCCTGGCTGCTGGCGAAGGTCCCACATGGCGCGCAGACCTCTCCTGCCACTCCCGCTGCTCCCCTCAGCAGTGTACTTTGTCAGTCTGCCTGTTCTGTTCCCTGCTCTGGCTCTGGTGAATTCTCTCACCCTCCTGCACTTCTGACTGTACCCAGTGCTTGTATGAATAAATAAATAAGTAAATCTTTTTTTTTTTTTTTAAAGAAAGGTGCTATTTATTTAGTAGGACCCAGGAGAAAGGGATGGGTGATCAGCAGGAGACCACTGAGTCCACATCTCAAACTTGGAGCTGCAAATTTTGACTTTGTCTGGAGTCAAATTCATACTGGAAGGCAGGGTGAGACCTCAGGATAAGAGTGACCCCAAGGGCCTCCCTGGTGGTGCAAGGGGTTAAGATGCAACACTATGAAGCTATTGGCAGCCACTGCAGCACAAATTCGATCCCCAGCCAGGGAAGTGACCCACATGGCGCAGCAGACCTCTCCTGTCTCTCCCGCTACTCCCCTCAGCAGTGTATTTCAGTCAGTCTGCCTGTTCTGCTCCCCACTCTGTCTCTGGTGAATCCTCTCACCCACCGCATCTCTGGCCTGCACCCGAGGTCTTACATGCATAAATAAATAAATCTTTTAAAAAAAAAGCGACCCTGACTGAAATGGAATCCATCCATCCGGATGCTTGGGAGGGTCCAGGGTGAGCACCTCCCAAGTCTGAAAGTGCCCAGCTCTCTCTGGGGCTCCCCAGAGGGGCTGCCTGCAGGAGGACCATCCTGACCTGGAGACTGCACTCAGCCTGGGAGGAGGGACTGCTCAGCCTCTCCTCAGGAGGCCCAGCCTGTCTGACTTAGCCAAAGCGGTGACCTCTCAAGGCTGTGCCAGAGGCTGCCCTCTTTTTCAGGGCGCTTCACACCTTCCCTGCCAGTGGTTAGTAATGAGAGAGTAATGATGCCATGAGGGAAACCTCGAGGAGAAACCCTGTCGCGCATATTCCAGCTCCCTCCGGTGCCTCTCAGAGGCTCTGGAAACCTCCTTGGGCCTTGATGACTCAACTCACAGTCCTCCCTGCCTGGCGAACCCACTTCCTGCTCCTTCCTTCTCGCCTGTCTCCACCTTGCTCTCAAGTGTGTCTCCTAGTCCCTTTGCTTGGGGGTTTCCCACAATCACCCAGCTTTCCCCCACTCCCACTGGCTCTCTGCAAACTCACCTTCCTTTGTCTGTATCCCAGGCCCTTCCAAGCTCCAGCCTTGACAGTGATCCAGAAAGCCCTGATAGTTGGCGGAGAGAATGGCAAGGGTCCAGAAAGCACAGTCTTCTAGCCCTGTCGTCACCCACAAGGTGCACAGTGCCCACCGTTGGAGAATATTCCTCTAGCTGAGACTGCTGCCTTGAAGACTAGCCTGTGCAGGGCTGGGGATTTCTGGAGAGCCCTTTAAAGCTTTCAAACTGTCTTCAGTTACCTGAACTCAGGGTGTCACATGGGCTATGTGTACTTTGGAGTAAATTAGCTTCCTAGCCAAGATAGCCAACCACTAAGGGAAGGAATGGGTATTGGAAGGCCCTAAAGGGCCTAATCTAGGAAGAATGTGGGCCTAGGATGTGGGTGGCAAGCTTGGGCAGGCAGCTCGGGTGGGCTTGGGGGAAGAAGAAGGTGAAAGGGCAGGCATGAGAGACCCTGAAAATAAGCTCTGCCTACGATTTTGTTTGGAGTTGGCTCTCCCTGACTCAACATTTGTTATTTCTTCTCAAAATCTCTGACCCTGCTCCTTCATCTGCTTTGGCCTAAGGTGCCTGCTGTGTTACTGGGTACTGGAGCTTGGACCCAACTAGAAGGGCCAAGTTTGTTGCTCACATAGCCAATATGTGACCTAAAAGGGCAAAAAGTGTGTGATGGTCCCTGATGAGTAAGGAAATCCAGCCTCTTGCAGCAATGGGATGGAGGGTTGTGCTTCTCCTCCTTGGTCTAGGCTGCCCGGAGGCAGAGACTGGTAAGCAGACCTATGGGTGGGGACACAGCTATTGAGGGAGGGTGGGCCTGGAGGGAGCATCACCTTTATTTCTTGTCCAGGGACACCTCAGGGGGCCCTGGGCTTTTAGGCCTGCAGTGGAGGTAGAATCCTGTTCTCAGTTCTATCCTGGGGCAGTTGGTGGACAAGCGTGCAGCAAGGGAAAGCTGGAGACCAAGAAGTGAAGCCCTTCCCCGATGTCCTGAGTGAGACCCTCCTGTTGCACCCCCAATGGAGGGTCTTTCCCTTCAGGAATGCTGGGAATGTCTGAATAGCACCGCACTCCTGTCACAGGTTGCTAAGGGCTGTCCTGGCAGGTGCCCTAGGCTTTGGTGGGCAGCAGGTACTTGGGGCACTGGAGGATAGTTCTTTTATCAGGGGGTGCCCTGCCTTGAGCAGCCCCAGGTGGGTCTCTTCTCCTCCTTGGGGAGTGTGGGGGCTGACCAGGGCCCTGCTGGTGCAGCTGCCTGGGGAGATGTCCTAAAGTCTAAACCTTTAGCATTAATTCGAGGTGTCTCTGGGTTGTGCCCCACCCATCCTGGCTCTCCCATGGCTCTTCCTGTCTAGGAATTAGAAGGGATGATGACGGTCACCAGCAAAGGAGCTCCTGCTGGTGCCTCCAGCCCTGAGTGTGTGCGCATATGCACGTGTGCATGTGTGTATGGTAGGGCAACACCCTCACCCCCCACCCCTGCCAACCCCCACCAATACTCTCTGTCTACCTCTGTGACCAGCGTGACACTGGCTGGCTAAGTCCATGAGGTGGAGAGGCAGCTATGAGGACACATGGCCATTTTCTTGGGGCAGCCCCAGTCTCCTCCCTTAGCACTCCCATTTTTCTGTGTCACAAGTTCACATCCCCTAAAGCTGCTTTACTTCCCGTCTTTCCTCTCCAGACATCCCCTGCTCCCTGGCTCCCCACGCTGCCGGCTGAGTCCTCGGGCAGCAGCCAGAGGGGGTCAGGCCCCTGAGCCTGGACAGCAATACCTCAAGGTGCCTCGTCCCCGAGCCCCAGGTCTGCAGGGCAGCTCCCGTGGAGACTCCGGCCAGCCCTCCAGGGGCAGGGGCTCCCACAGCAGCTCTGTGAGTACTGGGGCTCGGGGGCGTGACTGGCCTCTTGGGGGCCTTGTGACCGGGGGCTGTCCACTTGGCAGGCAGGTATGTGTGACCCTATGATCTTCTTAAGGCCTTTCCCTCTCCATGGTGGCTCAGTACCCCAGCAGCAGTGGGGTCTTCTGTGCAGAGGAGGAGGGGGAGATGTGGGGGCCAGGTGACCCCACCTGTCTGCAAAGTCTTGGCGCCCCTCCCACAGGCGTGAGGAGCCAGGCCTCTGTTGTGTGGCTCGGAGGCTCTCCCCTGTGCCCTGCACTTCATCTGGTTGCCCAGGTGACCTCTCAGGTGGCTGCCGAGGCAGCTGGGTATCAAACGGTAATAAACAGGGAAACACCCAGAGGGAGGGAGGCAGTCCGCGCCTGCCCCGCCTCATCTAGCTCCTCCTCTCCTCTCAACCTCCCATCTCCGGGAGAGGCTGGGAGCAGCCTCAGTCCCCCTGTGTCTCTGGCAGGTCCTCACCAGTGACTGGAGACGAGGAGGATGAGGATCGGTGAGGGGCACAGTGTATAGTGAGTCCTGTGGGGTGGGAGGTAGGGCCGGCCGGGTGACTAGCACTTGGCCTTTGCTCCAATGGATCCAGAGCGCCTGCCGGTGAGTGTCCTCTGCGTGTAGACATGTGGCTGTGGGTTTGCAGGCAGCCTGCAGGTCTGCAGGTGGTGGGTGGAGGCATGTGAAGGGCTGTGCGTGTGGACCGGGTGCAATAGGGTGATGTGTGTGTGCACACACGTGTGTGCAGGAGGCAGGCACAGAGAGGCTGAGGGGAAGTGACCACATGTGCAGAGTGGGCGTGCGTGGAGGCAGGTGATGTGCATGTGCAGGGATGCTGCTGTGAGTGCAGAGTGTGTGTGTGTGTGTGTGTGTATGTGTGTGTGTGTGTGTGTGTGTATGGATGCTGGAGCGGAGGCTCTGAGACCCAGGTGTTGGATAGGTGGCTGGAGGGCTCTGTGGCAGATGAACTTGGCCACTCTGTCTTTTCATGGGGTGCTTGGGGCCTCTGGGCCTGAGGGCCTTCCTAGTCCACCTCCCTGGCCCAGAGCTCTAGGTTAGCCTCCTCTGTCTCTCACCCCTTCCTCACTGGATCTTGCACTCACTGTCCTGTTTTCTCCGGCCAGGTTATCAACAACTACCTGGATGTCAACGAGCCTATGTCCGAGGCCCGCCAGAGCCGCATGCACTTCTATGACAACGAGAGGAAGGTCGACTACGTGCTGGCCTACCACTACCGGAAACGCGGGGCGCACCCGGGCCATGGCTCTCCTGGCCATGCGGTGGCTGTTGTCTCCAATGGGGAGACAGGCAAGGCTGGGGGCCCTGGTGACATTGAGCTGGGGCCGCTGGATGCCCTGGAGGAGGAGAAGAAGGAGCAGAGGGAGGAGTTTGAGCACAACTTGATGGAGGCCGGGCTGGAACTGGAGAAGGATTTGGAGGTGAGACTGGCAGGTGTCAAAAGGGTGGCAGGATGGCTCTGAAGGGTGGGGCTCCTGGTGACCTGTGTCACCTACAGGGAGTCTTGGCTTGCTGTGACTGCTGGCATTTTTCTTTTCTTGGTGGGCAAAGCAGATTTTCTTGCACAAGGACTTGAGGAAGAGTCTTGGTATAGCTGGTAGTTGTGCCTAGGGGATCCCAGGGTTGGGGTAGTACAGGGGTGCATGCCAGTCTGTTCTGTGAGAGTCAGCCCAGTTAGAGACTGAAGGTAAGACATTTCTTCCTGGGTCTTGCTTCCATGACTTTTATTGTGATGAAATGAAAGCCCTGGCTTACCTGTTGAACTGTGACTCAAAGTTTCTCTAAAGAGTTTACTTCACTGAAGAATGTTCTAGCCTGGGGCCCCTTGGGGGAGTGATTATTTGGGAACTGAAAATTGGGCATATTTTATCAACTTGTGAGCAATGTGTATATATTCTGTATATATTTTCACCTTTGGGAAACCCCAGCCTACTATAGCCAATACCCAGGGAAACACAGTTATCTACATATCCATCCATCCATCCATCCTGCCATCCATCTATCTATCCATCATCCATCCATCCATCCATCCATCCATCCATCCATCCATCCATCCATCCATCTATTCATCCTGCCATCCATCCATCTAGTTATTCACCCACTCATTCCCATATCCATCCATTTTTCCATGCCACAGTGATCCTTTAAAAATGATCTGCCCTCATCATACCTTCCAACCTCACCTTCCCCACCCTCACCCTCCTGCACCTGCTCCAACCTGCTGACCTTATCTTGGTTTTGGTCACCTTCACCTCAGGGCCTTCGAACTGATTGTCCCCTCTGCCTCAGATTCCCTTCCTCAGACCTGTGCATGCACACCCCTTCATTTAAGACCTCTGCTCAAATGTTACCCCTTTACTTTTCTTCATCATACTTAGCTCTACCACCTGAAATAATGGGATAGATGTGTGACCCCAAACTCCATGAAGGCAGGGATCTTTGGTTCACTGCTGTATCTTTAGCACCTAGGACCATACCTGGGAGCCTAAATGATAAAGTAGGTGCTTAACATGTGATAGTTGAATGAATAAATAATCGGATCTATACAATAATGGATACCCTTGATTGTGGTGTTATGTCTCCATTATTAGATGGGGCAATAAAAACATCTAACCCAGAGTCTGGCACACAGTAGTTGTTCAATGAGTGCTCGTTATGATTATTTTTAAAGTATCATGCTGGGGATGGGGTGCCAACCTTACTGGAAACTGTTTGGTAAGGGCCCCAGGGGTCATTAGTCCAGCTCTCTCTCCCCAGGCAGGAAGGCTTGTGGTCTGGCGCAGGTGCTTGTGTGTTGACCTGTGCTGCTCACCTTTGCTGACCCTGAAACCAGGAGCTTTTCCTTTCATTATTCCTACCAACTAGGAAGAGAGCTCTTTTTCTTTTTTTCAAGATTTATTTATTTATTTATACAAGCACTGGGTACAGTCAAAAGTGCAGGAGGCTGAGAGGATTCACCAGAACCAGAGCAGAGAGCAGAACAGGCAGACTGACGAAGTACACTGCTGAGGGGAGCAGCGGGCATGGCAGGAGAGGTCTGCGCACCATATGGGAGCCTCACCGGCAGCTGGGGATTGAACTGATGCTGCAGAGGCTGCGGGCAGCTTTGTAGCCCCGTGCTCAACCACTGCACCATGGGGGAGGCCCAGGGAGAGAGCTCTTTTAGGGCCATTTAGGTTTCCTCCTGACGGGAGTGCTAATTTTCAGTTTTGGGACTGCAGAGCTCTCTTGGTGGTCTCCAGCTCCTTCTGTTTCTTACATTTTTCTCTCAATGCTTTATTTTTCAGACCATTTGCTTTCTGCATGTGCAGCTAATCTGTTATTTCTAAGAGAGGAGCAGTTTTCAATCACTCCCCAATGATAACAGGTGCCCAGGTTGCCTCCAACTGTGTCACCCCAAACAGTATTGAGAATGAATTTTCATCCCCTCTAGGGCCAGTGTTCCATGATCTCTTCCTGTTCCTCCCCATGCCCTGTTGGTGCTGAACTCTTACTGGAGGTTGCTCAGTCGGGGCCTATGAATGTCTGCACAGCTCTTCTTGGGGTGCTTAGCCTCTCGCCTTGAGCAACAGCCTGTAACAGCAGTGGAATGTTACTTGACTGCACCTGGGGTGCTTTGGGGACCAGGTGCTGCAGTCCCACCTGCTCAGCTGTCCCTGTCATTCCAGGCTGAGCTGTCTTTGAGGGTCTGGTTTCTTTATGATTTTAAGATAAATGGAAAGGAAATGGGTTTCTATCAGAGATCCATTAAAAATTATTCACTCAGCCTTACATCAAAAGAACTTTGCTTCTACGAAACTCTAGTTGGTTGAATATTGTGGAATTCATTTCTGACCCTAGTTGATATCTGGGCAAGATGTCATCCTTTATTTATTTATTTATTTATTTATTTATTTATTTATTTATTTTTTAATTTTCTAGAGGCATGTCTTATTTATTTATTTATTATTTGTTTGTTTGTTTGGTTTATACATGCACTGGGTACAGTCAGAAGCACGGGAGGGTGAGAGAATTCACCAGAGCCAGAGCGGGGAGCAGAGCAGGCAGAAGGACCGAAGTACACTGCTGAGGGGTGCAGCGGGCGGCAGGAGAGGTCTGCTCGCCATGTGGGACCCTCCTCCGGTGGCCGGGGAGCAGCCGGGGATCGAACCGGCTGCAGAGGCTGCAGGCAGCTTCTCAACCCAGCGCTCAACCGCTGCGCCACCGGGGAGGCCCAAGATGTCATCCTTTAGACAGGGTGATAATTGGTATGCAGCTTTCATTGGGTGTTTTGCCTTTTCAGTTGCGTGCTTTGATATTATGTCCATTTATGTCCATATTGATGACATTTGACTATGACATCATATCATATCCAAATATATCCGTATTAATAATTTAAACAATAGTCTGTATTTAATTAAATGAATAAACCAGTTTACCTATATGTTTCTTTACATTTGGCCATTTGATTAGAATTTTGTTCAAAGAGATTGCTGGAGATGCCAGTGGGTGACAGGTACCTTCATCCTTGTTGCCAGTTGGGATAAATGAGAGCCGCTATCCCTGCCAAATGGGGGTGCTAATACAAGTAGCACTTCTAGATGGGGCTATAGGTGGCTGATACCTCCTCCCACCCTCTCCCAAACCATCTGACCTGACTCAGAAAGACAGAGGCAGAGACTTACCTGAGGTCTGGGGGAGAGCCCTGGACCCAGATGCAGGGTGAGGCTCTTGGTGGTTCTGGGGCCTTGCAGGCCCTGCCTTCCAGCAGGTGTGGTCCCAGAGCATCTCTGTGGGTAGCTAGAATTTCTAAACAGGGCATGGAGAGGAGAAATGGACAGGGAAGCCAGGTATGCCTTGCTTGGGGCTGTCCTTCCTGGGACTAGGGCACCTGGGAACCCATAGCAGAGTCTGCCTTTGTTCCACAGGGTCTGGCACTCAGCAGGCCGGTGGCTGCTTCTGGCAGAGTCAGGAATGGAGTGGGTGTAGCAGCTTTGCCAGGGCTACAACTTCATTCAGAAGGCAGAGGGCTCCTGAGTGCCTCTGTGTGCCTCTTGACATGGGATCTTGCATTCGCCGGGATTCCTTCATTCAGTCTTCATGAATATCCTGCATGGCTGGCGTTAACCCACCTTTTTAAGGAGAGGAGGAGGGAGGTTCAGAGAGGCTAGTGGCTCAGCCATGTGGTGTCGACTAGGTGGTCAAGCTGGGATTTGAACACTTTCTGAGCGTCAAACCTTCTGGGGTCTTGTCATCCCAGGAAAAGCTGCCACACCCTTGATAGCAGAGCCCTATTCTTCCCTCCCCAGAATTCATGGAATTCTCTGAAACAACCAGAAGCTCTTCATTCAAAGGGGGCTGCTTCAAGGGGCACCTTGTCTTCTCCTATAGGAATATATGGGTGTCAGAACAATGACCACTTAATCTGGATTTGCTCCCCTGGAAGCTGCTCTGGTCCCCCTACAGCACCTTCCCAGCTTAGAGTGGCCACTTCCTGGACATGGCATCAGACCATCTTCTCTCTGCCCCCATAGAGCTTGTGCTGAACCAGTTTCTCTCTTAGAACACTTTAATCCTGCATTGGTAGGAAAACTGATTTAAGAAATCCCCTAACCCTTAGGAAAATCTTGCTGCTTGGTTTCTAGGGTGACACTGTGTCCCCAGAGGTCTTCCTGTCCACTGCTGGCCTCAGGCATCCAGGGGGTATTGGGTGCTGGAGGGAGAGGAGTGGTGTATGTGTTTGGACAGGGGATCTCAGACCCCTGGGAACTCCATTATAAAATGGGGTGGGGTGGGGGCTGTGGACATAAGCTCTAGCAAAGGCAGGGACAATAAGGACCTTGGGTTTTAACGTTGCCCAATTGCATGGCTTCTTGACGGTGGCGGTGAGCTCTCTTGAGTGTGGCAGCAGTCACGGCTGTTGACTCATGCTAATGATGGGGAAAGGTGGTGATTTCCCCCTGGCTTTGGATGTGTTCCTCTCCCAACTGCCCCACCCAAAGCAGCAGTGTGCTGGAGCCTTGGGCTTCTCACCTTGGGATTTCTTACCCCAAGGGATCTTTTGGGAACACAACAAAGACAGCCCAGCTGCCACCACCCCTGGCGCTGCACAGCTGAGCAGAGTAGGGCACAGCAGGCTGGTTGCCCTTGACCTCCCCAGGGAGGCCTGGAGGCAGCTGGAGGGTGGGGTTCCTGAAGGAAGCAAGGAGGCCAGGTCAAGCCCCCCCAAGACTAGGCAAGTACTGACCGATTTCCTTTCTCAAAGAGTTTATAATTAAAAACTTAATATCCAGTATTCTCCCTTGAGGCTCAGGGCATCCTGGCTGCGGTGGTAAGAGCGGCTTTGCACCCCTCCTAGGAGACACTGAGCACCTGCCAGCTGTCGAGGAGTAAGGCTGTGCCTGGAACTCGGTCTCTGAACTGCTCCCCCTGTTCTTTCAAAATGACTCCCCAGGGCTGGCATTTGGCCTACTGTCACCCAGCTGTGGAGAGGGCACTGCCTGGGGTGGGAACAGAATTGGGTGGCACGTAGTGAAAGGCAGACTGAGGTTTGCCTAGGACAAAGGAGCTGGGTTTGGCCTTTTTCAAAGCCTTTCTACCTGGTGTCTTTCATCTACTGATGAGGACTTACATGGTCTCTGGGAGTCCTCAAAGGAAGAAGGAGCGTCTGAGCTTTGATTTGCAGGGACCCACCCTTCTGTAGCTGAGGACAAAGGCTGGTGACGGCCTTGCTAACTCTGCACAGGTGTGTGCTTTACTGGTTACCAGGTGTGATCTGTGAGGCATGAAAAAATAGGGTTCTAGGATGTCAGAGCTGAAAGGGCTTGAGATCATTCCTTCCAATGTTCTTTGTCAAAGAGCAGGAACTGGTGGAGAGGACGGGCTAGAGTCACACCCAAACCGCTAGTTAATGCTTTAAGCAAAGCGGGTATTGATTCCAGAGCATCTGTGCAACCTAAGTTCCATTATTTCTTTTATGGTGAAAAAACATATTTAGAATTAGCTACTGGGCTCTCTTCAGATGATCTCAATTTTGTTTCTGTTAAGTCTGTCTTCCTTGTTGCTAACTATTATCTTCCTGGGATGGTTCTCTGCTACCCCTAGACAGCTATTCAGGGTGCTCCTGGCTGGATTGGCCAGGGTCTCTGGCTGGTGACTTTTCTGACTTAACTATACTCTCTGCTGGTCATTAAATGTTTTGAGTGTTGCCCATACTGAACACTGTCATTTATACCAATCTACTTATGTCTTTGGTGGCGAGTTTGGAAACAGTTATTCTCTATCCTGCTAATCATTGCTCTTCACAGCTGTGCTAGATGTTTTGGCCTCTGAGGCAAACTTTGGGGGGGGGTGGAGACCCTCCCTCTCTTGCCCTTTGATGAGTTCAAGGTCTTTGTCAGCTAGAGGCCCCCGGGGCAGTCACTGCAGCTGGAAAGACACTCAGAGAGAAGCAGCTGCCTGGAAGACCTACCAGGCTGGGTCTCTGGCCATCTCTTCTGCTTCTCATGGAGCAGATGTCTGCGGGCACCCCCAGACACTACTAGGTCCTGGGCAGGAAACTGACAGCGGTTGCTAGGAGGTTACTAAGCCGTGATCAAGGACTCACCAGTCTATGAGGGGAATCGGACCTGACCTCAGTCATACAATGAGGTGTAAGAGTGCCATCAAGGAGGTGGGAGGAGGTGCTGTGAGCGTGGGTGGTGTCAGCGCTGCCTTGAGGCTTTTGATTAAATCACTTGCCTCTCTTGACCCCCAGGCTCAGGTCGCAGCAGGAAGGAGTGAGCTGTGACTCCTATTCTTAGCAGGTCTCCAGGAAGGAGGGACTCTGCAAGTTGAGAGGCCAGTGAGAAGCCTGCCTGTTTATAAGGCTTAGCCAAAGAGGGTGTCCTAGGTAGCTGTACAGCTCAAGGTCTTCTTCTTCTTCTTTTTTTTTTAAGATTTATTTATTTATTTATTTATACAAGCACTGGGTACAGTCAGAAGCGCAGGAGGGTGAGAAAATTCACCAGAGCCAGAGCGGGGAGCAGAGCAGGCAGGACCAAAGTACACTGCTGAGGGGAGCAGCGGGCGGCAGGAGAGGTCTGCGCGCCATGTGGGACCCTCCTCTGGTGGCCGGGGAGCAGCCGGGCATCGAACCGGTGCTGCAGAGGCTGCGGGCAGCTTCGCAACTCAGCACTCAACCGCTGCGCCACCGGGGAGGCCCGGTCTTCTTCTTCTTTTTTTTTTTAATGGTGAAAAAATTTATGTTTGGAATTAGCTAGCTGGACTCACATTAGATGATCTCAATTTTGTTAGCAACATTCAAATTCAAAGCGTCAAGATCAGGAGCCAGTCGAACAGATGCCTTCTTCTCTCCATCAGGCCCGATCAGGGTGCTGACCTTGGCCATGACAATGTCATAGAGCTGCTTCACAGCCTGTCTGATCTGGAGCTTGTTGGCCTTGACGTCCACATGAACACAAGTGTGTTGTCTTCTGAGTTCTTCGTGGCTGATTTGGTGGTTGGGGGAACCTGATGATGGCAAAGTGGTCAAGTTTATTTCTCCTGGTTGCCTTTGCAGTGGGCAGGTGTGTAACATGCAAATTTTCTTTTTCTTTTCCTTTTCTGTGGCTGTGGACATCTTTGGGCACTGCTTTCTTGGTCTTCAAGGTTTTTGCTTTGGTTTCTCTTTGGGGTGGGCAGGGGCTCCTGGATGGGGCAGTTTCAGGAGAGAAAGGACTGTTATAGGACAGGGAGAGGGGCAGCCTAAACCTCGCAAACCTGTCTATTTTATTTTTTAAATAAATTTTATTTTTATATTCCCCATACAATTGCAACCCCCTTATTTTGACCCCAATCCCTCCCCTACCCGCCCCCCACCCCCCATAGAGTGTCTCTGGTTCATAGTTTTTGTTGATTTTGATTTTCACTTTCTTATAGTTATTCTTTTTCCTGGTCCTTTGTTTAAGTTTTCTAGATTCCTGCTATGAGTGAGACCATCCGGTATTTTTCTTTTTCTTTCTGGCTTATTTCGCTGAGCATGATCCCTTCCAGCGCCATCCATGTTGCTGCAAATTGCATGTGTTTATCTTTTTTGAATGCTGAGTAATATTCCATGGTGTATATGTACCACATCTTCTTGATCCAGTCATCTATTTTGGGGCATTTGAAAGCTGTCTATTTTAAATGGGTTCTGCCATCTGTCCCATCAACACAAAACATATGAGACTTTAATGGGAAGGAACTTTAATATAATTTGGAAACAATATAGGAAAGGCAAAGAATTTAGTTTTTAAATCAAGAGCCCAAAGTTATCCGTTCCCTCGTGGGTAAAACTTTATCTAAATGGGATTGGCCCAGAGCAAGGCCTTAAAGCCTGCCTCAAGTCTAAAGCATCTTCCAGTGGGGACCCACAGAAAAGGGTCAGAAACAACCAGACAAGCCCAGAAGGAAAAGAGCAAAATTAAAATCAAAATAAAAGCTGTCATTGTTTCTTCCCCACGGGTCTCACCCATATCTGTGTCACCCAGTCCACGACCAAAAGACAAGCACAGTTTCTTTACGTGTCTCTAGGCTCCATGTGTGTCCTCTAGGTCTCTTTCTGGCTCTCCATCCTGCTTCCTTCCTCAGTCTCCTCTTCAGCTTCTCTTCTCCCTGTTCAGCTCCACCCTCCATTTGGGTGGGTCAGGGAACCTGGAACCTCCCCCTTTCCTGGGGACCACCCTGTTACGGGACCTCTACCTGCAGTGTATTCTCTGCCTGCCTCTTTGTTCGGCTCCACTCTTTTGTCTGCCTAGGTGGGAGGTCATGGGCTGGGGAACAGCTGAATCCCTGCAGATATCTTTTAATTACCCACGGGCTATGTTTGTGGCAAGAATCAATCTGCGTGAGCTACCCCTGAGACGGCTGGATGCATCTGGAGCCAGCAGGCCAGGGTGAAAGGCAGCAGGGACTCCCAGGAGGGTGAGACTAGGGATGACACTGCAAGAATTGGAGAGGGGGTGCTGTGGAGCACTGGTGGCTTCTGGAGTTCCATGGGCATCCTGGTGGGAGGACAGTGAGTCCCTGTGTAATGTCAGCCCCTCCCCTGGGAGCAGGACTGGGCTGGCTGAGGTGATGGGCTGCCCTTCCTGCCTGCAGACAACAGGAGGGCTGATGGTGGGCCCGGTTCACTGTGATATGGAGGATGCTCAGCCTTGCTCTTCTGTGCCTTCTCTCCATCTGTATTTCTCTTCTCTCTACACCTTCACATCCATTTTCATGCAGATCCTTCACCTAACCATGCCTTGCAGCAGCTGCACTCTGATCAGGATCAAAACTTTAGACCAAGGAGATGTGGACACCAGCAGGTGGAGCTGGGCTCTGGAGATCACACTGTCTCAGCTTGTTCCTTTTCCAAGGACCATGTCCACAGACAGGCCACCTCTTTCCCTTACCCCCTCAACCCCTCGCCCCTGCTTTCCTAGGGTACACACGCTGCAGCAGCCTAAATCCCTAAGAACCAAGCAACATTGGGATGGCGTGCCCCCTGCATGTGGGGGCCTGTGCTGGCCTGGGATGGAAGAGGACCATGCGAGGGTCAACACATTTGGGGAGGTCAGTGTTTAATGAAGGAAACAGAAAGCAGACAATTTTTCAGGGTCACTCAGGAGGACCCCTGGGAATGTGTGGGTTTACGCCCTGGAGGGTGAGTTGTTAACCTGCTCACTGCTTCTTGTAGTCTCTGTCATTCTCTCATGCTGTTAGGATGCTCAGGAAAGGGGAGCCAATTCAGCCCTGAATCTTAGCCTAAGCCAACTTAAATCAGATAGGTATTCTGGACTCTTCCTTCACCAATACAGAGTGTAATTCCTTCCAGGAGCAAAGGAC